>NW_024070187.1:108535040-108916072 GCF_014754425.2 Oryx dammah | reverse complement strand
GGGGGTGCCGAAGCCGGGCAGCGGCGGCGGCGACGCGGAGCCGCCTCCCCCTCCGCCTCCGGGGGGCCCCCCGCCCCCGCTGCCGCCGCCGCCGCCGCCGCCGCCGCCGCCCGGGTGCGGAAGGTCTGGGCTCTGCAGGCTGCTGAAGGCGCCCGCGCCGAGCGCCCCGCCGGGCAGGAGGTTACTGGGACTGTTAAGCAGAGGATGGTTGGGAGACTCCATGGAGCCCGGCGCGGGGTTCACCGGCGGCGTCGAGGGGGCCAAGCCCGCATTGGGGGGCTCGGCGGCGCTGCCCTCGCCCGCGGCCGGGGTCTTGCGAGGGCTGCCCGCGCCTCCGTGGCGGCGCCGCGGGGCTGCGGGCGGCGAAGGCTGGAGCTGCGGGAGCGGGGGCAGGTCGGCCGGGCGCTGCCGCGGGGCGAAGTCCTGCGGCGGGAGGTGCTGCGGGTGCGGGAGGCTGAACTGCGGCGGCGGCGGCTGCTGGCGCTGGACGGTCGGCGCCGGCTGGAGGAGCTGGCCGGGCGGCGGCGGCGGCGGCGGCGGGCTGAACCGGCCCGGGCAGTGGAGCGACGGCGGCAGCGGCTTCGAGTCCGGAGGGTGGGGAAGATGGGGAGGGCTGAACTCTTTCCTCTTCTGGCTGCTCAGCTGCTGCTGCTGCCGCTTACTGAAGTCCTGCGGGGAGGAGGTGCGGCGGCAGCAGCAGCAGGAGGCGGAGGAGGAGGAGGGGTGGTGCAGACTCGGTTTGAAGTCCTGGGAGGGGAGGAGGTGGGTCACACCCGCGTTCGTGCCGCCGCCGGGGTGGTGGTTGGGGAGTTTCTCCGTGGCCGCCGCCCCCGAGAGCGGCCGCGCCGGCTGCTGTGTCAGCCCCGGCAGCAGCTCATCCTGCATGGTCTGCTGATGCGCCAGGAACGGGGAGGAAGAGGAAGCAGCGGCGGCAGCAGCCGAGCGGTCCGCGCCGCCGCAGCCGAGGGGGATCGACAAGGGGGAGGCGGCCTCCGAGAAGCCGGTGACAGGCAACGGCGGCGGCGAGAGCGGGCCGAAGGGCGTGGCGGAGGGCAGTGGGGCGGCGGGTCCCGCGGCGGAGGGACAGTACGCCCCGCCACTGAACAGGGACCCGGGGCTGTTGCTTCGGAGAGGGGCGGTGTGCAGCACCCCAAAGCCGAAGTCCCTCATTTATCAGGCCGGCGGTCGCGGGAGGAGACGCGCCCCGTCCGCCGCCGCCGCCCTGCCTAAGAAGCCGCCGGATCTGAGGTGGAGAAGCCGTGGTGGAAGGAGGTGGGGCGGAGGGAGTCAGTGAAAGAGGGACACCGTGACTGAGCCAAGGGGCACCGACTTGGGCCCCCGCCACCCCTCGCGGCGCTCACCGCCACCTCCCGAGACCGGCTCGGGCTCCGCCGCCGCGGCCGCCGCGGCCGCCGCCGCCCAGGCCGCTTAAGAAGCCCGGAACGTGCGTCAGCGCCACCTCACAATCGCGCCGCCCCCCGCGGTGCGTCCCGGCAGGCGCGTGCCAGCGGCCGCCGCGCCCCCCACTGCCCCGCCCCCCCGCCTCATGAATATACAGATGAGGGCCGGGGACGCGCTCGCGTTCTCGGGAGGGCGGGGGCGAGCGCGGGTGCCGCGTCTCCTCAGGCTACCCCCGCGTCCGGGAAAAGGAGCGGTCGGTTGGACAGGCGGGCGGCCGGCGACGCCTGAGCGCTCAGCGCGCGCGCGCGGCTCGGACGATTCCTGGGCAACCGCCCCTCCGGGCGCGGGGTCCCGGCCGAGTCTGCGGCAGGTCGCGCGCGCCACCTGCCCTCTGCCCGCGTCTCTCTCAGGGCCCCTCCCTGGGTCACGGGAGCCCCGGCCGCCGGGATAGGGGTCCGCTCTAGGCGGCGCTGGCCCACGGGGGAAACTGAGGCCCGGGAGTGGCTCTCCGCGTCAGCGGCCGCGCGGGAACCCCGGCGCCTCGTGTCCCCACCCCGGGGCTTGGCGCGGGAGGCCTCTGGCCGGCGGGAGTGTGCAGGACTCGGCCGCCTCGCAGGCGGCCGGGCGGCTCGCCCTGGAAAGCGCCTTTTCGCGCGGCTTTCCGTGTTTTTTTTTTTTTTTTTTTAAGGCTTTCGCGCCGCGTGCTGTCATCCGCCTTCCCACCACCGCGGGGAAGTGTTCCCTGTCGCGGAAACACGAAGCCCCGGCCGCGTCCCAAACGTTTTTACTTCAGTGATGACGAACAAAAGTCCCCGCAAACCCCGCGGCCCCGCGCGGCGGTTTACACGCAGACGCGCACACGACGGACCCCGCGGCGAGCTCCCGGGGGAAAGCCTGGCCCGCTCCCCAGCCCTCCCGGTCGGGAAAGCGCGGCCCGCGCGGGGCCGGGGGGCCGCGGGGTGGGCGACTCCTCCCCAGCCGCGCTAGTTCAGGCATCCCCGCCCCTTCCCCCGGGAGACTTAGCTGTTTCCAAAGCTTTATGAATTTTCAAGGGAGAAAGACTTCTTGACAACAGGGAGGAAAAGGAGATTCTGACTCAGCAACAGACTTGTTGAGACTTGCAAAACGGAAGAGGAGAGCTTTCCATGGTAGAGCTCTTGTTGGAAGCGACAGAAGAGGCCCCCAACCTGTGTATTTCCTCAAGAAACATTTAACATAGAGAAGTAGATAGATAGAGGGAGATATGTATATGAGGGTCTAGATAAAGGAACAGCAGAGTGATCCATACTAGTAAGCTACTGAATTTTATGTTCCTCTTTTCCCATTTTAACTTTTCTTGGCATTAGAGAAAAACTACTGAAAGAACTCTAGAAAATAGAGTAACATAGACTAATAATCTCAAAAGCAATAGAAATGGGTTTAGAGTCTATCTGGTTTGGGTTTACAACTGAACTAAGATTAAATATTTCGTGTTGTTAATTAGCATACTTTTACCGCTGTAGGCAAGAGTACATTTTTATGAGTCCTCATTCTCTATTAGTTAAATTTCATTCCCGCTTTTGTTACTTCAGTGTTTCAAATTTATCCAAATCAAAATAAATACAGTAGAGAGAAAAACATTCCATGGGGAAAATACCTTCTACGTATAACGTTTATGTTTTCCTGTCTAATGAACTAAGTTTGACATTGCCGTCAAATAAGGAGAAAGTACTTTTTAAAAACAACTCATAAATGGTTTAGAAATCAGTGGATGTATAAAAAATTGGTTTGAATTAGTAACCTCAAAACCATTTTTAACAGTCAAGCAAAATATAAAGCCAGAGGATTCCTTTTTTACTCTAAATTAGCAATATCTGGAAAATAACCTGAGCTCCTCAGAATTAAAAATATAAATAGCTATTTTCACAACACCTGTTGACATATCTGTTAATACTCACTAACCCATTTGGCAAGGAAAGTGTTCAGCAACTGAGGCATATAAAAATCTTAAAATGAACAAATCTTTTTCTTTTTTTCCTAAGTAAAGTTATATTTGACTGGCCTCGTCTGAGGATCCAAGACAAATCTTGAAAAGGCAGGCACTAAAATTAGCTCAATCATCCATTAAAATTGCAGTTAGTGCAACGTAGAGAAAGAGAGCATACATTTAAAAGCTAAATGGTGTCATTCTGGGGTAAAGTTTGAACAAAAACAAGATTTCTTTGTGTGCTGAGACTAGTTTCGGTTTAGAACCTTCTGAGCTCTCCAAAATGGAAAAATGCCATTGAGTTTGGTATTACATAATAAGGTCAAAGTTCATATTAAGTGCACTGAATTGTGAAGCCCCACTGCCATGCCCTCTGCTCACCACAGTAACAGCTCCAATTGTGTCCTGAGGGTCCCAAGTTATATTCTGAAAGCTAGAACTTTCAAGCTGATGAGTGTCCCATCATTGAAAATACTTTTCCTACAGTGCAGGTAGAGCTGCGTGGGAGGAAAGAAGTTGGGGACCCCTAGCCCAGGAATCCCCAGCCTCCAGGATCTAATGCCTAATGATCTGAGGTAAAACTGATGTTAATAATAGAAATAAAGTGCACAATAAATGTAATGTGCTTGAATCATCCTGAAACCATCCCCCCACCCCATCCATGGGAAAATTGTCTTCCGCAAAACTGGTCCCTGGTGCCAAAAACACTGCGGACTGCTGCTCTATCTAGCAAGTTCAAAGCCAAGACCTTATGAGTCTATATCCTAATCATTTTTACATGAAAATTTTATTAATTGCATGACCAGTAACTCAGTCCTTGACTTGAATTCGACAGTCCCTTGTTCATTTCCAGCCACTGGTGTGGGCCAATGGTTTTAAAAATATTTTGCTACAACCCAGGACACACATATACACACATGCGCCTGAGATAAAGCTTTTATTAAGCAATTTTACCTCAATACATGAAACAAACTCTTTTAAAATTTTACTTTTTAAAATCACTAGTCAGTTCAGTCGCTCGGTCATGTCTGACTCTTTGCCATCTCATAGACTGCAGCACTCCAGGCTTCTCTGTCTATCACCAACTCCCAGAGCTTGCTCAAACTCATGTCCATGGAGTCGGTGACGCCATCCAGCCATCTCATCCTGTCATCCCCTTCTCCTGCCTTCACTCTTTCCCAGCATCAGGGTCTTTTCTGAGTCAGTTCTTCGCCAAAGTATTGGAGCTTTAGCTTCATCGTCACTCCTTCCAATGAATATTCAGGACTGGTTTCCTTTAGGATGGACTGGGTTAAACTCCTTGCTGACCAAGAGACTCAAGGGTCTTCTCCAACTCCACAGTTCAATGGAGTTGTGGCAATGGATATTTTTCCCCCTTGGAAATGGTTCTTAACTCTGGGATTTTAGAAGGTTGGAAATATTTTTTCAAGAGAACAATGGTACTCAAAATAATGAAAGGTGGTCCTACTTTTTCTGTATTTCATTACTTTAAAATTTTTATTTTTTTCCAAGAACTGCAAGTAATATTTGAACCATGCTGCTGTTGTACCTTAAACAAAAACTCAGTGATAACCAGTATTTAGTCTATTAAAAATGCTCTTTTTGAAGAAAAAAGTTTGCAAGTCTCTGTTTAGCCAGAGTATAGTATGGGTCTTCAAGAAAAATATGGTGACCTGTTTTCTTTGTGAAAACCTGGGAAAATGCAAGTGTGGGTGTGATGTGTGTGTTATATATGCATTGAAACAATGTAATTTTGTGTCTTTTTTTGCTTTTCCTGACTTATTTCAGAAATTGTACAGTCTTGGGGGGGAAAGTCTTTTCTGTTAATATATTTGCAATTCATTAAAGGATATGGAAAATCCAAATAAAAAAAAAAAAAAAAAGCATCAATTCTTCAGTGATCAGCTTACTTTATGGTCCAGCTCTCACATCCATACATGACTACTGGAAAAACCATAGCTTTGACTAGACAGACTTTTGTTGGTATTGTCTCTACTTTTTAATATGCTGTAGATTGGTCATAGCTTTTCTTCCAAGGAGTAAGCATCTTTTAATTTCATGGCTGCAGTCACCATCTGCAGTGATTTTGGAGCCCCAAAAAACAAAGTCTGGACACTGTTTCCACTGTTTCCCATCTATTTGCCATGAAGTGATGGGATCAGATGCCATGATCTTCGTTTTCTGAATGTTGAGCTTTAAGCCAACTTTTTCACTCTCCTCTTTCACTTTCATCAAGAGGCTCATTAGTTCCTCTTTGCTTTTGCCATAAAGGTGGTGTCATCTACATATCAAGTTATGGATGTGTCTCCCGGCAATCTTGATTCCAGCTTGTGCTTCATCCAGCCTGGCATTTCGCCTGATGTTCTCTTCATATAAGTTAAATAAGCAGGATGATTTCAGATCTCTAATTTTAGACTCATGATTAGGTCATGAGCTGAAACTGAAGAACACTGTCCTAGAAGACCATTTTTCACTTTCTCTGTCTTAAAGCCTCCTTATACCTCCTGTTATCACTCTCAGTTGCTCACTTGACTTCCTATTTCACTGAGAAGATAGAAGCAATTATAGGTGAGCTTCCCCAGATCCTCACAGCTCCCCTTTCCAGTCTCTGCATCTGTCCCCCATATACCTCACCTTCCCCTCCTGGTACATGGAGGGCGTGTCCTCACCCCATTTCTGGTCTAAGGCCAGCCCCTCACTGGTGGACCACATCCTTCCCATGCTTGCTCAGGACACAGCTTCCTAGACATCCCAAATTTAACATGCCCCAAGTTGAACTCCCCACTTCCTTATTGGACTGCAAGGAAAGCAAACCATCCATCCTAAAGGAAATCAGTCCTAAATATTCATTGGGAGGACTCATGCTGAAGCTGAAGCCCCAATACTTGGGCCCCCTGATGGGAAGAGCCCATTCATTGGAAGAGACCCTGACCCTGGAAAACATTGAAGGCAGGAGAAGCAGGGAGCAGCAGAGAATGAGTTGGTTAGATAACATCACTGACTTCAGTTCAGTTCAGTCCTCAGTCGTGTCCGACTCTTTGCGACCCCATGAATCACAGCACGCCAGGCCTCCCTGTCCATCACCATCTCCCGGAGTTCACTCAGACTCAGGTCCATTGAGTCAGTGATGCCATCCAGCCATCTCATCCTGGGTCGTCCCCTTCTCCTCCTGCACCCAATCTCTCCCAGCATCAGAGTCTTTTCCAATGAGTCAACTCTTCACATGAGGTGTCCAAAGTACTGGAGCTTCAGCTTTAGCATCATTCCTTTCCAAACAAATCCCAGGGATGATCTCCTTCAGAATGGACTGGTTGGATCTCCTTGCAGTCCAAGGGACCTTCAAGAGTCTTCTCCAACACCACAGTTCAAACGCATCAATTCTTCAGTGCTCAGCCTTCTTCACAGTCCAACTCTCACATCCATACGTGACCACAGGAAAAACCGTAGCCTTGACTAGACGGACTTTAGTTGGCAAAGCAGTGTCTCTGCTTTTGAATATACTATCTAGGTTGATCATAACTTTTCTTCCAAGGAGTAAGTGTCTTTTAATATCATGGCTGCAGTCACCAAGTGCAGTGATTTTGGAGCCCCAAAAAATAAAGTCTGACACTGTTTCCACTGTTTCCCCATCTATTTCCCATGAAGTGATGGGACCAGATGCCATGATCTTCATTTTCTGAAAAGCTTTAAGCCAACTTTTTCTCTCTCCTCTTTCACTTTCATCAAGAGGCTTTTTAGCTCCTCTTCACTTTCTGCCATAAGGGCGGTGTCATCTGCATATCTGAGATTATTGATATTTCTCCCGGCAATCTTGATTCCAGCTTGTTTTTCTTCCAGTCCAGCGTTTCTGATGATGTACTCTGCATATAAGTTAAATAAGCAGGGTGACAATATACAGCCTTGACGTACTCCTTTTCCTATTTGAAACCAGTCTGTTGTTCCATGTCCAGTTCTAACTGTTGCCTCCTGACCTGCATATAGGTTTCTCAAGAGGCAGGTTAGGTGGTCTGGTATTCCCATCTCTTTCAGAATTTTCCACAGTGTATTGTGGTCCACACAGTCAAAGGCTTTGGCATAGTCAATAAAGCAGAAATAGATGTTTTTCTGGAACTCTCTTGCTTTTTCCATGATCCAGAGGATGTTGGCAATTTGATCTCTGGTTCCTCTGCCTTTTCTAAAACCGGCTTGAACATCAGGGAGTTCAAGGTTCACGTATTGCTGAAGTCTGGCTTGGAGAATTTTGAGCATTACTTTACTAGCATGTGAGATGAGTGCAATTGTGCAGTAGTTTGAGCATTCTTTGGCATTGCCTTTCTTTGGGATTGGAATGAAAAGTGACCTTTTCCAGTCCTGTGGCCACTGCTGAGTTTTCCAAACTTGCTGACATATTGAGTGCAGCACTTTCACAGCATCATCTTTCAGGATTTGAAACAGCTCAACTGGAATTCCATCACCTCCACTAGCTTTGTTCGTAGTGATGCTTTCTAAGGCCCACTTGACTTCACATTCCAAGATATCTGGCTCTAGATGACTGATCACATCATCATGATTATCCGGGTCGTGAAGATCTTTTTTGTACAGTTCTTCTGTGTATTTTTGCCACCTCTTCTTAATATCTTCTGCTTCTGTTAGGTCCATACCATTTCTGTCCTTTATCAAGCCCATCTTTGCATGAAATGTTCCCTTGGTATCTCTAATTCTGTTGAAGAGATCTCTAGTCTTTCCCATTCTGTTCTTTTCCTCTATTTCTTTGCATGGATTGCTGAAGAAGACTTTCTTATCTCTTCTTGCTATTCTCTGGAACTCTGCATTCAGATACTTATATCTTTTCTTTTCTCCTTGGCTTTTCGCTTCTCTTCTTTTCACAGCTATTTGTAAGGCCTCCCCAGACAGCCATTTTGCTTTTTTGCGTTTTTTTTCCATGGGGATGGTCTTGATCCCTGTCTCCTGTACAATGTCACGAACCTCATTCCATAGTTCATCAGGCACTCTATCAGATCCAGACCCTTAAATCTATTTCTCACTTCCACTGTATAATCATAAGGGATTTGATTTAGGTCATACCTGAATGGTCTAGCGGTTTTCCCTACTTTCTTCAATTTAAGTCTGAATTTGGCAATAAGGAGTTCATGATCTAAGCCACAGTCAGCTCCCGGTCTTGTTTTTGTTGACTATATAGAGCTTCTCCATCTTTGGCTGCAAAGAATTTAATCAATCTGATTTCAGTGTTGACCATCTGGTGATGTACTTCTCTTGTGTTATTGGAAGAGGGTGTTTGCTATGACCAGTGCATTTTCTTGGCAGAACTCTATTAGTCTTTGCCTTGCTTCATTCTGCATTCCAAGGCCAAATTTGCCTGTTACTCCAGGTGTTTCTTGACTTCCTACTTTTGCATTCCAGTCCCCTATAATGAAAAGGACATCTTTTTTGGGTGTTAGTTCTAAAAGATCTTGTAGGTCTTCATAAAACCATTCAACTTCAGTTTCTTCAGCGTTACTGGTTGGGGCATAGACTTGGATAACTGTGATATTGAATGGTTTGCCTGGGCGGCCAGGAGAAGCCACCTCGCACCTGAGGCCAGGGGCAGTGACCTTGAGGAGCCACCCCGAGCCCAAGGCCAGGGGAGGCAGCTGGGAGGAGCCACCCACGCCCGAGGCCAGGGCTGGCGGCCGGGAGGAGCAACCCTAGCAGTGGTGGCTGTGAAGGCACAGGAGGGTCTAGAGGAGCTATCCCTCGTTGAAGGTCCGGAACGGCATGGTAAGGAGATAACCCTCGTCCAAGGTTAGGAACAGCGGCTGTGCTTTGCTGGAGCAGCCATGAAGAGATACCCCATGCCAAGCTAGGAGAAACCCAAGTAAGATGGTAAGTGTTGCAAGAGGGCATCAGAGGGCAGACACACTGAAACCATACTCACAGAAAACTAGTCAATCTAATCACACTAGGACCACAGCCTCGTCTAACTCAATGAAACCAAGCCATGCTTGCAGGGCAACCCAAGACGGGTGGGTCATGGTGGAGAGGCCTGACAGAATGTGGTCCACTGGAGAAGGGAATGGCAAGCCACTTCAGTATTCTTGCCTTGAGAACCCCATGAACAGTATGAAAAGGCAAAATGATAGGATACCAAAAGAGGAACTCCCCAGGTCATTAGGTGCCCAATATGCTATTGGAGATCAGTGGAGAAATAACTCCAGAAAGAATGAAGGGATGGAGCCAAAGCAAAAACAATACCCAGTTGTGGATGTGACTGGTGATAGAAGCAAGATCCCATGCTGTAAAGAGCAATATTGCATAGGAACCTGGAATGTCAGGTCCATGAATCAAGGCAAATTGGAAGTGGTCAAACAAGAGATGGCAAGGGTGAATGTCGACATTCTAGGAATCAGCGAACTAAAATGGACTGGAATGGGTGAATTTAACTCAGATGACCATTACATCTACTACTGCGGGCAGGAATCCCTCAGAAGAAATGGAGTAGCCATCATGGTCAACAACAGTGTCCGAAATGCAGTACTTGGATGCAATCTCAAAAACGACAGAATGATCTCTGTTCGTCTCCAATGCAAACCATTCAGTATCACAGATTTAATGGACATCAATTTGGGCAAACTCCAAGAGATATAGTGGAGGACAGGGGAGCCTGGCATGCTGCAGTACATGGGGTTGCAAAGAGTCAGATAGAAGTTAACAACTGAACAATAACCTCATTAATCCCCATCTGGGTAAATAGCCCTTCACTGTTGTAGCTACTTAGGCCAAAAACTTTGGGGTCCTTCTTGACTTTTTTTTTTAACAGGATATCCAAGCCATTATTTCATACTACATGTCCTACCTTTAAGTTATACCCACAATCCAAGCACTTCTCACCACTCCCACCTCAAGCAATATGGCCCAGGCCACCATGCTCTCTCCTCTGGTTCGTTGCTCTCAAATCCTAACCAGTTACCCAGCTTTGGCTCTTGTCTACAATCTACTCTCCTTGAGGCAGCCAGAATGCTACTTTCAGACAGATGACATCAGCTCCTCTGGTGAAATACTTATTTAACTGAAAGTCACAATGTTTTCAGTAACTGAAAAGTTCTCCGTCATGGCCTCCTGCCCTCACTAATCCTTCTGACAACTTCTACCCTACAGTGTAATGCTTATTTCTTTACCACACCAAGCCAAGTTAGCCTCAGGGCCTTAGCTCTTGCCATTCCCACTGCCTGGAATATTTGTCCCCTCAATACCAGCAGGGCTCACTCTGTCACTTTTTTTTTTTTTTTTCTTTTTTAATCTCTCTCTCTCTACTTGGAGGTATGTGCTCAAGCTCATTTTCTCAGTGCTATCTGTCTTCCCTGCCTGCTGTTGTAAAACAGCAACCCCCTCCCTCCATTCTAGCCTCCTCTCCCCCAGGGGTGCTCAGTCACTCAGTCATGTCTGACTCTTTGCAGCCTCATCGACTGTAGCCTGCCAGATCTTCTTGTCCATGGAATTTTCCAGGCAAGAATACTGGAATGGGTTGCCATTCCCTTCTCCGGGGGATATTCCTGACCCAGGGATCGAACCTGCATCTCTTGTGTCTTCTGCAATGGCAGGCAGATTCTTGACCACTGCGCCACCTGCAAAGTCCCCCTTCTCCCTCACAGGTGGTTTGATTTTTCTCCAGGGGGCCCACCCTGTACTTCAACTGTTTATCTGCCCTCCCCAGTTTTCAGAAGGCACATTGTTTTGTTCACCATTGCATCCTCAGCACCTGGAACAATTCTGGCACACAGTAGGCACCCAAGTGTTGTCAAATGCATGCACTGCAGGAAGGTATCGTGAATTAACAAATAGTTTTAGGAACTAATAGCTATAAACATACTGTAGTAATATGAGAGTCCCTTTATCAGTTGCTGGTTGGCAAGAGCTGCCCAAACACCACCCCGATGCTCCGAGGAAGTATAAGCAAGGCAAGATAGCTCCAGGCATTGACAGAACGTGAGCAAAGACAGACAGGGCAACTCCTAATTTTAACATCAGGGAATAGATAATCTGGACTCCAAGGGGTAAGACTTCTGTCTTAGGAACCTAAAGAAGGACTCAGGCTCCAGGGACTGGGTTACTGAGGAAAGAGAAGAAAACACAGGGATTCGGTATAGGAACTTGAAGAAAAACAGGGAATGATGACTCCAGCTCACAGAAACAGAGAACAAGTTTTGGCAACAGGGCAATGAGACAGAGATGATACTGAGCTTTGATTCAGATGCTAGGCCTTGACTGCGGTTATCCCTGCTGCCCAGCCTGTGAATGTGACCCCACAGCGTGGGAAAGGATTAGTCAACAGATGGGAGCACATTAGTCTTGGCTATGGGGTGGGGGTGGGAGGGAATAGAAATTAAGGTCCACACGGATGCTGTCCAACTTCAGGGCGCTTTATCTAGACGACATCCTGTGGTAACACCATCTTCAGGTTGTTTCATATTTCTAGTTCTCCTGCTGCTTTTCTAAACCTTCTGTCATCCTATCCTCCATCTTCCTTTCTTTTTACAGATCTCTCTTATCTTACAGTCCTTAGCTTGGTCCTCTTCTATACTTCTACATCTTCTTTCTAGGTGACTTTAACATGATCATTTTTTAAAACATCATCTATCTCAGGCCCAGGAATTCTGTGTGTCCATAACTGAATTAGTGGTAAAAAGAGGAGGGTTTGATCCCTGGGTTGGGAAGATCCCCTGGAGGAGGGGGAATGGCAACCCACTCCAATACTCTTGCCTGGGAAGTCTCATGGACAGAGGAGCGTGGCGGGCTACAGTCCATAGTGTCACAAAGGGTTGGACATGAGTGAAGCGACTTAGCATGCACCCATTCTTGAACTTACCATCTCCCTCCTCTTTTGCTCCCTATCTGACTGATTGCATCATCACACAACTAGGTTTTCGAGCTGGAAACTTGAGTTGCCCTCTTCTCTGTCTCTCCCCCTCCAAAAACAATTGGTAGCTATTGTGTGTCAATTCTACTGTAGAATCAAAGGCAGACCCCTTAGCCTTCTCCCCATTCATATTTTAGCTCTGAATCTTTCTTTTGTCCTGCAGTAACCCCTTTGCTGACTTCCCTACAGTTCTTCTTCTGATTCTTTCCCCTCTAATAGTCCCCAAAGCAACTATGATCCTGTTACACTGTCCTTGTCAATAACCACTCCCTAACTTCCACAGTATCAAGTCCAAACTTGCTAGCAGACAGGCCCCTTCAGGACTTACTTGCAACTTGCCACTTTGCCTTGATCACCTGTCACTCTCCATCCTACCAGATTTGCTGAATCAGCCATGTCATTTCATAACTCTGGGCCTTTGCACACGATGCTTCTAGTTCCTGGAATGCCTCTTTTCATCACCTAATGCTTCCTTTCCTTCCAGCCCAAATGCCACAGTCTTTTTTGACTCCCCCTGGTACAGTGAGCTGACACCTGTTCTACACTCTGAACATTGTTGTAATAATTTTGTTATTATTATGTGTCACATGGTCATAATTATTAATATGCTTCCTTGACTATCTGCCCTTTTAGATTGCGAGTTGCTTTATAGGTCATGGTTCTGCCACAGTACCTGGAGCATGGTTCCCAAGGACTTTTTATTGATTATTAATTACACAATTAATGCTGTAGGATGGAAAGATGAAAAAGAAAAGAAGGAAGGCGGGAGTGGTGGAGGGAGGGGGAGGAAGGAAAAGAAGGAGGAAAATGTTTCTAGAGCACATTAAAAAGGAGATGTGCCATTATCTAGATAATGGTAGCATTAAGCTAATAGGTTTCCCTGGTGACTCAGCTGGTAAAGAACCCACCTACAATGCAGGAGATCCCGGTTTGATTCCTGGCTTGGAAAGATCCCCTGGAGAAGGGATAGGCTACCCAACTCCAGTATTCATGTGCTTCCCTGGTGGCTCAGACGGTCAAGAATCCCCCTGCAATGTGGGAGACCCCGCTTTGATCCCGGGTTAGGAAGATCCCCCTGGAGGAGAGAATGGCCACCTATTCCAGTATTCTTGCCTGGAGAATCCCCATAGACAGAGAAGCCTGGTGGGCTACAGTCCATGGGATTGCAAAGAGTTGGACATGAATGAGCAACTAAGCACAGCATAGTGGCATTAAGAGTCATGTTTGCTGAAAGAAAAAATAAATAATAAATAATAGGAAAATCCTACTCACCCTCCCCACATTTTCTCTGATGACACTAAACTGAAAGATCTATTTTTCTATTGCAGTTTTCACTCTGCTCACTATGCCCTCAAGGGTGAACTCATTCATTTACAAAGGTGAATATCTAGAATCTTCCACTGCTGATAAAGTATAGCCCCCAAACACAATAAAAGGTTTTCCAGGAGGCATTCCCCTTTGTGAAGCCTGGGAGATTTGTTTTTCAAGTCCAGGGGTCCCACCTAGAGAAGAAAACCTCAACCTCTAATTCATGCCATGGTGCTCCTGAACACTTCAGTAGACTGTTTCATTGGTCTCACCTTCTGTCTTTAGGCCTAGTCAATTTGACTAGATTATAGTCAGTTTGACTAGACTAGATATAGTTCAACATTCAGAAAACTAATCATGGCATCTGGTCCCATCACTTCATGGCAAAAAGATGGGGAAACAATGGAAACAGTGACAGACTTTATTTTGGGGGGCTCCAAAATCACTGCAGATGGTGACTGCAGCCATGAAATTAAAAGATGCTTACTCTTTGGAAGAAAAGCCAACCTAGACAGCATATTAGAAAACAGAGATATTTCTTTGCCAACAAAGGTCCGTCTAGTCAAAGCTATGGTTTTTCCAGTAGTCATGTATGAATGTGAGAGTTGGACTGTAAAGAAAGCTGAGCGCTGAAAAATTGATGCTTTTGAACTGTGATGTTGGAGAAGACTCTTGAGAGTCCCTTGGACTGCAAGGAGATCCAACCAGTCCGTCCTAAAGGAAATCAGATCTGAATCTTCATCGGAAGGACTGATGTTGAAGCTGAAACTCCGATACTTTGGCCACCCGATGGGAAGAGCTGATTTATTTGAAAATACCGTGATGCTGGGAAAGATAGATGGTGGGAGGAGAAGGGGATAATAGAGGATGAGATGGTTGGATGGCATCACCAACTCAATGGATATGAGTTTGAGTAAACTCTGGGAGTTGGTGAAGGGCAGGGAGGCCTGGTGTGCTGCAGTCCATGAGGTCTCAAAGAGTCAGACACGACTGAGTGACTGAACTGAACTGAACTGATATCTGGTCAATTTGACCAGATTATAGATCGCTGGAGGCACTGGCCTTCTATGTTTATTTTCCTAGTTCTTGTTGATTCATTTATGTATCCACTATTGAGTGCCTACTATGTGCCAGCCACTACCAGGCACTGGGGATACAACCAGCAACAAAGCAGAAGGCACGTGCATTATTCTGTGCAGTCAGAGATACTGTAAATCAATGTTTACTGTTGATACTAGCTACCATAATTCATAGGTCTAATTATCTTGACAAATTTTTAAACAGTGAGATTCGAGGCTGAAACTGACCTACTAAACTGGAGTCCTGCAAGCTGCAACATAGACTTGCTAGGCTGGTCATGGGTGGAGCAAAGGCATGCATGTAGGATATTGAGGTAAGGCAACTTCGGCAAGGAGGTGGAAGAAACCACACACTGAAACACATTGTAATCCTGGCTTGTCATGAAATTTCCATTTGTTACCTCCCATGTGCATGCATGCTAAGTGGCTTCAGTTGTGTCTGACTGTTTGCAACCCCATGGACCATAGCCTACTAGGCTCCTCTGTCCATGGGATTCTCCAGGCAAGAATACTGGAGTGGGTTGCTATGCCCTCCTCCAAGGGATCTTCCTTACCCAGGGATCAAACCCAGGTCTGTCTTCTGCATTAGCAAGTGGGTTCTTTACCACTAGCACCACCTATGGAAGCCCTGTTACCCCCCACCCCCATACTTGTCAGAATATATTTTGTGAGTAGATAAAGCAAAAGCAAACGATATTCCTATTTTATGCTTGGAAAACCAAAGCCCGGAAACAAAATAATTTGCCTAGGTAGTTTGCATAGCTGGACTGAGTGCCCCCCCACTCCTATTTCTCAGTCTCCTGCTCCCCTACTTTGGCATCAGGCTGCCACCCAAAATATGCAGCATGTTAGCGCAAAACAGTCACGGTGACAAGCCCTACAAACATTGGTGGCTATGCCACCAAAGGATACAGAATGGAGAAGACAACCCTTGAAGCCTTCCCAGTAACTCCAAACTGAATGAGTAACAGTTGAGAGCAGTGACCTCAGAGTGAGAGCTTCCTGTTTTCAAAATTCAGAAATAATTCTCAAATGTGCTTACTCATTTTTCTCCTATTAGAAGAATGAGGTATGATAATGTATATTGGATATACCACGTTTAATTCTTTTTTTTATTCACATTCTCTAAAGCTTAACTCTTTCTATCGATAAATTATTCTATTCAGAGAAAAGTCAAGATGCATTCCAAAAACTGGAAAAGGTAAGGAGACTAAATTCTTCCTATATTTGAAAGGAAGAAAGAACTAAATGTTAAATATTAAACATCTTCATTGACTATTTAATCTCTAAGGAAAACCAGCGATGTAAACAAAACAAATTCCATTACCAGTTCTGACACCTGAAGGGTGGAGTGTGTTAACGTAGTCAGGCTACCATTTCTCAGTCTGTTTTCTCCTCTGATAAATAACATAGGGAACTATGCCCCCAAAACACCTTATGCCATGAGACCACTGGTCTTGAAATTAGGATAGTTAGACCATCTCAATCCAATAAAAATACAATGAGAGCTACATATGAAGCAACATTGAAAGAGGAAAAAGAAGTGGGTGAAGTTAACTTGAGAAGTATATTTCCTTTAATTCAATGTATGCAAAGTCAGTTCAGTCCCTCAGTCCTGTCCGACTCTTTGCAACCCCATGGACTGCAGCACACCAGGCCTCCCTGACCATCACCAACTCCCAGAGTCCACTCAAACTCATGTCCATTGAATCAGTGATGCCATCCAACCATCTCATCCTCTGTCATCCCCTCCTCCTCCTGCCTTCAATCTTTACCAGCATCAGGGTCTTTTCCAATGAGTCAGCTTTTCACATAAGGTGACCAAACTATTGGAGTTTCAGCTTCAGCATCAGTCCTTCCAATGAACATTCAGGACTGATTTCCTATAGGATGGATTGGTTGGATCTCCTTGCTGTCCAAAGGACTCTCAAGAGTCTTCTCCAACACCACAGTTCAAAAGCATCAATTCTTCAGCGCTCAGCTTTCTTTACAGTCCAACTCTCACATCCATACATGACCACTGGAAAAACCATAGCCTTGACTAGACAGACCTTTATTGACAAAGTAATGTCTCTGCCTTTTAATATGCTGTCTAGGTTGGTCATAACTTTCCTTCCAAGGAGTAAGCGTCTTTTAATTTCATGGCTGCAATCACCATCTGCAGTGATTATGGAGCCCAGAAAAATAAAGTCAGCCACTGTTTCCACTGTTTCCCCATCTATCTGCCATGAAGTGATAGGACCGGATACCATGATCTTCGTTTTCTGAGTGTTGAGCTTTAAGGAAAAATTTTCCCTCTCCTCTTTCACTTTCATCAAGAGGCTCTTTAGTTCTTCTTCAATTTCTGCCATAAGGCTGCTGTCTGCATATTTGAGGTTATTGATATTTCTCCCGGCAATGTTGATTCCAGCTTGTTCTTCTTCCAGCCCAGCATTTCTCATGATGTACTCTGCATATAAGTTAAATAAACAGGGTGACAATATACAGCCTTGATGTACTCCTTTTCCTATTTGGAACCAGTCTGTTGTTCCATGTCCAGTTCTAACTGTTGCTTCCTGACCTGCATACAGATTTCTCGAGAGGCAGGTCAGGTGGTCTGGTATTCCCATCTCTCTCAGAATTTTCCACAGTTTATTGTGGTCCACACAGTCAAAGGCTTTGGCATAGTCAATAAAGCAGAAATAGATGTTTTTCTGAAACTCTCTTGCTTTTTCGATGATCCAGAGGATTTTGGCAATTTGATCTCTGGTTCCTCTGCCTTTTCTAAAACCAGCTTGAACATCTGAAAGTTCACAGTTCACATTGTTGAAGCCTGGCTTGGAGAATTTTGAGCATTACTAGCCTGTGAGATGAGTGTAACTGTGCAGTAGTTTGAGCATTCTTTGGCATTGCGTTTCTTTGGGATTAGAATGAAAACTGACCTTTTCCAGTCCTGTGGCCACTGCTGAGTGTTCCAAATTTGCTGGCGTATTGAGTGCCATACTTTCACAGCATCATCTTTCACGATTTGAAATAGCTCAACTGGAATTCCATTGCCTCCACTAGCTTTGTTTGTAGTGATGCTTCCTAAGGCCCACTTGACTTCACATTCCAGGATGTCTGGCTCTAGGTGAGTGATCACACCATCATGATTATCTGGGTCGTGAAGATCTTTTTTGTACAGTTCTTCTGTATATTCTTTGTAATATCTTTGTAATATCTTCTGCTTCTGTTGCTAAGTCACTTCAGTCATGTCCGACTCCGTGCGACCCCATAGATGGCAGCCCACCAGGCTGCCTCATCCCTGGGATTCTCCAGGCAAGAACACTGGAGTGGGTTGCCATTTCCTTCTCCAATGCATGAAAGTAAAAAGTTAAAGTGAAGTCACTCAGCCGTGTCTGACTCTTAGCGACCCCATGGACTGCAGCCTACTGGGCTCCTCTGTCCATGGGATTTTCCAGGCAAGAGTACTGGAGTAGGATGCCATTGCCTTCTCCTCTGCTTCTGTTAGGTCCATACAATTTCTGTCCTTTATCGAGCCCATCTTTGCATAAAATATCTGCTGATATCTCTAATTTTCTTGAGGAGATCTCTAGTCTTTCGATTCTATTGTTTTCCTCTATTTCTTTGCACAGATCACCGAGGAAGGCTTTCTTATCTCTCCTTGCTATTCTTTGGAACGCTGCATTCAAATGAGTATATCTTTCCTTTTCTCTTTGCTTTTCACTTCTCTTCCTTTCATAGCTATTTGTAAGGCCTCCTCAGACAGCCATTTCTCTTTTTCTTGGGGATGGTCTTGCTCCCTGTCTCCTGTACAATGCATGCAAAGGATTATCATTTATCCATGTAGCTGATATAAAAATTATTCATTTGCTGCATCTATTGAGATTCTTGTGGTTTCTGCATTTTTTTCTATTAATATTGTTTTGATTAAGTTTTGAATGTTAAACAAATCTTGCATTTCTGGGGAAAATTCCTCTTGGTCACGGTGTGCAACTGTATCAGTTCAGTTCAGTTCAGTCTCTCAGTCAGTCGTGTCTGAATCTTGGCGACCCTATGGACTGCAGCATTCCAGGCTTCCCTGTCCACCACAATTCCCAGAGCTTGCTCAAACTTATGTCCATTGAGTTGATGATGCCATCCAACCATCTTGTCCTCTGTCATCCCCTTCTCCTCCTGCCCTCAATCATTCCCAGCATCAGGGTCTTTTCCAGTGAGTCAGCTCTTCACATAAAGGTGACCAAACTATTGGAGTTTCAGTTTAAGCAGCAGTCCTTCCAATGAATATTCATTGATTTCCTTGAGGATTGGCTGGATCTCCTTGTAGTCCAAGCAACTCTCAAGAGTCTTTTCCAACACCACAGTTCAAAAGTATCAATTCTTTGGCACTCAGCTTTCTTTATGGTCCAACTCTCACATCCATAGATGACTACTGAAAAAACCTTAGCTCTGGCTAGAAGACCTTTGTTGGTAAAGTAATGTCCATCTAGTCAAAGCAATGGTTTTTCCAGAAGTCACATATGGATGTGAGAGTTGGACCATAACTCTCTTACTCTGGACCATAATTCTTCTTCTGAGCACTGAAGAATTGATGCTATTGAAATGTGTTGGTGGAGAAGACTCTTAAGAGTCCCTTGGAAAAGACCCTGATGCTGGGAAAGACTGAAGTCAGGAGGAGAAGGGGATGACAGAGGATGAGGCGGATGGATGGCATCACCAACTCAATGGACATAAGTTTGAGCAAGGTCTGGGAGTTGGTGATGGACAGGGAAGTCTGGTTTGCTGTAGTCCATGGGGTCGCCAAGATTCGGACTTACTGAGTGACTGACCTGAACTGAACTGAGGTGGTGCTGGGGTAAAGAACCTGCCTGCCAATGCAGGAGAAATAAGAAACGTGGATTCAGTCACTAGGTTGGGAAGATCCCCTGGATGAGGGCATGGTAACTAACTCTAATATTCTTGCCTGGAAAATCTCCATGTTCAGAGGAGCCTCACAGGCTGTGGTCCATAGGGTCACAAAGAGCTGGACATAACTGAAGGGATGTGGCATGCACAGCGTGCACGAGGAATACTGATCTGTAGTGGTCTAGTCATGTCTTTGTCTGGTTTAGGTATCAATGTAATACTGGTGTCATAGAATGAGTTGGGAAGTGTTTCTTCCTCTTCAAATTTTTTGTAAGAGTGTGTGAAGAGTTGGTATTAGTTCTCTACATGCATGGTTGAATTCACTAGTGAAGCCATCTAGGCCTAGATTTTCCTTTGTGGAAAGTTTTAAAATTGCTAATGAAATCTCTTTACTTGTTGTAAGTCTATTCAGATTTTTTTTCTTATTTCAGTTTCAATTGCTTGTGTTTTTCTGAGAATTTATCTGTTTCATCTAGGTTATCAAATTTGATGTCATATGATTACTCATACTACTCCCTTACAATTCTTTTTATTTCTGAGGTTAGTACTGAGATCCCCTCTTTTATTCCGGATTTCAGTAATCTGCTGCTAAGTCGCCTCAGTCGTGTCCGACTCTGTGCAACCCCATGGATGGCAGCGCACCAGGCTTCCCCGTCCCTGGGATTTTCCAGGCAAGAGCACTGGAGTGGGTTGCCATTTCCTTCTCCAATGTATGAAAGTGAAAAGTGAACGGGAAGTCGCTCAGTCGTGTCCGACTCTTAGACCCCATGGACTGCAGCCCACCAGGCTCCTCCGTCCATGGGAGTTTCCAGGCAAGAGTACTGGAGTGGGGTGCCATTGCCTTTTTCTTGGCCAGGTTAACTAGAGGCTAATTTTGTTGATCTTTTTCAAAGCACTAGCTTTTTATTTCATTGATGTTCACTACTACTTCTATTTATTTTTTTGTGCTCTAATTTTTATTATGTTCTTCTTCCTGCCTGCTTTTGTTTTAGCTTCTTCTTTTTTTAATTTCTTAAGATGGAAGTTCAGGTTTTTGATCATAGATATTTATTCTTCTTATAAAAATAAGCATTATAGCTGTAAGTTTCCCTCTGATTGCTGTTGAGTTTTGGTATATGTGGTTTTATTTTCATTTATCTAAAATTTGCCTTGTGATTTCTTCTTTGACTCATTTATTACTTAGGAGAGTTTTTAAACTTTTCATTTCTCAAATTTCTTTATATCATTATGAGTTTCCATTTCATTCCATTGCAGTCAGAGAACATTGTATAATTTAAATATTTAAAAATTGTGTGTGTATGCTCAGTCACTCAATCGTGTCTGACTCTTTGCAGCCCTATGGACTATAGCACGGACTGTAGCCTACCAGGCTTCTCAGTCCATGGGATTTTCCAGGCAAGAGTACTGGAGTGGGTTGCCATTTCTTTCTCCAGAGGGTCTTCCCAACCCGGGGATTGAACCCGGGTCTCCCGCATTGGAGGCAGACGCTTTACCCACTGAGCCACCAGGGAAGCCCATTGTATAATTTAAATATTTAAAAACTGTGTGTGTATGCTCACTCAATCGTGTCTGACTCTTTGCAGCCCTATGGACTATAGCCTGCCAAGATCCTCTGTCCATGGAGTTTTCCAGGCAAGAATATTGGATTGGATCACTGTTTCCTCCTCCAGGGGATCTTCCCAACCCAGGAGTCAAACCCTTGTCTCCTGCATTGGCAGGCGGATTCTTTGCCACTAGCACCACCTGAGATACTTTTAAATCAATTGAGATTTGCTTTATGGCCTCCTAATATATCCTGGAAAGTGTCCCATGTGTACTCGAGAAGAATGTATATTCTGCTTGTTGTTGATTGGGGCGCTCTGTAGATGTCTGTTACATTTAGTTGGTTTACAGTGTTTTCATTTTCTACTTCATTGTTATCTGCCTGGTTGTTCTAACCATTGTTGAGAGCGGGTTATTGCACTTTTCAAATATTATTGTTGAATTTTATATTTTGCCTTTTAATTTATGTACTTTACTTCATGTTTTGAGGTGCTCTGTTGTTAGATGCGTTGTTTATACATATTTTGTCTTCCCGATAAACTGACCCTTTTATTATTATGTCCTTTTTTGTCTCTAGTAACAAAGTTTGTCTCTAAGATTATTTTGCCTTATACTACTGTAGGGAGAAATAGCAATAACCTCAGATATGCAGATGATACCACCCTTATGGCAGAAAGCAAAGAGGAACTAAAGAGTATCTTGATGAAAGTGAAAGAGGAGAATGAAAAAGCTGGCTTAAAACTCAGCATTCAAAATACTAGGATCATGGCATCTGGTCCCATCACTGCATGGCAAATAGATGGGGAAACAATGAAAACAGGGAGAGACTTTATTTTCTTAGGCTCCAAAATCACTGCAGGTGGTGACTGCAGCCATGAAATTAAAAGACACTTGCCCCTTGGAAGAAAAGTTATGACCAACCTAGACAGCATATTAAAAAGCAGAGACATTACTTTACCTACAAAGGTCTGTCTAGTCAAAGTTATGGTTTTTCTAGTAGTCATGTATGGATGTGAGAGTTGGACCATAAGGAAAGCTGAGCACTGAAGAACTGACGCTTTTGAACTGTGGTAATGGAGAAGACTGTTGAGAGTCCCTTGGACTGCAAGGAGATCAAAGCATTCAATCCTAAGGGAAATCCGGCCTGAATATTCTTTGGAAGGACTGATGCTGAAGCTGAAGTTCCAATACTTTGGCTGCCTCATACAAAGAATTGATTTATTGGAAAATACCCTCATGCTAGGAAAGACTGAAGGTGGGAGGAGAAGGGGACAACAGAGGATGAGATGGTTGGATGGCATCACCAACTCAATGGACATAAGTTTGAACAAGTTCTGGGAGTTGGTGATAGACAGGGAAGCCTGGCATGCTGCAGTCAATGGGATCACAAAGAATTGCATATGACTGAGATTGAACTGAACTGTAGCCACTTCGGCTCACTTCTGGATACTCTTTGTATGGTATATATTTTTCTGTCCTTTTACTTTCAACTTTTCACATCTCTCTGTCTCTTGTGATGGTATGTAGTTAGATCATCTTTGCTTCATGTGACCATTCTTTGCCTTTAACTGGACAGAGATACACACTCTTACTAGAGGAATGATATTTTCATTATTTCATAAACAATTCATTTATTGTTTTATTATAAATTAGTTGCTGAGAGCAAATGTATTGTTTTATCTTTTTATAATTTATGGAAAATGAATTAATTATTTATATTAGATCTATATTATCTTAATTTTTAATACTTATAATCTGTTTTATAAGATTCATTGTGTAACTTATTTCTCAATGTTTTTATAATGTTTCTGGCAGTGCTTATTATTATATCTATTTGAACTGATATAATAAATGAAGCTTTTTTCCTGAAAGAAAGTGCAATTCAGTTTATTGATTGCCAGGGATATTTTTTTAAATTGACCTAACTATGCAGCTCTGCCGTTTTGATTTAATATATGTGTATAAAATCCAGGGAGAAAGTATTATGGAAATGTGAGTTGAAAAAAGAGAGGAAAGGCCTAAAGTTTCCAAATTTTACAAAATACTTTTTATCAATAAAAATAACTAGTCTTGAGCATTTAATTTATAATATTCAAATTTCATTTGATACATTTAAATTAATATAGTAATATATAAATGAAAATATTAATATATGTGAAAATCACATCCTTTGTGACAATTTCAACTTATGCTAAAAATTTTAGACAGCTTACAAGTGTTAAGCTGTTTAACAGCTTAAAAGTGTTAAGTATAGAAAATATTGTTCAAATGTTCAAAATATCTTCAGGTGATTCTCAGGGAAAAATGTCTGAAGACCAGATTAAAGAATAAAGGCACTCTAAATTCATTGTCTCTGGTTGCCTCATTTACTGCTTTTTTCTCAGGGCCAATCACACACCAATGATTAAATGATGAATGAGTGAATGTCCTGAATGATTAACATTACAAATTACATACTTGCTGCCTAAAGAAGGGCTTCCCAGGTGGCTCAGTGGTAGAGAAGCTGCCTGCCATTGCAGGAGACACAGAAGATGCAGGTTCAGTCCCTGGGTTGGAAGATCCCCTGGAGAAGGAAATGGCAGCCCACTCTAGTATTCTTGCCTGAGGAATCCCATGGACAGAGGAGCCTGGTGGGCTACAGTCCATGGGCTTGAAACAAGTCAATAAGACTGAACAACAGAACACACACACATACTTAAAGAAAAGGTGACCCTGGAGGTGGGTTTTTCCCTCTATAGGTTGTGTGTGTTCTTAGTCGCTCAGCTGTGTCTGACTCGCTGCAACCCCAAGGACTGTAGCCCGCCAGGCTCCTCTGTCCACAGGATTCTCCAGGCAAGAATACTGGAGTGGGTTGCCATGCCCTCCTCCAGGGGATCTTCCCAACCCAGGGATTGAACTCAGGTCTCCCACATTGCAGGCAGATTCTTTACCATCTCTGAGCCAATTATCACTCTAGGTTAGGCAATTATTAATTGGTAGCTAGAGAGAGTGAGGTCCTGATGGAAATGAAGAAAGGATACCTACACTCCTGACTTGAGAAGATAGTCTTAGGTGACTGACTTTACCCTTGTCGGGCTCCAGAAAATTGAGAGCAATATGCATACAGACTTAAGGGAACTCAATGAAGTACCAAGATCCTTACATATCAATTATCTTGAATTCTTCAGGCATTTTTTGAGCATCTACTTTTCTGTCCCCACTAGGTACTGGGCATGGAGGGATGAAGACAGGGTGTAAGGAAGTCTACTGAAGCAGGGAAATGATGTAAGAGAGACATATTCAGTTATAGTTGGAATTATTTGAAACTGTTGTTATTTGACCATTTTTGACTGACCCAAAATACGGTAAATCATACGGTTCAACCTACATGGTATGTAGGTTGGGGGATTCTTGTTAATCAGGGAAAGCAATATGCATTAGGTGGGATATGAGCTGGACATAGAAGGATGAAACCGGTTAGTAGATGGATAGCTGGCAAATAGAATATTTGAAATAACAGGATGAGCAAGAGCAAAAGTGGAGAGGAATAGAAGGTACATGTGTGTTCTAGAAAGGAACATGAGGTTCCTTTTTTTGTCTGTGAAATCTGAGAAGTATGAATTAAATTATAAAGGAATTTGAGATTTGAGTTTAGAGTCCTGTAGACCTAAGATCACAATTCCATAGGGTTGGCAGTGGGAAGCCATTTACCAGACTGAGTATTGTGAAAACAGATACAGGCTTTAGAAGAACTCAAGTGGTTGAATGGGGAATGAGTGGAGGGTAGGGAAGTTGAGACTCGAGGCCCAGAAATGCATAGGAAGCTCTTGTAATAGTCAAGATGAACATAGCAGATATGTATACGGGTTGAGAAATAGGGCCTGTTTCTCTGATAGAATTATCATGGCATGGTCATTAATTAGGTGGAGGGATTAGTTGAAAGAGGTTTAGATTCAGGAGTGGGGGATGGGAGGAAGCCACATGGGGATACCCTCCAGGTATCCTCACAGGGGATACCTCACAGGGATTGTGAGGGTGGAGTCCTAGGCTGTGGGTCTTAGCTCTGCTGGAGCACAGTTTATAACTTAAGCCTTGAAAGTAGATGTGGTTATCGGGGAAATTTGTCTTTGAAGAACAGGGAAACAGAGGAAAGGCAAAAGGACAGAGCACAGGATTAGGAATGGCTCTGTGCCTTGTGCTTTACCACATTTTATCTCCATTATAACATTTGTTTACCTCTGTGTCTGCCACTTCTAAGTCTATGAGAACTCTAAAGGTGGGAACTATATCTTGTCCATTCTTCAGCATCCTCAAAGTTTATACATAGTTGAGGGGTGGCCACTTATAGCACAGGGAACTCTACTCAATATTCTGTAATAGCCTATATGGGAAAAGAATCTGAAAAAGGATGGCGATATATATATATATAGAGAGAGAGAGAGAGAAAGAAAGAGAGAGAGAGATACGTGTATGACTGAATCGATTTGGTGTACACCTGAAACTAACACAACATTGTAAATCAACTATAGTCCAGGAAAAATTAAATTTAAAAAGCCCTTACTGAATCACATCCTAACTTTTCATGGAAAGTTCTCTAGGTTCTCGTCATTGTTGTGAGTGCCATACAGACGCCCATCCATTTCATATTTCACAGATGGGGAAATGGAAGCCTGCACTTGTTCAAGGTCACAGTTAGTGAGTGTGAGCTCAGATTTGAACTCAGGCAGTCCAACACCAAAGGCTGCTGGCCTATAACTCCCATTCTCTGGAATTCTGAAATGAGTAGAGTCAGAGTGACATCTGTTTGGCCCTTGACAGTTTGGGGTTGCTTTCATAGTTAATTCTAATAGCCTCAAAGTAACTTTGTGAGATGAAGGGAGGAGAAATTCTTATTATTAAGTAAATGAAGGTTAAAGTACATGAACTCATGAAGAAACACAGCTTGTTGCTATTGTTGTTCAGTCGCTAAGTTGTGTCCATCTCTTTGGGACCCCATGTATTGCGGCATGACAGGCTTCCCTGTCCCTCACTGTCTCCCAGAGTTTGTTCAAACTCACATCCATTGAGTCAGTGATGCCATCCAACATCTCATCCTTTGCCACTCCCTTGTCCTTTTGCCTTCAGTCTTTCCAGCATCAAGGTGTTTTCCAGTAAGAGAATTCATGAGGAAACACAGCTATTAGGTTGGTGCAAAAAGTAATTGTGTTTTTGCATTGTTGAGCTTTGCCCTCTGATATTGGAATACTTCCTTAAATAAATGTGGTTATGTTATACATCATTTTAATGCACATCTCTGGCTTTTTTTTTTTTTTTAGTAATGACTTATCACTTGCTCTTTATTTTATATTTATTTTAGACTGCAGAAATGTGTTAGACAAAAAGCACACTCAAGCATTTTCTTAATTTGAGTTCAAAATGGGTTGTAAAGCTGCTGAATGGTCTCTTTTATTAATAATCATGAATGCTCAATGTTTAGGCACAGCTCTCATGATTGGTAAAAAAATGATTGGTTTGTTGATTTTAGATGTCAATGAAAAATAATCTGTTGATATATCTATTCACCCTTGCTGGGGACATAACCTGGAATCTGTCCTTAGGAATAGTGTTCAGGGTCCCTATACAATCTAATGACCTCTGCCTCTTTAGAGGTCTCTGTAAGCTCATTTACTAAGGAGGATAAGATTTCTTCTCTTCATAGCAGAATCAAAAGGAGAAAGATGGATATTGAATTTCTATAGGCATTTGTCTAACCTAATCCCCTACTATACATAGTCTCTCCTTTGACCATCTCCTTAGATAGCAAAGACTCATGAAAGATTTCCAAAGAACTGAAAATGAGATTCATAATAAGCTTTGTACTTGTGTTCAGCTCATTTCAGCTTAGAAAAAAAATACGGTGCCAGTGCCTCTGGCAGGTACTGCCTCGTTGGCACTTTATGAATCTGAAGCCATGTTGGCTTGTCATTTCTCTGCTGTTATACTAGATGGGTTATCTTACCAAGTTTCACCACTGCTAACATAGACTCTGAAGCAGCAAATGCCACAGAGAATTCGGAGATGAGAAATCTCCTGTTTTGTAAGTAGATGTGTTTATTTATGGGCTTCCCTGGTGGCTCAGATGGTAAAAAATCTGCCTGCAATGCAGAACACCCAGGTTCAACCCCCGGATAGGGACGATCCCCTGGGGAAGGGAATGGCTACTCACTCCAGCATTCTTTCCTGAAGAATCTCATGGACAGAGAAGCCTGGCGGGCTTCAGCCCATAGGCCACAGACCATAGTGTCACAAAGAGTTGGACATGACCGAAGCGACTTAGTACCCATGCACGTACAGGACTCTCTACATGCAAGGTGCTATTCTAAACATTTAATCCACCTTATAGCCCCTTGATAAATACTATTATTGTCCTCATATTAAAGGTGAGTGGACTGAGGCACAGGATTGTTAAGCAGCTGGCCTGA
This sequence comes from Oryx dammah, assembly GCF_014754425.2. Taxonomy (NCBI): domain Eukaryota; kingdom Metazoa; phylum Chordata; class Mammalia; order Artiodactyla; family Bovidae; genus Oryx; species Oryx dammah. Next base: position 108,888,559 of record NW_024070187.1, on the reverse strand, counting down.
AACCACAGAGCTAATCACAGAGCCAGAATCCCAGGGGTTCTTATCTTAACTGTGCTAAAAGTGTTGTGGGTCTCATGACTCTGTCTCTGCAAAACTGGGGAACACTTCCAAGAAATGATGGGACTTTGGAAAATCTTCCAGAGATGGGAGTCAATTTGGGAAATGGGCGGGCGAGAGAACTTTAGAACGTTTGTAAAGTCACTGTCCCTTGGGTGGCTCTGAGTGGCACTTCTTCCACTTCCCTCAGACCTCAGAGCCTCCCTGAAATCTGGAGCTGGGGCTCCTAGGGCAGCAGAGGCGTGATGGTGTCTGGGTCTGTGAGGAGCTGCAGGCTTCAACCCCCATAAATTCCCGCTGCTTCCTTCGTGTCCACAGACAGCGTTTCTTCTTCGTTCCCTCTCTCCCTTCCCTCCATTCTGAAAGTCAATGAAAGCACTTAAACGAGCCCAATTCTGTGCTATCTGTTGATGATGAAATACATACATTTGGAAATCAATCAGATAAGTGTTCCTGGCCTTTAAAAACACTCCCACACATTTTAAAGTTTCCTGACCTTTAAAATGGCCATGTGTTCACGGTATTGTTGTTTTGTTGCTGGGTTGTGTCCCACTCTTTTGTGACCTCTTGGATTGTAGCCCCCCAGGCTACTCTGTCCATGGGATTTCCCAGTCAAGGATACTGGAGTGGGTTGCCATTTCTTTTTCCAGGGGATCTTCCCAACCCGGGGATTGGACCCACGTCTCTTGCTATCAGGCAGATTCTTTATCACTGAGCCACCTGGGAAGCCCAGCTTTCATGGTATAAGCAGTTACAAAAAAAACAAACAAAAAAAATGAATGCTTACCTCTACCTGGGGCACCAGGACAGGCTTCACAGAAGAGGAGAGGTTGGGATTTGAACTGAGTCTTAAAAGATGCATCAGTTGGGGGTGGGATGGTCAGAGGAACCCTGGTGGCTCAGATGGTAAGAAATCTTCCTGCAATGCAGAATACCCAGGTTCAACCCCTGGATAGGGCCGATCCCCTGGGGAAGAGAATGGCTACTTACTCCAGCATTCTTTCCTGAAGAATCTCATGGACAGAAGAGCCTGGCGGGCTTTAGTCCATAGGCCACATCTGATGTGGAGGGCTCATCAGCAAGAGTAGCAAAGGATTGGAGGAGGAAAACAGCTGAACTTGGGGGAAGTAGAAAGAAGGTTTCCTGCATGGGGCAAGGGTGTGAGTTGAGGCCATTAGAACAAAGTAGAGAAATAGGCAAGGGCCAGACCAGGTGTGACAGAGAGGAAAATCGTTGGAAAATCCACCTCCAGGACCTAAACGCAACATAGCAGCTGTATTCGGTGATCTTGTTTTTAAAATTCCCCATAGTTCACCAGATAATATTTGAGTGTCAGGGCCTCAGGGATAGTGGATGCCTTTATTAATGTGAAAGTGTTAGTTGCTCAGTCATGTCCAACTCTTTGTGACCTCATGGACTGTAACCCACCAGGTTCTTCTATCCTTGGGATTTCCCGGGCAAGGTTATCAGAGGGGGTTGCCATTTCTTCCTCCAGGGGATCTTTCCAACTGAGAGATTGAACCTAGGTCTTCTACATTACAGGCAGACTCTTTACCATCTGAGCCACCAGAGAAGCCCCTTTCATTAGCATATTTCTCGGTATTTTATGCACATCCTGGCCAGATTAACATATCATCTTCTGTGAGGAGAGAGAGCTATGAACTTAGGATCAATTTGATCTTTGAAATAAGTTGTAAAGAATTTTTTTTTAATGATCACCCCAGAGCTTTTGTATAGCACCTGCTTCTAATTTCATGCCAAAGCACATTACCAAGATTCAGTATTAATGGCCAGTATTATTTAATTCCAAAGTACTTAAAAAAGAAAGACCAAATACATAGTGCTTACTGTATGCCAGGTGTTGTTCTAAGCATTTTACAAATATTAAATCATCCAGTGATCTAACGACACAATGAGAGGTAGGCACCATCATTATCCCTACTTTGTGAATGAGGAAACAGTTGAGTAATTTGCCTGAAGTTACAAAGCTGCTAAGAGGTGGAGCTGGGAGCTGGGTGGGGGCATCTTACTCCAGAGATGCTGGATAATGTCTTTAATTATCATTTACCTACTCTTTCAGTTTACTGTTTTTTTCCCCCCCAAAATAAATTGTTAGACAAGTTTTGAAATTCTTTTAGCCACTTGTTTAATCAGCATCACAGCATATTTTATAAACTTTTCAATAAAAAATTATATTCGCATATATCATATATGACATTTATTTTTAGATTGTGGTTCTCAACCCTGATTCACATTAGAATTACCTAGGGAGCCTTTTTTATTTTTTAAATTGTTTTTGGCCTGAATCCTACCCCCAGAGATTCTGATTTAGTTTGTTTGGGTGAAGCCTGGACATAGTATTTTGAAAACTCCCCTGGTGATTCTAATAGTTATCCAGGGTTAAGAACCACGGAGATAGATGGATCGTTTATTGATTACTTTAGGCACTGCGCTATGCATTTTACACATAATTTTACACATTCTGTTGACAACCTGATTACATAGGTATTACAATTATTTGTATTTTACAGAAGAAGAAAATTGAACAGCCCAGGTGTTACATAAATTGCCCAAGATCACACATCAAGTAAACAGCAGAGACAGGATGTATGAGGTGAAACCACATTTTCTTAATCATAACTACAATGCATTTCATAACATAAAAATAATTAATCTACTGTGTCATAAATTATCAGAATTCTGGAATGTATTTTTTATATGTAGGTGCTGCTGCTGCTAAGTCACTTCAGTTGTGTCCGACTCTGTGCAACCCCATAGATGGCAGCCCACCAGGCTCTCCCATCCCTGGGACTCTCCAGGCAAGAACACTGGAGTGGGTTGCCATTTCCTCCTCCTAAGATTCTGAAAATCTGAAGAATCTGTCTTTCCATTCAGTTTCTTAAAAATAGTTTTTAAAGCAGTTTATGTTCTATGATATGCAATCTATTTTATAGAATATATTGTTATATAGCCATGTATTTGTTATAGTAGTTGACTTTTCTCTTTATTCTTTTGTATTCCTGCATATGAATACATAAAACATTCTAAATAAGTCTCCAAGTACACACATACCGTAAAACTACCGGGTATTCTCTATTACTAGTGGGAAGAAAATGATACAAGAGCAGTTTATTCTTAGTAGAAAAGATTTGGGTTACATACACTGTGTGAAGAATTTTCTAACTATAAGCAGCGTCCTCTAGCTAATATACTTTGAGCATATCTGCTACATGCCAAGTAAGTGTCTGCTATTTTCCATGACGGGGAAGGCAATGGCATTCCACTCCAGTACTCTTGCCTGGAAAATCCCATGGACAGTGGAGCCTGGTAGGCTGCAGTCCATGGGGTCTCAAAGAGTCGGACATGACTGAATAACTTCACTTTCACTTTTCACTTTCATGCATTGGAGAAGGAAACGGCAACCCACTCCAGTGTTCTTGCCTGGAGAATCCCAGGGATGGGGGAGCCTGGTGGGCTGCCGTCTGTGGGGTTGCACAGAGTCAGACACAACTGAAGTGACTTAGCAGCAGCAGCATTTTCCATGAATTATTTCAATAATACATTTAAGGTATTAATTCATCTTAATCCATATATCTATTAAAAACTCTCACACTGATAGATCTAGATCAGGACTCATTTCTGAAGTATGAATTTATTTACCCAACTGTCTACTCGATAGCTCCTGATTGGTTCATAGATAAATCGAATTTAACATGTTCAAAAAGAAACTCTCAATTTTGCTCCATTTTTTTTTTCTGAGTCTCTTTTATCTCAGTAAATGTCTGCATCATCTGTCCTATTACTTCAGGCCAGAAACCTAGAACTCACCCTTGTTTCTATTTGCTGTCTTCCAAAATGGTCTTGCTGATGTCGTAGCTTTATAACTGGTCTCATTCTCCACCTTGCTCCCTGCAGCTGGTATTGCAATCAAGGTCATTGTTCACTTGCTAAAAAATCTTTCAGTGATTTCCTCGCCTTTGCCCACCAACCAGGTCCTGCATAATCTACTGTCAATTCCCATCGTTCTCCCCTCTCTCACTATGTGCAACCACACTGGTTGTTCAGTTCTTTAGTCACTCCAAAATCCTTCTTTGGCCCAGCAGACTCTTCTTCCAGCTACATAGCTAGGTCCTCATCTTTCAAGTCTCATCTGAAATGAAATTTCCTCATAGAGACCTTCATGGACCATCTTCTCTAAAATTGCTCCCTTCCCAGATAGTTCTTTATTTCCTTATTAGCCCTTATCTTCATCTATGAGATTTAATTTATTCCCTTATCTTAATGTCTCTTTTTTTCATTAAGTGTAAGTAAGATCCATGATGGACTCCTGTCTGCCTTGTTTTGACTTATCTCTGACTGGTTTTTTAGCATATAGCCCAGAATATGCTCACAAAAGAATACACTTTTGCTCTAGGTTCAGTTCAGTTCAGTTCAGTTGCTCAGTTGTGTCCGACTCTTTGTGACCCCATGAATCACAGCACGCCAGGCCTCCCTGTCCATCACCAAATCCTGGAGTTCACTCAGACTCGCGTCCATCCAGTCAGTGATGCCATCCAGCCATCTCATCCTCTGTCGTCCCCTTCTCCTCCTGCCCCCAATCCCTCCCAGCATCAGGGTGTTTTCCAGTGAGTCAACTCTTCACATGAGGTGGCTAAAGTATTGGAGTTTCAGCTTCAGCATCATTCCTTCCAAAGAAATGCCAGGACTGATCTCCTTTAGAATGGACTGGTTGGATCTCCTTGCAGTCCAAGGGACTCTTCTCCAACACCACAGTTCAAAAGCACCAATTCTTCGGTGCTCAGCCTTCTTCACAGTCCAACTCTCACATCCATACATGACTACTAGAAAAACCATAGCTTGACTAGACAGACCTTTGTTGACAAACTAATGTCTCTGCTTTTGAATATGCTATCTAGGTTGGTCTTAACTTTCCTTCCAAGGAGTAAGCATCTTTTAATTTCATAGCTGCAGTCACAATCTGCAGTGATTTTGGAGCGCAAAAAAATAAAGTCTGACACTGTTTCCACTGTATCCCCATCTATTTCCCATGCAGTGATGGGACCAGATGCCATTATCTTAGTTTTCGGAATGTTGAGCTTTAAGCCAACTTTTTCCCTCTCCTCTTTCACTTTTATCAAGAGGCTTTTTAGTTCCTCTTCGCTTTCTGCTCTAGGTTAAATAAATATAAATGTCATAAGTCTTTGATATTTAATAAAGGATATAGTGATCTCTTCCTGAGATCTTAAAAGGAAATGCTAGTCTAGTGGTTCCTAAACTGTATCTTATGCAGTGATGAATTAAGAAAAGAAAAGCAAGAGCCAAATTTATGTTAAGATTTGTCTGTTACTGTTACATAAGCCCATATATAAAGAACAACTACAAAAGCCACAACTTCTATGTCCACCATCATTTTACCAGACAGAATGATGGAAAGCTAGAGGCATTCTAGGCCAAAGACACTATAAAGGGTTAGATGTTGAAATAGTAGAGAGCTTTGAAATGACAGAATGATTTCCGTTTGTTTCCAAGGCAAAACATTCAATATCACAGTAATCCAAGTCTATGCCCCAACCAGTAATGCTGAAGAAGCTGAAGTTGAATGGTTCTATGAAGACCTAAAGACCTTTTAGAACAAACACCCAAAAAAGATGTCCTTTTCATCATAGGGGACTGGAATGCAAAAGTAGGAAGTCAAGAAACACCTGGAGTAACAGGCAAATTTGGCCTTGGAATGCAGAATGAAGCAGGGCAAAGACTAATAGAGTTTTGCCAAGAAAATGCACTGGTCAAAGCAAACACCCTCTTCCAACAACACAAGAGAAGACTCTACACATGGACATCACCAGATGGTCAACACCAAAATCAGATTGATTATATTCTTTGCAGCCAAAGGTGGAGAAGCTCTATATAGTCAACAAAAACAGGACCAGGAGCTGACTGTGGCTCAGATCATGAACTCCTTATTACCAAATTCAGACTGAAATTGAAGAAAGCAGGGAAAACCGCTAGAGCATTCAGGTATGACCTAAATCAAATCCCTTATGATTATACAGTGGAAGTGAGAAATAGATTTAAGGGCCTAGATCTGATAGATAGAGTGCCTGATGAACTATGGAATGACATTGTACAGGAGACAGGGATCAAGACCATCCCCATGGAAAAGAAATGCAAAAAAGCAGAATGACTGTCTGGGGAGGCCTTACAAATAGCTGTGAAAGAAGAGAAGCGAAAAGCCAAGGAGAAAAGAAAAGATATAAGCATATGAATGCAGAGTTCCAGAGAATAGCAAGAAGAGATAAGAAAGCCTTCCTCAGCGATCCATGCAAAGAAATAGAGGAAAACAACAGAATGGGAAAGACTAGAGATCTCTTCAACAGAATTAGAGATACCGAGGGAACATTTCATGCAAAGATGGGCTTGATAAAGGACAGAAATGGTATGGACCTAACAGAAGCAGAAGATATTAAGAAGAGGTGGCAAGAATACACAGAAGAACTGTACAAAAAAGATCTTCATGACCCGGATAATCACGATGGTGTGATCACTCATCTAGAGCCAGACATCCTGGAATGTGAAGTCAAGTGGGCCTTAGAGAGCATCACTATGAACAAAACTAGTGGAGGTGATGAAACTCCAGTAGAGCTGTTTCAAATCGTGAAAGATGATGCTGTGAAAGTGCTGCACTCAATATGCCAGCAAATTTGGAAAACTCAGCAGTGGCCACAGGACTGGAAAAGGTCAGTTTTCATTCCAATTCCAAAGAAAGGCAATGCCAAAGAATGCTCAAACTACTGTACAATTGCACTCATCTCACACACTAGTAAAGTAATGCTCAAAATTCTCCAAGCCAGGCTTCAGCAATACGTGAACCGTGAACTCCCTGATGTTCAAGCTGGTTTTAGAAAAGGCAGAGGAACCAGAGATCAAATTGCCAACATCCTCTGGATCATGGAAAAAGCAAGAGAGTTCCAGAAAAACATCTATTTCTGCTTTATTGACTATGCCAAAGCCTTTGACTGTGTGGACCACAATAAACTGTGGAAAATTCTGAGAGAGGTGGGAATACCAGACCACCTGACCTGCCTCTTGAGAAATCTGTATGCAGGTCAGGAAGCAACAATTAGAACTGGACATGGAAAAACAGACTGGTTCCAAATAGGAAAAGGAGTGCGTCAAGGCTGTATATTGTCACCCTGTTTATTTAACTTCTATGCAGAGTACATCATGAGAAACGCTGGACTGGAAGAAAAGCTGGAATCACAATAATCTCAGATATGCAGATGACACCACCCTTACGGCAGAAAGTGAAGAGGAACTAAAAAACCTCTTGATGAAAGTAAGAGAGGAGAGTGAAAAAGTTGGCTTAAAGCTCAACATTCAGAAAATGAAGATCATGGCATCCAGTCCCATCACTTCATGGGAAATAGATGGGGAAACAGTGGAAACAGTGTCAGATTTTATTTTTTTGGGCTCCAAAATCACTGCAGATGGTGATTGCAGCCATGAAATTAAAAGATACTTACTCCTTGGAAGAAAAGTTATGACCAACCTAGATAGCATATTCAAAAGCAGAGACATTACTTTGCCAACTAAGGTCGGTCTAGTCAAGGCTATGGTTTTTCTAGTAGTCATGTATGGATGTGAGAGTTGGACTGTGAAGAAGGCTGAGCACCGAAGAATTGGTGCTTTTGAACTGTGGTGTTGGAGAAGACTCTTGAGAGTCCCTTGGACTGCAGGGAGATCCAACCAGTCCATTCTGAAGGAGATCAACCCTGGGATTTCTTTGGAAGGAATGATGCTAAAGCTGAAACTCCAGTACTTTGGCCACCACATGTGAAGAGTTGACTCATTGGAAAAGGCTTTGATGCTGGGAGGGATTGGGGGCAGGAGGAGAAGGGGATGACAGAGGATGAGATGGCTGGATGGCATCACTGACTGGATGGACACGAGTCTGAGTGAACTCCAGGATTTGGTGATGGACAGGGAGGCCTGGCATGCTGTGATTCATGGGGTCGCAAAGAGTCAGACACGACTGAGCTATTGAACTGAACTGAACTGAACTTGGGCAAATAGTAAAAATGTTGGGAGAGAATAACAAATAAAGAATTTGAAGAATTTGACAGGTGTAGATGATGAACTTTATATGCTATACAAAAGCATTTGAACTTTATTTTATAGGAAGTAGGAAGCTCTATAGGATATAAGAGAATGACATGCTTCAATTTGCATTTAAAAATTACCAGGCTCGACAGAGATGAGACAAATCCATCTAGATCCAGCTGGAAAGTTGTTATAATAACCTTTGAGCAAGACAGCTTGAAGTAGGCAATGACACTGAGGATCAAGGGGAAGCAACAGGTCTTTGCTTTTAGCTTTTCTTGGAATGATGTCCGTGAAGCTCCAACAGAGTCTTATTTCCAGTTTCAACTTATGTCATCTACCTTTGGGCTTTCCCAGGTGGTGCTAGTGGTAAACAACCCACCTGCCAATTCAGGAGACATAAGAGATGCGGGTTTGACCCCTGAGTTGGGAAGATCCCCGGGAGGAGGGCCTGAGAACCCACTCCAGTGTTCTTGCTTGGAGAATCCCATGGACTGAGGAGCCTGACAGGCTACAGTCCATGGGGTCGCCAAGAGTTGGTCACAACGAGCTACTTAGCATGCATGCACGGGCTTTAGAATGAATTTCCATATTGTTTATCTGTTGGCTTCATAGCTACCTTTTTTTGATGAATATATAAAAAACACACACATACAACTATAGAACCTTCATAGTGAGGATTAAAAGAAAAAATGGATGTGAAAGCACTTTGCAAAGTACTATACAAATGGAAACTATTTTTATTACCGCTAAGTCAATTTAGTTTACAGAAAGAAAAATCACTTTCCCACACATATGCTTCATAAGCCAAGTCCCCAGGCAGGATGAATCACTCTTATAAACCATAGCACTTTTTCGTACTTCTATCATAACACTTCCATTAATTATAAATTGTTTATACATTGGTTTTTCCTTGTAGGGTATAAATCCTTTAGAGACACAGAGATAGTCTTATGAATCTTTATACCCTGGTTTTTGGTAGACAGTAAGTGTTCAGTAAATGTTAATTGCATGCATGGATGAACAATTAGTTCCCAGGAAAGGTTAAAGGCAGATAGTAGGGAGCTGATGGGAACTTTAAAGGTGAAATAAATAATAGGGTAAACATGTTAAAATGAAAAGATTCAGAGTGATTTATGATCATATGTTTGCTTTTAGTCAGAAGATATATATAGATTTTGGAGAAGGAAATGGCAACACACTCCAGTATTTTTGCCTGGAAAAATCCCATGGACAGAAGGGCCTGGTGGGCTACAGTCCATGGGGTTTCGAGAGTCTGATACGATTTAGCAACTAAACCATCACCATGTATAGATTTACTGTACTGCCAAAATACTGTATCAACTTGTTCTTAGTAAAGTTACATATTTTGTTAACACTGATAATTAAGCATTTTTTTACAGTATCATATTCATTCATCTATTCACTTAGCAAATCTCTTTCCAATGTCTGATAAACACAAAGCACTGTGCTATTGGTTTTAAATAAGCAAGTCCTTGTCCTCAAGAAGTTCCCTATCTAGTTGGGAGAGTGGAAGTAACAAGGGAGGGGGACCTGCTCCATTACAAACACTACCCTAGGAATTTTACATATTTTAGAATGAGAGTTACCATTTATTGAATATCTCCTATCTTCACAGCAACCCTACAAAGTAAGCATTATTATTTCCCCTATTTTGCAAAAGAGAAGCCTACGCTAAGAAAATGCTATTGATTTATCTGAGTTCACAAAACTAGGAAGGAACTTAGGAAGGCTGACTGACAACAAGGAAGAACATAAGGATTATTTTTTTATTTCAGAATCTAGATCCTCTTGTAGTCATTCAAATTAATCCAACAAATAGCAATGGAATGCCAATAAGGACAAGTATTTAAAATTACATTGAGTTATGATAATAACTTCCCTGATAGCTCAGTTGGTAAAGAATCTGCCTGCAATGCGGGAGACCCCGGTTTGATTCCTGGGTAGGGAAGACCACCTGGAGAAGGGAAAGGCTACCCACTCCATTATTCTGGCCTGGAGAATTCCATGGACAGTCCATGGGGTCGCAAAGAGTCAGACACGACTCTTCACCTTCATAATAATAAAGTCCTCACTCTCATGGAGTTTTTGATTTGGTGGAAGGAGTTAGAAAAATAAACATAAGGTGAGATTTTAACAAAAGGATGACAGGTCTTTAGGGGGAAGTGGCTCTCAGAAACTGAGCATTGTCAAGCTGTGATGTGAAGAGTGTCCTGGGCTTGGGGGTCAGAAGACCACTATTTAAGGCTAATCCTTTTTGTGGGGGAATTCCTCTATGGCTCAGCAGATAAAGAATATACCTGCAATATAGGAGGCAAGGGTTTGATCCCTGGCTCTGGAAGATCTCCTGGAGAAAGAAGTGGCAACCCACCCCAGTATTCTTGCCTGAAGAATCCCATGGATAGAGGAGCCTGACGGGCTACAGTCCACGGGGTCGCAAAGAGTCGGACACGCCTGAATGACTAAGCATGAACTCCATGTGGGACTATGGGAAAGACACAGGTTTCTGGGCCCTGCTTCCCTCCATTGTTAAATAAGGACAATAATGGGTTACGGGTCCACCTTATTTTAAGAATTAATGGGTAGAGATAAGGGAAAGCATTTTCTAAAATGCAATACAGATTTATGATAAAGAAAGCCAATTTCCTCGGAACATCTTTTTGGTATAAGAACCATCAACTAGCAGACAGCACAGAGAAGTGATTTATAAGTCCTTATCTCTAGTATATTATGTGGTGCCTGTCATATAGTAAGTGCTTGATAAATACTTATTGAGCTGAGTTCCTGAATGGCAGAAGGAGACCAGAGGACACCAAATTTCTCCTCCAGCCAGGGGAAAAGATGTACCGTATTCAATTTCTTGTGACCTTTCAGCACATCAAGCAGTTGTCAATAAATGTATTCATTATAATCCAAAATTCCATTTAAATTAGGCATGTGTATTTGTTCCTTCAGCTGATTATTAGAGATGTAAGTCTGTGACTGTGTGTGTGTGTAACTGAACAAGCATGTTTGGAGGTTGTGATGACCTGTTTTCATATCTACTTGTTTCTGTTAAGTATCTGATTGTTCCTGTCTACTAGTGAGTGCTCACAGCATACGGCACTCTTGGGGTCGAGAATAGTACCATATATTCTCCATGGATGTTTATGCTTCAACAGGTATTATAGACATAGGCTTAGGGGATAAAGCTTAAGCCTGGTAATGCTATGCACCAGCCAGAGAGAGGATTTATTTGAGAAAGTCTGGCTTACTTAACACATACCCATAGGCCGCTATCTATTCCCCTACCAAGACTAGGCTTTAGCTTGGATCCTTAGTAGGACATGTACCTGCTTTTGCTATGAATGTGACAAATGAATGCTGCCTGCAAATCTTAATCTTGTGTGTAATTTCCATGCTAATATCAGTAAGCATTATAAGAAGGCTTTTTTCCGCTAGCTTTAACATTGCATTCAATATCTCACTTAAAATTGTCTTTACAATGTTATTAAAAATGAATCTTCAGAACTTCCACTTCCATGATGATAAAATAGATGATTTTTCCTATTCCTCCCACTTATCAATAATACTCCTAATAAGCCTGGACATTATACAAAAGGTAAATATAGACCACTTGAAAGGTAGAGCAATGACAAACTGTCTAGGGACCTTGGAATCAAGGGGGAAAAAATGTTGTGTGATCCTTGGGTGTTCTTTTTGCTTTATCTATCTGAAAATTAGAGCTGGAAAAGCTAGAACCTGAAAATGCCACAGGTGCAGACCAAAAAAGGATCATGGACTTAAATGTAAAACATAAAACCACTAATCTTTTAGAAGAGAGTGTAGGCAAGAATCTTTGTGGCCCAGGACTAGGTCACACTAAAAGCACAATCAATAAAATTCTTAAAAATGGGTAAATTGGACTTCATCAAAATTAGAAACTTATAGGGAATAGCTTTTTTAGGTGGATAAGAAAACAAGATACAGACAGGAGGAAGTATTTGCAAACACTTGTCAGACAAAGGATTAACATCTGGAATATGTGAAGAATTCTCAAAATTCAACATCAAAGAAATGAACCACCTGACTAGAAAACGGGCAAAGGGCATGAGCAGACATTTCACAAAAGAGGACAGACAGATGGGAAATTAGCACATAAAAATTGTTTAACATCATTAGCCCTTGTTGTTGTTGCTCTGCGCCTAAGTTGTATATGACTCTTTGCGACCCCATGGACTTCAGCACCCCAGGCTTCCCTGTCCTTCCCTGTCTCCCGGAATCTGCTCAAATTCATTTCCATTGAGTCAGTGATGCTGTGTAAACATCTCATCCTCTGCCACTCCCTTCTTCTCGTCCCCTCAATCTTTCCCAGCATCAGGGTCTTTTCCAATGAGTCTGTTCTTTATATCAGGTGGCTAAAGTATTGGAGCTTCAGCATCAGTCCTTCCAATGAATATTCAGGGATGATTTCCCCCAGGATTGACTGGTTTGATCTCCTTGCAGTCCAAGAAACTATGCAAATTAAATCCACAATGAGATATTACTACCCAGCTATCAGAATGGATCAAATGCAAAATAGTGACAATACCATATGCTAGTGCTAGTATGAAGAAACTGGATCTGACCATGTGCTTGTGGCTGGTGGGAATGTAAAACTGTATAGCCACTCTTGAAAACAGCTTGGCAAATTTTTTTTATAACCTAATATGCAACTGCCATATAATCTAGCAATTACAGTCTAGGAGATTTATCTCAGGGAAAGGAATATTCATGTTTACACAAAGGCCTGTACATGAATGTTCAAAGAAGTTTTATTTGTTATGAGAAAAACTGGAAATCACCCAGATGTCCTTCAACAGATGAATGGTAAACAAACTGGGGTAACTCCATGTATTTATTCAACATTTATTTGGTGTTAGGACTCTACTGGGGTGATTAAACACATTTGTGACTTAAATCTTGGAAGGTAAATATTATTATCAATCTGATTTTGTGGATTAGAAACCTGCGGTTTAGAGAGATTAAATGGCTTTTTCAAGGTCATTTAAAGCAAAGGCTGGAATTTGTACCTAGGGTTTTTGACACTCTAAAGCCCATTAGCTTTCCACCACACAGACTATCAAAATTAGGTGAGGTACATGTCTTGGTGTTCTTCTCAGATAAGCTGTAGAACTGAATTGGTTGTGGAATTGAGAAAGTGCAACATTTTCCCCATTATAGAATTCACTCTCTAGAACTGGGTTCTTTGACCAGATTAGTACAAGAATCATGCAGTGCATACGACATTCATTCATTAAATATTTATCACTGATGCTAAAGATGATAGAAAAGAAACTAAGATGCAAATTAGGCAGAAAAAAATTAGGCGAGGGACTATGTGTGTTTGTTATCCTTTGTAATCTGAAAGGATAGTGTTGTTGCTCTGTCGCTCAGTCGTGTCTGACTCTGTGACCCCACGGATTGCAGCGCACCAAGCTTCCTTGTCCTTCACCGTCTCTTGGAATTTGCTCAAACTCATGTCTGTTGAGTCAGTGAGGTTATCTAACCATCTCTCACTCATCGTGCTACGTCCTAAGGACTGGTTTCGTTAGCAGACCTTCAATACAAAGTGATTGCCTAAGCCCAGACTTTCCTTTTCTGCAGTCCATATGCACTGATTTTAACTAGGCATCTGCAAAGTCATGGCATGGCATTTGCTGAGTCTTACTTTTCTAAGAAAGAGGGTGCGCCTGAACACACTCTCCTCTGTTGACTCATTTCATCATGTGAAAGAACTAATGCTTGTTCTTTGTTGTAATTAAGTTTGCAACTTGTGGAGCCTAAAACACTCAATTGCTCAGAGAACTGCCTGAAATGACTTTGTTTTGCAATGTGTATCCCTGCCCTTCAGAGTCAACTAAAACACAACCTTGGATATCCATAATTATACAGCAGGTGTGGCTGAAAAAGCCGATGTATCATCACATTTTTCAGCCAGAAAGAGTCAGCTTTTAACTAGAATAACCACCTAATTTCATGTCCAAGTCACACATATGTGGTTAAGATTGAAACACGAGTCTTAGATTTCTTGTCCGGCTCAGATCTGAGTGTTACCAACACTTCTTTCTATACTCCAGTCTTTGAGCTCTAGTTGTTATTGGTTTTAGGTTCTGCGAGAAAAGGGAGCTTGTGAAATGGTAACCTACTCCAGTATTCTTGCCTAGAAAATTCCATGGACAGAGGGGCCTGAAGGGCTACAGTCCATGGGATGACAAAGAGTTGGACATGACTGAGCACACAGGCACTCTCTGTGTTAGAACGGTTCATGTTTTGTGAAGCAATCATCAATAAAATAACTAATTTTTTATGGCAGCTACAAAGTAAAACGAAGTGAAAGTGTTAGTCATCTAGCCGTGTCCGACTCTTTTGCGACCCCATGGATTGTATCCCACCAGGCTCCTCTGTCCATGGGATTCTCCAGGCAAGAATGCTGGAGTGGTAGCCATCTCCTCCAGGGAATCTTCTGGACCCAGGGATTGAACCCAGGTCTCTTGCATTGCAGGTGTGTTCTTTATCATCTGAGTCACCAGGAAAGCCCCACAAAATAAAATGGGTTACCTAAAATCTTATGATTGGATGATTCTAGAAATTGTGAACATAATGTAGCTGGAAAAACCCAAGAACTTGAAGTGGCGATCTTGGGTTGGAGAACCTAGGTTGCTGCCCATTATCTTTGTGTTTTCAACCATGCCTCCTGACTTTGATTCCTCCAGCAAACTTTTATTTGGTGCCTGCTGTATACTTTGCTTCTTGCTAGGCTCTAGAGATTGAGTGATGATCAAAATAATAGTAATGCCTGTCTTTCAGTCACAGTGTTGCTGCAAATGAGATATTAGATGTGAAAGTTCTCTGTAAAGTGTATAATTCCATAAAAATTAGACATAATCTGATATATGATATCAGCAATGGGGCTTTGAAGATAATGAAAACTTCTTGGGTACAAAGATAAAATAGATTTGCATTGGGCAGTTGTGAAGTCTAAAAATTGAACAGAATGCTTGATCAATACAAATGCAGGAAACTTTTCCTTTTTTACCACTAGTATTTCAGCTCTAGTACAGAGCATACTGTTTACACCAAATATCTATTGAATAAATTAATTTAGTTAATCTCATTTTGTGTGTGTATACGTAATTTTTTTTTAGTGTAAATGACTAGAAGTGGAATTAATGGATAAGATTTGGTGGTGGTGTTGTGCAGTCACTAAATCATGTCTAACCCTTTGCGACCCCATGGACTGAAGCATACCAGATTTCCCTGTCCTTCACTATCTCCTGGAGTTTGCTCACACTCATATCCATCAAATTAGGATAAGATTATATATGTTTAATCTTGATAGATAAATATCTCTTCCAATTGACTATACCAATAATTTTTACCTCTGTATTTTAACCCCCTTTGTTTTTGGCTGGCATATTTTTTTTCTTCTGGGAATAACATTCCCTTCTTCTAGGAATTATGCCTTCTCTTATTCTTCTGGCGGGAGGTGCCAAGTTAATATAAACTCAGGATTGGGTCAACACTGGGCCCAGACTCAAGCTTGGCCAATCATGGAACCTCAGTTCTTATGTCATCAGTTATGGGTGCAAGAGCGGTCAGTGGATATTTGCAGAGCCAATGAGTGGCAATCCTTAGGACTTTGGGACTTGGGGACTTTGAGACTTGAATCAGTCATTTTCTATTGATTGAAGCTGTAAGATATAAAACTTAGAAGTTTCTGCTCGCTGTGTTCCCCACCTAACGGTAAAAGCAAGTAAGCACCAAGAGAGAGATGTCTCAAGCCAATATGCAGGAAAGAGCCAAAGAGAAGAGTTCAAATGTCCCATGAGTGCCTGGTTCCCATTGTCTCTGCTGTCAAACTACCTGAGCAATGTTGTTACTCAGGAAATACCCCAATCATTGTATAATGATAACAGTAGTAACATTTTTTGCTTAAGTCAGTTCAAGCTGGCTTTCTCCCATGTTTGAAATATTGGACTAGGTTGCCATTTCCTGTTACTCTAGGTTAAGTCACAGATGTGGGGGCTTTAAACTAAAATCAGTCAAAAGAGCTTTGGTTTGGCTTTTTTGTTTGTTTGTTTGTTTACCTTATGGAATAGAATTTATTTACAACGTTGTATTAGTTTCAGGTGTACAGCAAAGTTATACATATACATATATCTATTCTTTTTCAGATATTTTTCCCATTTAGGTTATTACAAAATATTGAGTAAAGTTCTAGTAGGTCCTTGTTGATTATTTTATATATAGTAGTGTGTATATGTTAATCCCAAACTCCTAATTTATCCCTCCCTCCCAAAGTGATTTGCACTGGCTAACATTACAAATTAGTATAGCAAAATATATACTCACTGTAAGGGACACGCTGTTAGTAGAAACTGTGATCCAAGTGCACTCTGTACTCAGTATGTCCTTGACTAAGGATGGATGGATGGATGATAACATCAGTCAGGAACTGGGGTGGTAAAGATCATACTGAGCCATCTGCACTGGAAAAGCCAAGGTTAAGCTAGAAACCAAGGTTTGAAGTAAGATAAGGAAAAAGCTGGCTGTCCTGCATTTGGCAGCCTGTCTGGGAGTCTCAGCTAATCCAGAATGGTTGTTTGTGGCTCATTCCTCTGAATTCCCAAAGCATTTCCACTCCACCTATTCTAGCTCTCTCGTCCTCACCTGTCCCACCTAAGAGGGTGTGTTCTCCAAGCCTTGGCACCAAGCCTTCGTGTTCTGGGCTCCTTTTGCTAGGTGAGATGTGGACAACACACAGGCCGAGGGCCAGCTGGGGCTGCAGAGCTCTGGAATGCGGTGTGCTATCTCATTTCAAGAGGAAAATCTTCAAAAGTTGTCTTATTGATGTTATAGGTTTGGTGGCTAAAAAGCAATGTCAACTTTTCTAATGACAATCTCTATTCAATAAAGTGGGCAATTCCGGTTCCAAAAACAGATTAACTTTCTGTGCAGTCCCATAATGGTATTTTCTTTTTGACTAAAATAAGTATGGCCTCTAAATCAGTCAGTCCGAAAGGAAATCAACCCTGAATAGTCATTGGAAGGGTTGATCCTGAAGCTGAAGCTCCGATACTTTGGCCACCTGATGCGAAGAGATGACTCACTGGAAGAGATCTTGATGCTGGGAAAGATTGAGGGCAGGAGGAGAAGAGGATGACAGAGGATGAGATGGGTGGATGGCATCCCCGACCTGATGGGCCTGAATCTGAGCAAACTCCAGGAGACAATGCAGGATAGAGGAGCCAGGTGTACTGTAGTCCATGGGGTCGCAAAGAGTCAGACACAAGTTAGTGTCTGAACAACAACAATAGATGCACACACAAACACACACATACACCTATATATATGTACATATATGCATACATGCAGTAATGCATGTGGCTGCTGCTGCTGCTAAGGTGCTTCAGTCGTGTCTGACTCTTTGCGACCCCAGAGATGGCAGCCCACCAGGCTCCCCCGTCCCTGGGATGCTCCAGGCAAGAACACTGGAGTGGGTTGCCATTTCCTTCTCCAACGCATGAAAGTGAAAAGTGAAAGTGAAGTCGCTCAGTTGTGTCTGACTCTTAGCGACCCTACGGACTACAGCCTACCAGGCTCCTCTGTTCATGGGATTTTCCAGACCAGAGTACTGGAGTGGGTTGCCATTGCCTTCTCTGGCAGTAATGCGTACGTGTATACATATAGTCCCTGAATTTACCTTCACAAAAAGAGGTTGTTCACCATTGGAGTCCATGCTCAGCTAATGCCTAATCCAGGAAGGGCTCAGCGTTTCTAGACATGTTCAACCAGCAACTCTTCCCTGATTGATGGATCACACCAGAGGGCTCCCACCTGCCTCAGCAGCTCCCTTCTGACTGGTCCCTAAAGAACAACAGCATGTGCCTGCCAGCTGCCCAGGGCATTGCCTTCCTCCCAGCAATGGTGGCCTAACCAATAAGTATTCAGCAGACATTGATCACATTCTATGTGCATTTCACCTGCATAAATTCAATCACAAGGGCTTTGGCAGCCATGGGGGTAAGCTGTCCAGACCTTCCCTAAGAGAACCTGCTGTGGGGCGCTCAGCTGATGGCAGCTGTTGGACTTTTCATATCTGCAAGTGCTGAAGCTGTGTTTCCCCGGGTTCCTCCTAGGCAGCCCCTGAGCATGGCCTGTGCAGTAGAACTAGGGGCTTTCTGCCTGACATGGGATTCATCTGTTGGCAGTGTGTTTGTGGACTCCCCACCATCCTGGGTGAGACTTGCTGAGCACTGCACTGAGATCTGAGGCTCTTCCCAGCTCAAACTCCTTCCCTCTCTCTCCTTTCTCAGGGGTCCCGCCCTCATGACTGCCCCCTCCCGCTTCCTTCTTCACCCTGCGGTGTTTTCTCCAATAAATCTCTTGCACAACTAAGCCATGCTTGGTGCCTCTCTCCCAGAGAGCCTGAGTCGATACAGCAGTCCATCAAAATGAGTTGAAGGGAGACGAAGAGTGACAAAAGGCCTGAGCATGTTTTCTGCCGCCTATTAAATGGGAGCATGCCCTGGGTGAGCAGGAGATTTCTCAAGCTTTTTCTTACAATAAATATCTTATAGCCTTTACTGTATTCCAGGCATAGCTCTAAGCATTGTACATATACTGAATCATTTAGCCCTTCCATCAACCCTCTTAGTTCAGTTCGGTTCAGTCGCTCAGTCATGTCTGATTCTTTGTGACCTCATGGACTGCAGCACTCTTGGCTTCTCTGTCCATCACTAACTCCCAGAGCTTGTTCAAACTCATGTCCATCGAGTCAGTGATGCCATCCAACCATCTCATCCTCTGTCGTCCCCTCCTCCTGCCTTCAATCTTTCCCAGCATCAGGGTCTTTCCAGTGAGTCAGGTCTTCATATCAGGTGGACAAAGTACTGGAGTTTCAGCTTCAGCATCAGTCCTTCCAATGAATATTCGGGACTGATTTCCTTTAGCATTGACTGGTTTGATCTCCTTGCAGTTCAAGGAACTCTCAAGAGTCTTCTTCAACACCACAGTTTAAAAGCATCAACCCTCTGGTGAAGTTTTATTTCCACTTTGCACATGAGAACACCGAGGAACAGAGAGATTAAATAAACTTGTTCAACATCACAGAGCGATTAAGTGTTGGGGCTGGAATTTCCTTCCATTGCGCCATCTTGTCCCTCATGTTAGGAATACTTTGCTGGGCTGATGGCAGTATCTAAAGAGTAGTATTTCCTTTTTTTTTTTTAATTGCAGTTTAGTTGATTTATAATATTTCCAATATTGTGTTAGCTTCAAGTAGGCAGCAAAGTGATTCATATATATATATATATATATATATATACACACACACACTCATATATGCATGCATGCTCAGTCCTGTCCGACTCTTTGCGACCCCATGGACTGTAGCCCACCAGGCTCCTCTGTCCATGGAATTTTCCAGGCAAGACTACTGAAGTGGCTTGCCATTTCCTTCTCCAGGGGATGTTCCAACCCAGGAATTGAACCCATCTCTTGCTTGGCAGGCAGATTCTTTACCACTGAGCCACTTGGGAAGCCATATATATATATACATTAATTTTCTGATGTTAGCAAATACCCACTCCTTTACCTTGCAGTTCCATTGGAACAGTTTGCCTGCATATTCAGATATGTGAATCGTTATTCTGAACAGCTAATGTACACGTACCTAACAGTTTAAACCTTACAACCACCTGTAAAATCTCTGCTCATTTTAGAAAGAAGAATCCTAAACTGGAAACACTGAAATAAATTGCCCAAAGTCAGAGGTAGTAAGTAGGTGAGTCAAATGAAAACCAAATCTTACTAATGAGCCTATGGTTTTTGTCTTTTTAAACTGCGTTTATTAGCCAACTAGAGTTTGTCTTTCTGAGCTCCAAAACTTAAAGAAAAAATAGCCTTGCTTTGGTAGACCGACTTCTTAGCCATGCAAATCATACCCATCTTAACCTTTTCATGACTCACAGGGACATCTTTATGAATCACAATTACTTTAATTGTGAGGTTATTTATGATTTTTAGATGAGCTCATTTGCTATTCATTTTTTTTCAATCCACAAACAAACGTTTGTAGAATGCCCTGTGTGGTAGGCAGAATTCTAAATGGGCCTCATGGGTCCCTGCCCCTGGTACTTGGTTCAGATAATCCCCAGGATTGTGAATGTGAAGGATTTTGCTCTGTAAATAGGTCAGGTTACTTGGCAAGTTGACCTTAAGATATGGAGATTATCCAGGTAGGCCTGACTGAATCACAGGACTCCTTTGAAAACAGTTTTCCAGCTGGTTTTAAAGAAAAGGAGGTCAGATATTCAAATTACAAGAAGGATTTGACATTCTATTACTGGCTTGAAGATACAGGGGGATGCATGGTAAGAAATGTGGGTGGCCTCGAGGAGCTAAGAACAAAGCCTGACTGACCACAGGGAAATGGAGGCCTCAGTCTTTCAGCTTCATGGAGCCAGATTTTGTAAACAATCTGAACAAGCTTGGAAGGGAATCCTTCTCCATGCCTCCATACAGGAGCTCAGCCTGGTGGACACCTTGATTTTAGCTTCTAATGCCCTGAAAGGGTTATAGGATCCAGCTACTCTGTGCCAGGAGGCCTGAACTGCAGGGCTTTGAGCTAATAAATGGGTGTTGGTTTAAACCATTAAAATGGTAATTTGGAACAAAACAATAAAAAGCAAAAAACCAAAACTAATACATCTTCTATGTGCCAGGCACAGTACTTGGTGCTGGAAATATAATATGGCTTCTTCACTCACAGAATTTAAATTCTGGTAAGAGGTTAGAGGATGAAGGAGATGCAATGAAGACGTGTTGGTTACTCAGTTGTGTCCGACTATTTGCGACCCTGTGGACTATAGCCCACTAGGCTCCTCTGTCCATGGGATCTTCAGGTAAGAATATTGGAGTGGGTAGCCATTCCCTTCTCCAGGAGATCCACTCCCCGACCCAGGGATTGAACTCAGGTTTCCTGTTTTGCAGGCGGATTCCTTATCATTTGAGCCACCAGGAAAGTAAGTAAATAAGGGTTAGTCGCTCAGTCGTGCCCTACTCTTTGCAACTCCATGGACTGCAGCCCACCAGGCTCCTCTGTCCATGAGATTTTCTAGACAAGGATACTGGAGTGGGTTGTCATTTCCTTCTCCAGGGGATTTTCCCAACCCAGGGATCGAATCCAGGTCTCCTGCACTGCAGGCAGATATTTTACCAGCTGAGCTAAGCCAGGAAAGTGCAATACAAATACACAGAGTGAAAAATCAGACTGTGGGCAGTGCTGTGCAGAGCATTATAACAGAGTATATGATCTAGAGGGTCTTAGGGGGTTCCTTCAGATCAACTGGTCAAGGAAAGTCTCTGTGAGGTAGCTATACTTGAAAAGGCTTGCACGGTAAGGAGTTTCAAGCCAGGTTCAGTTTGGAAGAAAAAGCTACCCAAGCAGAGAAGGGACCAACACAAAGGGTGTCATGTGAGAAGGAGCTTGTGGTTGACAGAGGGATGGAAGGGCAGCGTGGCTGGCTGGGACCTGCGTGGTTAGGGAGCCAGCAGAGGAGGTTGGAGAGGCGGCACAGTCCAGGTCAGGTAGGACTTTGTGTGTCATGGCAGACAATTTGAATTTGATTCTAAACAGGTTGGGGGTCATTGTGCTGTATTGTGCTATACTAAGTTGCTTCAGTCGTATTCAACTCTTTGTGACCACATGGACCATAGCCCACCAGGCTCCTCTGTCCATGAGTTTCTCCAGGCAAATATACTGGAATGGGTTGCCATGCCCTCCTCCAGGGCATCTTCCCAACCCAGGGATCAAACCCCTATCTTTTACGTCTCCTGCATTGGCAGGCGAGTCCTTTACTACTAATGCTACCCGGGAAACCCTGGGAGTCTTTGGAGGACTTTAAAGTTATCATGATATGATTTACATTTTCCAGATTTTGTACCGTGTGGAGGCAAATAGAAACATCCTGATAAAAATCAGAATTAGAGCAAGACTTTTATTCATGAAATTAAAATATTTTTCCAGCTGTTTATGCATAGAATATATTTAAATTTTAATGCAATCTTTGGTTCAGGGATATTTTCCCTTTTTACTTATTTTATTGCTCTTTATCCTCCTTTCTCTATGTGTATTATTTTTTTTTTGAGAAAATTAGGAAAAAAAATTACAGAAAACAATATTCAAATGTCCGACCAAGATGGATATTTTCACATACTTACATGTTCAAGTTCTTATATTTTTTAATAAAAGAAAAATATACTATGTAGAGGCTTCCCAGGTGGTGCAATAGTAAAGAATCTGCTGGCCAATGCAAGCAATGCAAGAGATGTAAGTTCAAACCCTGATTTGGAAGATCTCCTGGAGGAGAAAATGGCAACCCACCCCAGTATCTTTGCCTGGACAATTTCATGGGCAGAGGACCCTGGTGGGCTACATTCCATGGGGTAACAGAGAGTCTGACACAACTGAGCAAGCACACCCACACACACACACAAATACTACGTATAAAAGTAAAGTCTATTTTGTCCTCTTTTCCTATCCTATTTTCTTTATAAGCAGTTAAATGTATCGTAGATTTTGTTATGGCATTTTAGGTCTTAGCTGAATTTTTATTTTTTAAATACACGTATGTATTTTAAATATTTGGTGGATTTTTAAATTAAAAAATACTATCCTTTATGCATTGTTTATGTCATAAAGTTTGTATAAAACCTACGTTGTCATTGCTGTTCAGTCACCCAGTCATGTCCGACTCTTTGTGACCCCATGGACTGCAGCACACCAGGCCTCCCTGTTCCTCGCCATCTCCCAAGTTTGCCCAAGTTCATGTTCACTGCATCAGTGATGCTGTCCAGCCATCTCATCTTCTGATGCTCTCTTCTCTTTCTGCCCTCAATCTTTCCCAGGGCTTCAGGGACTTTTTCAATGAGTCATCTGTTTGCATCAGATGACCAAAATATTGGAGCTTAAGCTTCAGTATCAGTCCTTCCAGTGAATATTCAAGGTTGATTTCCCATAAGATTGACTTGTTTGATCTCCATTCTCCAAGGGACTTTCAGGAGTCTTCTCCAGTACCACAGTTGGCAGGTATCAATTCTTTGGAGTTCTGCCTTCTTTACAGTCCAGCTCTCACAAGCATATGTGACCACTGGGAAGAGCATAGCCTTGACTATATGGACTTTTGTCAGCAGAGTAATGTCTCTGCTTTTCAATACACTGTCTAGGTTTGTCATAGCTTTCCTACCAAGAAGCAATCATCTTCTGATTTCATGGCTGCAGTCACAATCTGCAGTAATTTGGGAGCTCAAGAAGAGGAAATCTGTCACTACTTCCACCTTTTCCCTTCTATTTGCCATGAAATAATGGGGCCGGATGCCATCATCTTAGTCTTAAGACTATAATAAACATAAAAAATAAGATTGTATAGGCCAATAGGTAAATAGGGCAATCAGTTGAGCATTGATTGGGGATATTCAGAGCAAATATGGTGGCTTGGACAAGGGCAAAGGGTGGAAGTAGAAAGAAGTGGACAGATTTGAGATCTGTTTCAAAGATTGTGTTGATAGATCTTGCTGCTGGATTAGATGTGAGGCAAGAGGGAAAAACAAGGCTCAAGATAATTCCTCGAGTTTATTGACTCGAGTAACTGACTGGATGACATTGACGAAAGTAGGGAAGGTGCTGGAAGACCAAGAGGTCTATGCTGGCTGCATAAAGTTCGAGATAACCTGTTAGATGTCAAGTTTCAGTGAGTTTATACATCTGGAGATCAGAAGGGCGGTTAGGACTGGAGATACAAATGTGGGAATGATCAGCAAAATGAGTCATACCTAAAACTTTGAGATTATCCAGAGAGAGCCTGGAGACAGAGAAAAGAATGAGGACTGAACTCTGGTGTACTCCAAAATTTAGAGATCAAAGAGTAGAACCAGCATAAGAAGCTGGCCAGAAATAGTTGATGCATTAGAAGGAAATAGGGCAGTGTGTGGTCCCAGAAGCCAAGAGAGGAGAAAGAAGTGGCTGAATTGTGAAATCAAGTCAGTGACTCTATGCAGCCCTTTTTCTTTTGATTTCCATGAAGTAGGGAGTGATAGAACATGATTTTCATTCTGGAGATAAAGAATGGTTTTGAGAGATTCAATCATGATTCCCAGATGGCCTGGCTAATCAGAGGCCCTTCAGAGTGTGTGGTTCCAGAACGCCTACCATTCAAGAAAAGCTGCAATAGCCCTATCATTTTTTTGTTGGGTTGTAGAGGAACTAAAAAGCCTCTTGATGAAAGTGAAAGAGGAGAGTGAAAAAGTTGGCTTAAAGCTCAACATTCAGAAAACGAAGATCATGGCATCCGGTCCCATCACTTCATGGGAAATAGATGGGGAAACAGTGGAAACAGTGGTTGACTTTATTTTGGGGGGCTCCCAAATCACTGCAGATGGTGACTGCAGCCATGAAATTAAAAGACGCTTACTCCTTGGAAGAAAAGTTATGACCAACCTAGATAGCGTATTGAAAAGCAGAGACATTACTTTGCTGACTAAGGTCCATCTAGTCAAGGCTATGGTTTTTCCAGTGGTCACGTATGGATGTGAGAGTTGGTCTGTGAAGAAAGCTGAGAGCCGAAGAATTGATGCTTTTGAACTGTGGTGTTGGAGAAGACTCTTGAGAGTCCCTTGGACTGCAAGGAAAGCTGACCAGTCCATTCTGAAGGAGATCAGCCCTGGGATTTCTTTGGAAGGAATGATGCTAAAGCTGAAACTCCAGTACTTTGGCCACCTCATGTGAAGAGTTGACTCATTGGAAAAGACTTTGATGCTGGGAGGGATTGGGGGCAGGAGGAGAAGGGGACGACCAAGGATGAGATGCTGGATGGCATCACTGACCCGATGAACGTGAATCTGAGTGAATTCTGGAAGTTGGTGATGGACAGGGAGGCCTGGCGTGCTGCAATTCATGGGGTCGCAAAGAGTCGGACACGACTGAGTGACTGAACTAAACTGAACTGTATGATGTCTTGGGGCCTGTGGTATAGTTAACACCTTGTGCCTCTTACAAAAAAATGAATGCTGAGGTTTGATAGCCTTGTGATTAGTTTTTATTATTTTCCTCATTTGTTGTGAGGATGTTAATTAGCACTCCTACCTGCCCTAAATGCCCTTACCTGGCTTGCCTTTTCCTACTTTAAATTTACTGTACACTTTACGATTTATACCTGAATAAGTACAGAGTTCTTTACTTTTTCCATCATGTTTGGCCCTGTTCAATAATTGTTAACCCTGGACAATATTAAGTGAAAGAGAATATTAACCTGGAGTTCTGATATTCTTGCAAAAGTGTTAGGGCTTGGAATAAATAATAATATTGAATTTTCTCTATTCTTTCATAGTGGATGAATTTGAGCTAAAACCATCTCTCTGTTGCTAGTTCTGGAAAATTACTCTGTTTTAAATTTGGCTTTAATCTTTGGAAAGCCAAAGATCGCTAGGATCAAATGACCTCAAACCCATGATTGAGGATATGGTTTTGTTTTTTTCCCCTGGTCTTCTCTGCTTGGTTTAAGAGGCACTCAGCTGCTAAGAAGCAATAAAGAAAAAAATTAAACAATGAAAATCACATAGAGCAAGACTCTAGAAAAAATACATTTACAAGATATGGAGACTGAGTTTACACACACAATGATCTGGTTGACTTAGTAGTATAATAAAATCAAAAATATCTGTTCTAAGTGTAAACCTTAGCCAAACTTTACAAATAAACTACAAGGACTGAGATTGTTTTTTAAATTAAAAATTTTAAGATACAAAGTCAAATGTTTAGTGCATAATAATTAACCCTTTCAGAATAAAATGAACTTCTTTGTCTTCTTTTTACTTCATGTTCTTCTTTTTTTTTTTTTGATGTAGAAGGCTGACCAGATTATAATATTAAAGAAAGAAGATATCTTAAAATTGTTAAGTTGTTAGAGGTTACTTACTTTTACTTCTTTTATGGGAAAATATATATTCCATTCTAAGGAGAGTGAGGAGGGAGACTTACATTTTTGGAACCCTACTTCATAATGGGCCCCACAGGACATGTCTCTATATCCATTACTTTGGCTTTCTGTTTAGGTATGTTATGTCATTTCTTCCTTCAGATGAAGGAACAGGGAGGTTGGTCTATTGTCCTCAAATCACACAGCTAGTTGGCATCAGAGCTGACATCCAGACAAGGCAGTCTGTGTGAGTCTGTCAGACACAAAGACAGAACCTGGGGAGCAGGAAGGGCTCATTTCCGGTTCCTGGAGCACATCGCATTCTCCCAACAGAGGATTGGCCTTTATCCCCACAATGAAGGCAATGCCATCCTCACTTTTGTAAAAGACAAAAGACTTGATTTTTATCAACTGCCTGATTCAGAGAAACATATTCATAGAGGGGGGCAGTCATCCAAAGGGTCCGAAGATCACTGTATTTGTTGACTAGGGCTTCAGTGGGCTTCTCCTTAATCTGAACCAAATACACCCTTTTATTATTTAAGCCAATCTGAATTTTTGCTCTTTTGTTGTTACCATCCTTTAAACCACCTCAAATCCTTTTGGGAGCAAGGGAGAATGTCAATCAATGAAACCAGTGAACCGCATCATCAACCGGAGTCAGCATGATTGGATCTGGTCCACTTTTCTAACCTCAGCCTTGCTCTGTGCACGTCTTCTTCTACCAGCTCCATCCCAACTGCAGAGGACTGGCTGTTCTTTGGATGTATCCTGCCTTCCCAACTGTGTGCCTACTACTACTCACCACAATGTCTGTTTCAATCCATCACCAAGAGTCAACACAAACATCACTCCTTAAGGATGACAGACCAGAGTTGGCTATTTTTTTTTTTTTTAATGCTTCCTTGACACCTCTGTACACAATCTCTCCATTGCTGTAGCCACAGCATAGCTTTATATCTGCTCTTGTGTCTCCTCTAGGCAGTAGGTTCCTTGAGGAAAGGGACCAGGCCTCTTCACCTTGACATCATTACTACCCTGTATCATCCCTGACTCATTGAAAAAGAGCTGACTCATTGGAAAAAAAAAAAAAAAAACTGATTCTGAGAAAGATAGAAGGTGGGGGAAAAGGGGATGACAGAGGATGAGATGGTTGGACGGCCTCACCGACTCAATGGACACGAGTTTGAGCAAGCTCTGGGAGATGGTGAAGCACAGGGAGGTCTGGCATGCTGCAGTCCATGGGGTCACAAAGAGTTGGACATGACTGAGCAGCTGAACAATCACGAATCATCCCTGACAGATAGCAGGTATTCGATCTATTTGTATATATTAATAATTTGTTGTTGATCAAAGTGAGGAACTAGAAACAGAGAAACAAAGATCCGCTGGGTTCATCAGTAACAGAAGAGTTTTAATCCCAGAGAGTGATCTAACTTGTGCTGTACTATGGATTCTGCAATTCAGAGTATTAGTATCAGGAGCATGCTTCATTTAGCCTTTTGATTTTTCAAATTAGAAAGCTGGGACCCAGAATGACTAGGCAACTTGCCCAAGGCTGCACAGTTTATTAGTCTCAGGGCCAAGAAGGGGACCCAGACATCCTTCTTGCCAACTTCTGCTCTTCCAGCTACTTTTCTGCCATGTTATGTACTCTCAATCCCTTGACTTGCATCACGTAAACCTTGTTGAGTCATTTTTTCATTACAAAAATGGAACTATTCTTACTGATAGCTTGATAGGACCAAAGGATATAAGTGCATGAAAGCAAGTTGAGAGCTATAAATATGCCTTCAAAATATGAGATTTCATTGTAGGATGCTTCTTGACTTTGGGGACCATGCAGACAAAGTCACTCATTCCCTTTGGTGACAGGAAACATTGTATAACCCTGCAATTTGGCATGTCTACAAAGAGTAAAATTCAAGGCATTACAGACAGCATCTTTCTTCCATTTGTTTTAACAAGCGTTGTTTCATTTTAATAATCTGTGACAAAGTGTCTGGCTAATGAGAAAAGCATGGTAAATGCATGAGGTAAAAAGAAATACAGTCAGCACTGGAGGGCTTTCCTGACATTTTTGTTATCAATCTTTTTCCAAAGAAGGAAATCAATACCGTCATTGCCAAGTGGGCTCAGCCAGCCTTGTGTGTGTGCGCTAAGTGGTGTCCAACTCTTTGCAACCCATGGACTGTAGCCCTCCAGGCTCCTCTCTCTATGGAATTTCCCAGGCAAGAATGCTGGAATGGGTTGCTATGTCCATGTCGAGGGGGTCTTCCTGACCAAGTGATCAAACTCACCTCTCTTGTATCTCCTACATTGGCAGGCAGATTCTTTATCACTAGTGCCATGCGGGAAGCCTTGAACATCTGTGGGAAGAGTTGGAGTCAAAGTGAGTTGTTTATTTTAGTGCTGATCAATGTACCTGATTCATGCACAAGAAAACTTTAAAAAAAAATATGGATATGAAAGATCTAGGGGCTTGTCAGGCCATGAGCATGAAATCAAAGGTGTGCCAAACCAGCTACTTTCTGTCCTTCCTATATCTTCGTGCTTGCTCTTAAAAATGGTTATGGAGATAATTTAAGCAGTTTTAAGTTCCTATCAAAAATGCTTATATGTAAGATCCTGTACTGGGTGCTGGGAACATAGAGGCAAATTCAGCCAGGGAATAAGATGTACTGAGTTAAGTACCCGGTTCTATAGGAGAACATTACAGGGTACCATCACTGACTCTTCATAGTTTTTTTTTTTTCCTGCTCATCTAAATTACTTTTGTCTCTTCAGTCAAATGTTCCCTATTACAGTGTATTTGTGTAGGCATATGATGACGCTATTAATGGTGATGATGATGACAATAGTCTGGTCCTTACTCTTTTGCTATATATGGTACTAAGTCTTCACAAAGCATCATATTTAATGCGCTCAATAAAGGCATGAGGTAGGTTTGATTATACTCCTTATTGGACAGATGGGGAAACTGGAGAAGTTAAATTTCCCCGATAGATACCCAGCTACTAAGTAAGACACCTGGGATGAAGCCTATATCCTTTCAGATCTTGCTTGAAAACTGAGTGCTATGCTCCTTCAGTGTCTTTTCTGGGGCAGGCAGAAGATTTCATCCACGGAGAGTTTGTTTTTTATGTCTGCTAGAAACCCAGCACATAGGACTGTCCCTGGATTGTCTCATTTAGGTTCTCCACTTGTCTGGTTCCACTGTATCTTGGAAATTGACATGAGGCTTCCAGTTAGTCATTGCAAAGGTCCATACATGGCTTTCTCTTCTCCCTTCCCACCCCCATACCCTTAAATAGTGGCAGAAGAGAAAATACACTGGTTTGCAAAGGACAAAATGAGTAGGAAGAGACAGCAATGAATGAAACGGTTCAACCACTGTTCTGAAGATAGGAAACAGATGCAGGCGCGGCAGACCCTTTAGCAGGGCAGAGAAAGTTCCCACTTAAGTGCCTGCAGATGACTTGCCCCTGGAGCCTCCGAGAGGCTCTGTGAGAAGAACACCAGGAGTGGTGGAAGGTTGGGGGGGCATGTAGGCTAAAACTGGGAGGTTGGCAGACCTGGCTCCCTCCTTTACCCTTCCTCGAGGTGGTCCCTTCCTCACCTTTGGAAAATTAAACTCGTGGGACTTTGTTCTCAGGGACACCAAGGTCTGAGGAGAGCAAGGCAGTATGGGATGGGGCTAGAACAGGAGATTAAGAGTGCTTCGTATAACAAACTGCAAGGCCATCAGCACTCTTCCCTGTTTCCCCAGAAGGCCAGCATCTCAGCATATATACCTATTTTCTGAAGCTCTCGAGCAGCAGATTGAAAGATCATTTTGTAGTGAAATGAAGTAGCTCCAAAGGAGAGCTTCACAGAGACAGACAAATGGAGCTTTCCATCCACAAGGATGGCGTGCCCTTTCATTATCCCAAGTAAAACCCAGCAATTAAGTCTCTGCCCATGCTCACAGTGCCTCAGATAAACATTTGGTGCTTTGCTCTTAAAAGAAAAAAAAGCAAACGGGCAATCCAGGATAACTAGGTATTTAAGGAAGGCCCTCCACATGAAAGTGACAAAAATGTACCAAATCCCCCAGAGAACCAACCGATGAAACAAACCAACCAACAGAAAACAACAATGAAAAGGAACTCAATAAAACAAACCATACTGGCATCAGAGGAAAACTTAAAACTTCTACAACTAATATCTTCAGAAAGGGAAGAAAATTTGTTATGCATTTAAAATATCAGTAGGATGCTTGGGAAAAGGAAACAGAACAATAAAGAGCTCTTTTGGGAAAAGACATTTTTATTTCACACACCTCTAAAAAAGTAAAAAGTTTATTAAAAGTTGAAAGGTGACTTTGTCACCCACCAAAAGAAAAAATGATGGACAAGAAGGAAGAAAAACAGGAAAATTAAAAGCTCAACCCAGGGACTCTCCCATCAGTACATTAGGAGATTCAGAAAGAGAAGACAGAGAAAATGGCAAGGATTAACTGATCAGAGGTCTAAGGTGAGTATGTCTTCCCTAACTGAAGTATGTGAACTTCTGTATTGACTGGTTCCTGACTGCTCAGCCCACAGTAAGCAAGAAGGCCTTACTTACCTCAAGGCACATTAGTGTGAAATTGTAGAACACTTGGAATCAATATGAGAGAGAGACAAAGAGAGACAGAGACAAGATTCAGAATTCAGAATGGCTTCAAACCTAATCATAGCAACACTAGAAAACAGGAGAGCAATATTTTCAAAATTGAAAGAGATGATTATAGTTAACCTAGTGTTATATATACAGTAAATTATCAATTGAGAGTATAAGGTATTATTTACACATTTTCTGACATGAAAAATACAAACATTTTATCCACTATACATCTTTTCTTCAGTTCAGTTCCATAGCTCAGTTGTGTCTGACTCTTGGCAACCCCATGGACTGCAGCACACCGGGCTTCCTGTCCATCACCAACTCCCGGAGCTTGCTCAAACTCATGTCCATCGAGTCGGTGATGCCATCCAACCATCTTGTCCTCTGTTGTCCCTTTCTCCTCCTGTCGTCAATCTTGTCCAACATCAGGGTCTTTTCTAGTGAATCAGTTCTTTGCATCAGGTGGCCAAATATTGAAGCCTCAGCTTCAGTATCAGTCCTTCCGATGAATATTCAGGATTGATTTCCTTTAGGATTGACTGGTTAATACTGGAAGTCAATATAGAAGGTCTTAAAGGTATAAAGCAAGATATAGCAGTTTGAGTATCTTGTTTAGTGATAAGGAGATAGTTACCAGGAAAAGTAGGTAAGGTATTAATGCTTGAAAGAAATAGGTTCTAGGGAGTAGGACTGAGGATTTGGTGGTGAGTGGGGCAGGAGATTGTGATCGCTCGATATAAACCAGTTTATTTGACTTTTAAACATTAGAGCATTTGTTATTTAGGTGAAATGAAACAAACACCCTCAGAACTTATTCTTTCCATGTAGCTTACTTTGATGCTTTCCATATATCTAAATTATTTATTTTCCCTTCTCCCACGTCTATCTTGTGCTAGTGTAGATATGTAATATGATTTATTACACTAGATTCATTGATTTTTAATGATTTTTAATCGTCCAGTTTTGCCTTTTATACTCTTTGAATGTAGAGACTATGACAGGTTTCCAAAAATCTCTTGGTTCACTTTGCTCTCGTTGTCTTGGTATTTTTTTTAATGGAATCTTTAGTCTGAAAGAAATACCTAGTGGGTCTGTTTGTTGAGTAATTAGGTCCAATGAACTTAAGATCATCTTTTATAAATATTAATGCTTTGGGAAGCAGCACTGGGAGCTTACAGTGCATTTTTTTTTTTTTTCATCTTGGAGCGGTCCACCCCCTTGTATCCTTCAAAGTAGTGGTGGTTACTAACTTCCCCACAACATAAATTGTCTAAGCACAACAATAACAGAAATCAAACATTAAAAAAAGAAAAAAACTAACCTACAATTCTGCCCCTCGAAGAATAACCTGTTTTCCTGCTTCTAGCCCTTGTCCATATGCAGACGTGAGATTTTTGCAATCAGTGAAGATAGGGTTTCATGTCAAGACTTCACCACACACAGTTTTTTTTTGCTGGTACATGGTTTTCATAATGGTTATCTTTAAGAGTTGTATATTTCATCATGCTATAGTTATTGAACCATATCCCAGTGAAGGGATATATTGATTGAATCTTTCTTACTCGGCAATTAACCTCCTTCTACACATATCTCCATTTATTTATATAAAATAATTTCTGGGTAGGGGCTAAAATGGGTATATATTTTTCAAGTTTTCATTTCTTTAAACTGGAAGGGAAGTTGCTCTGTCAGATCTCAAACTGAAGGCAGAGATACTTTCTAAAGCATCGTGCCTCTTCCTGACTCCTTCCAACTAACCTTACTTCTTCACATGGAGGTTCCTCCAATTTGTTCAGAAAACAAAAACTTTTAAATTCTGGCTTTTTTTGAGGCCAAGGCCACATCATTTACTGCACTGGTTGGTCCTGATTTGCCCTCAGGGGTCACACAGCACCGGTGTGTGCCCTCTTTCCACATGGCAGCCCTTCAAATATGTGAAGATGATGATCGTGGACAAGTGACCTTTGAACAGTCTTTCAACTAAAATATTCCCTGTCTGTGACTGTGAATCCTCCTACTCACTCACCTTTGCCATTTTCTGCACCAATTACCCAAACCTTCTTCTCTCCCTGCCAATCACCCACAGTTCCCCCTGCATCATTGATGGGTTGCTTTTCCAGGTCTAGGGCACTGCTGTCTGTTCATTCAAAGATGCCATCATTTGTAGGCATCATCTGTATCTGCACCATCATTTTTTGTATATCTCTAAGAAACAAACAAAAACCTCTACCAATTAAGCCTTGACATGACATCAATTATAAGGCATACTTCATTTTCAGAGATGTTAAAATGTGAAAATAGTGTGTGTCTTAGAATCAGTGAAATACAGCAAGGCAGCTGTTTCTTTCTAGGTCAGCTTCAGACTGTCAATGCGCACCACGCAGTGTGGGCTCCTAGACTTGGAGCAGTGGTCCCTGAGTGGTTGGCTTTCCCTGACAAGAATAGCTGTTGCTGCCCAGGTCTGTTCCAGTCCTGGGCGAACTTGTAGTCATGTGTGATGTGGTTTGGTACTCATGTGTGTGTGCATTGCAAAGGTGTGTTTAATTTAATTTATTGGGTTTGTATTGTATATATTGTAAAATGATAACCACAGCACAGCAGGTAGGAAATTCATAAACACAGAATCCACAAATAAGGAGAATTGCCTGTATTTCTAGTAAAATTTCTTTCCCCCTTCTTCCTCCCCTCCTCACCTAACTGCCGACTTGTCCTTACGTTTTTCTGTCCATAGAGAGGTGTCTGGAATTATACTCAGCAAGAGTTTGACAATCACTATTACTGGATGGTGGATTTAAAAAATTGTCTTTTGAAAACAAAAATATAATAAAACAAATTTTTATAAATATAATGATGTCATTACTAAAAATTGATATTAAAGTATAATATTGAATATTATAAAATTAATAGAAATTATTTATTTATCAAAATGGTATCCACCTTTTTTTTCCCACCCTGCAATTCAATATTTCATGTAGATGTGATGATATAGGCAATAATATGATGCTGGCTTTAGTTTAAATTAGCAAAGTGTTTTTTATTTTTTGGAAGAAATTTGGCAACATGCATCAAAAGCTTCAAAAGTTTAACCCCTTTTTATCCAAGCATTTCATTTGGAAATTTCACCCATGGAAATAATCACAAAAAAATTAACAATATTATAGTTGTATATGTGTAAATCAACCCAATAGACCATCAGTCAGAATTCAGAAAAAATAAATACAGCTTTTATAAGCCACGGGCTTTAAGAATTTGTATGACATCGTTAGCATGACAGAGTAAAACAACATAAAACATAGATATACAAAGAGCTGGACTCAACTGAGTGACCTGCACGCATGCAGATACGTACATTAAAAAGACTTGAAAAATATATAACCAAAATGTTAGCAGTGGTTATCTCTGGGAGGAAGAATTCTAGGTAACTTTCATTGAAAAAAGTATTTTTATGGATAGTTTACAATTTCCACAGTAAGTTTAAATTTATAACGAGAAACAGGGAAGTAAATATCATTTAAAAATAATACTTGGGCTCTCAAGAAAGCATAATGAGACATAGCGTAATTTACATAAATGCAGATGCTTGGTTTTTTGGTCATTTGTCTTTTTTTTTTTTGGAAGAGCCTGTAGTTGCTTGGCATACTCCTAAACATTGTATCATTTAAAGAGATTTGCATTGTCCTTGTGAGGCAGGTTTCATTACCTTCAGTTTATAGATGAGAGTTCTTAGATCCAGAGAGATTACACACAGAACCTAAGGGCCCCCAGGTAATCAGGGACACAGTCAGGATTTAAACACAAACTTTCTGACTTCTGCCTACAAAAGTCAGGGTCAGAGTTATGAGACCATTGTCCTTTAGAGACCAGCAGAGCAATCTGCCATTTATTGCAAAAAAACGACATTTTCTATAGTGTACTTCAGGAATCAGCCTGCAGCACAGAAGCTGCAGGAGACGTGGATTCAATCCCTGGGTCTGGAAGATTCCCTGGAGGAGGGCATGGCAACCCACTCCAGTACTCTTGTCTGGAGAATCCCATGGACAGAGGAGCTTGGCGGGCTAGAGTCCACAGGGTTGCAGAGTTGAATGTGACTGAAGCAACTTAGCACACACATGGAGTATCTCATTTGTAAACCTCACAGCAACCCAGTGATGACAGTACTACTGAAGGTGGTCCTTTAAAGTGATTATCAGTAATTTTTTCATCAGAAATACATGATGTGCAATATATCAATCATTCACTGTATATCAGCTGCCTACAACATACTAAATGAAAGTTGCTCAGTTGTTTTTGACTCTTTGAGACCCAATGGAATAGTCCATGGAATTCTCCAGGCCAGAATACTGGAGTGGGTAGCTGTTCCCTTCTCCAGGGGATCTTTCCAACCCAGGGATCAAACCCGGGTCTCCTGCATTGCCGGCAGATTCTTTACTAGCTGTGAAGAAAAGAAGGAAGCCCTTCCTTTACGAGGAAGCCCACAGCACACTAAGCACTTTGTTAATATAACAATTATCACAGTCCCTGCTTTCATTCTGTTTTGGAGAGGCAGATGATAAAAATATTAATATATGAAATGGAAAGTGATGATAAGTACTATGGGTAGAAGAGAAAATGGGAATGGGTTTCTCTCACATTTTATGGTCCTTCTCTATTTCTGGGTTTGGGACTTTTGAGCAGAGTGTGGTTATCTTGTCCTGAAGTAGAGAAGCTGGGAATGGAGAATGTATGAAAATCAAGATCTTATATTTCTGATGTCTATCAGACCCCTAATGGAGTCGTCAAGCTAACAGTCTCAAAAGTCTGAAGTTGAGGTGAGAGGTCAAGTCCAGAGATATAAATCTGGGAGGCATTGGCTTACAGATGGTACTTAAGGTCCTGAAATTATATGCAATTATCTAGGGAGACACGCCCTGGAGCACACCAACATTTAAAGGAAGAGGGGAAGATTGGGAGGCACTAAAGGAGACTGAAAAGAAAAAGGGAGAAGAAAACCAGGGAAACTGGTGTTTGAAATCATTTATTGTAGAACTAGAATGAAAATGCAGTCCTTCTGACTCAGGGCATTGTGCTTTTCCCCAGTTATTGAAGATTTTCACAATGCTTTTTTTCCTTTTTATGCTTATCATTTTTTTGTTCCTTAAAGTGTTATTTAAATAATAACTGAAGTGGTAGATTTGCCAGATGGTAATTGCTAAAATGACTTCCTTTACTCTTTAAATCTTTTGGGCACCATTCCAGTTTTCTATAACCTTCAAACATATGTGTAAATAGTTCAGTGAGCTCATTATTGAACTCCCTGAACAGCAAAGCGTGATATCATCCCAAAGCCAATTCTCACTCCCATAAAATGGAGCAATGAACCGTTTAGCTTAAAGGACTTTTACGGGAGGGTCTGTATTCTTACGTGGTCATTCAAAATCCATGCTTTGTTATTTATTTTTATTTTTACAGTTTTACCTATTTAATGGTATAACCTTTATATGATAAACTGAGTTAATTTTAAGCTCAATGAATTTCTACACCTGTGTATGCTCATCTGCCCAGCATGTAGATCAAAATTTAGAAGCTTTCCAGCACCCAGAAGCCTGCCTTTCTCCACTGATACCCTCTCTCTCTTTCCCCATTACTATTCTGAGTTGCATTATCATTGGTTAGTTTTGCCTGTCCTTGAACACAGTATAAATGAAATTGTGCAGTATTTCCTTTGAGCCTGACTTCTTTTATGTAACATTCATATCTGTGGAGAGGGTGAGATGGTTAGATAGCACCACCGACTCAATGGACCTGAATCTGAGCAAACTCCAGGAGATAATGAAGGACAGGGGAGCCTGGCGTGTTGCAGTCCATGGGGTCGCAAAGAGGCAGACACAACTTAGTGACTGAACAGCAACATCGGGCAGCCATGTTGCTGCATGTAGCAATTCATTCTTTTTAGAATTTCCCTGTAGTGTCTCATTTTGTGAATATACTCCAATTGCTTTCTCCATTCTACTCATGATAGACATTTGAGTTGTCTCCAGAGAAGGCAGTGGTACCCCACTATAGCACTCTTGCCTGGAAAATCCCACGGACAGAGGAGCCTGGTAGGCTGCAGTCCATGGGGTCGCAGAGTCGGACACGACTGAGCGACTTAGCAGCAGCAGCAGCAGTCAAGGGTATTACGAACAAAACAACTGTGGTAGAGACGTTGATTTCTCTTGACTGTTTCTCTGGGAGTGAATTGGTGGGAGTACAGATATGTTATTTTCCTTTCTCTATTTTGCATACACATAAAAACTTCACCCACTCACTTTCATAAACTTATATATTTCAGCCTATAGGAAATGCAAATTAAAATAATGAGATAGCATTTATTGCTTATGAAATTAGTATTTTAGTATATTTAGTACAGAAGATCCACTATAGCCTACTCCCACTTCCATACATGGCTGGTGAAAGGATAAATAGGTATGTCCATTTTGGGAATCATTTTGTCAGTATTACTAATAAGAGCCTTTAAAGTTTTGTACCACTTGACCCAGGAGTCTTTTTTATTTTTTTTCTGTTTAAGAATTTACCCTAAGGATATTTTATTATTGTAAATATGTATTCAAAGTTTATATTTAATATAAGTATGTTAAATATTGTAATAAATATTATTAAAATATTATGAGTCAAGATATTTGCTGGAGAACTATTTGCAGTGAAAAAATATACAGTGAAAATGACTTACACCAAACAATTGGGAATACTTGAAGTAAAGCAGGTAACAACCTCTCAATGCAACATATGATGCTTTATCTATGAGGAATTTATAATGGCATAGAAATATGATCTGCCAGAAGGCTAAATTTAAAAGCAGAATCTGTATTTAGAGTTTTAAAATACCTTTGGGGAAAACATATATAACACAAAGATGAAGAATCCAGCAGCAATGCAGGAGAAATGAGGTTCCATCCCTGGATGGAGAAGGGAATGACTACCCACTCCAGTATTCTTGCCTGGAACATTTCCATGGACAGAGGAGCCTGGCAGGCAATAGTCCATGAGGTCACAAAGAGTCGGACATGACTGAGTGACTAACACACACAGACACACACACACACACACAGCACAAGGAAAAAGCCTTAGGAGGAAATATGAACAAAACGTCAATGCTGACCAGTGGAGTGATAGGTTACCAGGTGACTATTTCCTATTCTCTACTCTGCAGATTTTCAGAAATGGTTCCCTTGCACTGGCAGCGGCAGGATGGGATGCTGGTTGAGAGCATGATTCCAGAAATAATATTACCTGGGCTCAAATCTTAGAGTCCAGGTTTCATTGTGCACTAGCTGCGTTTCCTCGAGCAAGTCTCAGTTTCCTGTAATTCACCAAGTGTTTACTGAGTGTCTAGTATGTGCCAGGCACGGTTCATCAAACAAACAGGTCAGATTCCCCATGCTTTTGGAGCTTCCGTTCTGGTACGTGCCTTCCACTTCACAGAGAGCAGCAACGTGTCCAATGGACAGGGTGGTGATGAGCCCAGCCCTGGAGAAGTGTCTGAAACGTGTGAGCTCTGGAGAAGTGCTAATGATACCCAGTATTTTATATAATAATGCCTTAAGTTTTTATATAAAAAGGTCCCATAGCTAGGCTTTCCTCGGTTGCACGGTAGTGAAGAATCTGCTTGCAACATAGGAGACCAGGATTCGGTCGCTGGGTAGGAAGATCCCCCGGACAAGGAACTGGCTATCCACGCCAGTATTCTTGCCTGGAGAATCCCAAGGTTTAATGGGGCTTTCCTGATGGCTCAGATGCTAAAGAACCTGCCTGCAATGTGGGAGACCTGGGTTCAGTCCCTGGGTCAGGAAGATCCCCTGGAAAACGGAGTGGCAACCTATTCCAGTACTCTTGCCTGGAGAACCCCATGGTCAGAGGAGCCCGACCAGTGACAGTCCATGGGGTCTCAGAGAGTCAGTCAGAACTGAGCAACTAACACAGTTATAGAGTTCTGCAGTTCCTCATTTCACTCTCAGTTTTATTTTAAACCCACTATCTGAAAGGATGCATTCAACCTGATATTTAGTTGACCACTTTTTTCGGTCATTTGAGAGCAATACTGATTATCCACCCAATCAGTAGATTTTTGTTCTATATTTACCACAGACCATGGCTGTGGCAAAAGGAAACCCAGTTTTCTGAATGCTTTCTAAGAATTTCTGCTTCCTCATACTCATCTCGGTGAAAAAATTATTTATCATCTTTTTCAGTTCAGTTCAGTCACTCAATCGTGTCCGACTCTTTGGGAGCCAATGAACCCCAGCACGCCAGGCCTCCCTGTCCATCACGAACTCCTGGAGTCCACCCAAACTCATATCCATTGAGTCAGTGATGCCATCTAAAAACTTCATCCTCTTTTGTCCCCTTCTCCTCCTACCCTCAATCTGTCCCAACATCAGAGTCTTTACCAATGAGTCAGCTCTTTGATTCAGGTGGCCAAAACAGTGGAGTTTCAGCTTTAACATCACTCCTTTCAATGAACATCCAAGATTGATTTCCCTTAGGATGGACTGGTTGGATCTCCTTGCAGTCCAAGGGACTCTCAAGAGTCTTCTCCAACACCACAGGTCAAAAGCATCAATTCTTCTGCTTCAGCCCTCTTTATAGTCCAACTCTCACATCCATACATGACCACTGGAAAAACCATAGCCTTGACTAGACGGATCTTTGTTGACAAAGTAAGGTCTCTGCTTTTTAACATGCTATCTAGGTTGGTCATAACTTTTCTTCCAAGGAGTAAGCGTCTTTTAATTTCATGGCTGCAATCACCATCTGCAGTGATTTTGGAGCCCCCCAAAATAAAGTCTGACACTGTTTCCACTGTTTCCCCACCTATTTCCCATGAAGTGATGGGACCAGATACCATGATTTTAGTTTTCTGAACGTTGAACTTTAAGCCAACTTTTTCCCTCTCCTCTTTCACTTTTTTCAAGAGGCTCTTTAGTTCTTTTTCACTTTCTGCCATAAGGGTGGTGTCATCTGCATATCTGAGGTTATTGATATTTCTCCTGGCAATCTTGATTCCAGCCCAGTGTTTCTCATGATGTACTCTGCATATAAGTTAAATAAGCAGGGCGACAATATACAGCCTTGATGTATTCCTTTCCTGATTTGGAACCAGTGTGCTGTTCCATGTCCAGTTCTAACTGTTGCTTCCTGACCTGCATATAGGTTTCTCAAGAGGCAGGTCAGGTGGTCTGGTATTCCCATCTCTTTCAGAATTTTCCACAGTTTATTGTGATCTACACAGTCAAAGGTTTTGGCATAGTCAATAAAGCAGAAACAGATGATTTTCTGGAACTCTCTTGCTTTTTCCATGATCCAGCAGATGTTGGCAATTTGATCTCTGGTTTCTCTGCTTTTTATAAAACCAGCTTTAACACCTGGAAGTTCATGGTTCACGTATTGCTGAAGCCTGACTTGGAGAATTTTGAGCATTACTTTACTAGCATGTGAGATGAGTGCAATTGTGCAGTAGTTTGAACATTCTTTGGCATTGCCTTTCTTTGGAATTGGAATGAAAAGTGACATTTTCCAGTCCTGTGGCCACTGCTGAGTTTTCCAAATTTGCTGGCATATTGAGTGCAGCACTTTCACAGCATCATCTTTCAGGATTTAAAATAGCTCAAGTGGAATTCCATCACCTCCACTAGCTTTGTTTGTAGTGATACTTCCTAAGGCCCACTTGACTTCACATTCCAGGATGTCTGGCTCTAGGTGAGTGATCACACCATTGTGATTATCTGGGTTGTGAAGATCTTTTTTGTACAGATCTTCTGTGTATTCTTGCCACCTCTTCTTAATATCTTCTGCTTCTGTTAGGTCCATACCATTTCTGTCCTTTATCGAGCCCATCTTTGCATGAAATGTTCCCTTGGTATCTCTAATTTTCTTGAAGAGATCTCTAGTCTTTTCCATTTTGTTGATTTCCTCTGTTTCTTTGCATTCATCACTGAGGAAGGCTTTCTTATCTCTCCTTGCTATTCTTTGGAATTCTGCATTCAGATGCTTATATCTTTCCTTTTCTCCTTTGCTTTTTGCTTCTCTTCTTTTCACAACTATTTGTAAGGCCTCCTCACACAGCCGTTTTTCTTTTTCCCATTTCTTTTTCTTGGGGATGGTATTGATCCCTGTCTCTTATACAATGTCACAAACCTCCGTCCATAGTTCATCAGGCACTCTATCTATCAGATCTAGTCCCTTAAATCTATTTCTCACTTCCACTGTATAATCATAAGGGATTTGATTTAGGTCATACCTGAATGGTCTAGATGTTTTCCACAGTTTCTTCAATTTAAGTCTGAATTTGGCAATAAGGAGTTTATGATCTGAGCCACAGTCAGCTCCTGGTCTTGTTTTTGTTGACTGTATAGAGCTTCTCCATCATTTGCTGCAGAGAATATAATCAATCTGATTTCAGTGTTGACCATCTGGTGATGTCCATGTGTAGAGTCTTCTCTTGTGTTGTTGGAAGAGAGTGTTTGCTATGACCAGTGCATTCTCTTGGCAAAACTCTATTAGCCTTTGCCCTGCTTCATTCTGTACTCCAAGGCCAAATTTGCCTATTAATTCAGGTATTTCTTGACTTCTTACTTTTGCATTCCAGTCCCCTATAATGAAAAGGACATCTT
This sequence comes from Oryx dammah, assembly GCF_014754425.2. Lineage (NCBI taxonomy): Eukaryota > Metazoa > Chordata > Mammalia > Artiodactyla > Bovidae > Oryx > Oryx dammah. The sequence goes on along the minus strand of NW_024070187.1, from coordinate 108,847,089 downwards.
TTTTGGTATTAGCTCTCAAAGGTCTTGTAGGTCTTCATAGAACTGTTCAACTTCAGCTTCTTCAGCATTACTGCTTGGGGCATAGACTTGGGTTACTGTGATATTGAGTGGTTTGCCTTGGAAATGAACAGAGATCATTCTGTTGTTTTTGAGATTGCATCCAAGTACTGCATTTCGGACTCTTGTTGACTGTGATGGCTATTCCATTTCTTCTAAGGGATTCTTGCCCACAGTAGTAGATATAATGGTCATCTGAGTTAAATTCACCCATTCCAGTCCATCTTAGTTTGCTGATTCCTATAATGTTGACGTTCACTCTTCACCACTTCCAATTTGCCTTGATTCAAGGACCTAACATTCCAGGTTCCTATACAATATTGCTCTTTACAGCATCGGACCTTGCTTCTATCACATCACATCCACAACTGGGTGTTGTTTTTTGCTTTGGCTCCATCCCTTCATTCTTTCTGGAGTTATTTTCCCACTGATCTCCAGTAGCATATTGGGCACCTACCGACCTGGGGAGTTCATCTTTCAGTGTCCTATCTTTTTGCCTTTTCATACTGTTTATGGGGTTCTCAAGGCAAGAATACTGAAGTATTCTTGAAGTAAAAAGAATTGTCTTTTTATTAATGTAATATTATATTTTACCGTTTTCAACCAATGATGCAATAACTGCTTTGGTGCTTTCAAAACCAGTTTTTTAGTTTTCTAATGCTGTATCAAAAACTGGGTGGCTTAAACAACAGAAAGTTAGACTCTCACAGTTCTGTAGATTAAAAAATCAAGATATCAGCAGGACTACACTCCTGCCAGAGGTCATAAGCGAGGGTATTTCTTTGCTTCTTCCAGCTTCTGGAGGATCCTGGGATGTGGCAGCTGAAGTCCGACCTCCGCTGCTCTATTTCCTCATTGTCTTTTCCCTATGTGTCTCCCTGTCTGCTCTCCCCACCCCCCACCACCCCGCCCCAGTTTTCATAAGGATACAAGGTAATGGATTTAGTTGTTGTTGTTGTTCAGTTGACTCTTTGTGATCCCATGGATTGCAACACACCAGGCTCCCCTCACTTTCACTATCTCCCGGAGTTTGCTCAAACTCATATCCATTGAGTTGGTGATGCTATCTAATCATTTCATCCTCTGATGCTTCTTTCTCCTTTTACCTTCAATCTTTCCCAGCATCAGGGTCTATTCTAGTGAGTCGCCTCTTCTCATCAGGTGGCCAAAATATTGGAGCTTCAGCTTCCACATCAGTCCTTGAAATGAATACTTAGAGTTAATTTCCTTTAGAATTGACTGGTTTGATCTTTTTACAGTCCAGGGAACTCTAAAGTGTCTTCTACAGCACCAGAATTCAGAAACAACAATTCTTTGGTGCTCAGCCTTCTTTATGGTTCAACTCTCACACTCGTACATGACTACTGGAAAAATCACCCTACACCAGAATGGTTTCATCTGTGGTCCTTAACTAATTGTAGTTTCAAAGAGAACACATTGTGAGAGTCTAAGTGAACATGAATTTTTTGGAGGGACAGTATTCAACCCACTGCAAATAGCAATAATAATCTAAACCTCATCCTTGTAATTTTTAAGTTCTTAATGTAGATGATAAATAGAATAATAGTTTATTTAAATGTATGCTATTCACTGCCTTCTTATAAAAGGTGGATGAGATCTAGGTTTTTCAATAGTGTGATTCTGAGGAACATGAGTCAGAAACTGTTAAGAAACAGTGTAATCTAAGATGCCTAAGGCTCTGATTTTATAAGGCTTTGGGAAGACTCATATGCCTCCACAGAAACTGAGATATGCAAATATTAAGTGTTGCATCTAAGACAAATTTACTGAAAAAGTAGGAAATTAGGGCTGGAACATTTGGACAGAGACTTTGTTCTTCTTTGCCATTTCTCTCGGTGATGTAGGAATTCTGATAATCCATTATTTACACTAAGCTGTTCATATGCCAACCTAGTTGAACGTTCCTCCTCATGATTCTTCTGTTGGTAATGGGAATTGTTTTCCCAGTAATTGGAAACTTCAAATTCTGATACCACAGTTGAGGCAAATTCCAAAAGCACTTACTGTAAATTGACCATAGGAGTTAGTTTCTGGTGGGTGTGCATTTTGCAGTGTTTTATAGTTGTCTGAGTTAGCTGTAATAACGGAAGACTTTGGATCACAGTTGTCTTTGCTCTACCGTGACCAAACTGCAGCATCAAGATCTATCCAGGGCAATGGCAGAAAATGAAGGCCAGCATTTAGTTATCCATTCATTCAAAGAAGTATTTATTGAACACCTACTATGTGCCACGCCCTAAGCTACATGTTGGGGAATACCACAGTGACCAAAACAGTGAACCCCCTTAGAGAGATCCCAGTCTTTGGGGGCAGGCGAAGAAGTAAACAGGAATTCCGAGTATAGAGGAGGTGGTTGGATGGAGAAGGGGTCTAAGACACTAGCATGCCAAGACCACAGTATTGAAGAGGAGCATCTGATTTAATCCAAGTGGATTGGTGGTGCCAGTTGGTGTCATAAAATGCTTTCTGGTAAAAGTTCTCAGCTAAGCAGAGATCTGTGGAGCCAGCAGACTCACTTATAATTACTCAATAGATCTTTTTTGAAAGAAAAGTTAAAAGAATGTGTTCACAGCCTCCCAAGCTTTAGAGAAGAGTGTTATTTCCACTTTCCTCTCTGTAACTACAGTTTGAATCAATAGGGAAATGCATTGGCCTTTGTACAAGAATCAGAAATTTAGGGAATTATTCAGAATTCAGTTAATACAGTGCAAATGAATTGACATTGGGAACATATTCTGTAATGTATTGTGTAGAAGAAAACCTGCCACAGTCATCTTCATGTAGTAGATATTCAACTGATACTAGTTAATAGCAACGACGAAAATTTATTCAGGGTAGTTAAAAGTCTAGCTATTTTCTGAATCTGAAGTTTTATTCTCAAAGTTAAAATAACTGAAGCTCTATGTATGAGATAATTTGTAGTGAAGCTAATGTCATCTAAGTACTTTTGAATTGTTTATATATGTGTGTACTTAGAATTTTTTTTAAATATAAGAATTGTAGTGAAAAGTGGATTGTTGAAAAATTAACTTAAAAAAAAAATTTATGTGACATATTTAAAATACAGATAGTGTGAAAAGAAATGATATGACAGTTTCCCAAATCTTTATCAATGAAAATCCCCTGGTTGTCCAGTGGTTAGAACTCTGGGCTTTCACTGCCAAAGGCACAGGTTCAATCCATGATTGGGAAATAAGATCCTGTAAGCCCTGGCACAATCAAAAAAAAAAAAGAAAGAAAAAAGAAAAAAAAAGCTTTGTCAAATGTGACATATTTACTTCTAAAGTGTTTTTAAGAAATAAGCCATCATAGATAGAGATGTATACCCTGTATGTTGCTCTTCCATCCCGTTTCCTTTCCTTATTAATCAGAGATTAACAGCTAAATCCCTCTAGAATATTACTTTGAACTAGGTGTTTGTTATTACATAGTTACCTACCTGCCTGTCTTTATAGAGGCTCCCTTCCTTCCTTAGAACAGATTAGTTTAGATTTTTAATTTTGAAGAGTTTTTTTTTTGTTGTTGTTGTTGCTTATTTTGCAACTTTTCTTTTAAATAGTATTTGCTCCTGTTTCACAGATGCAATACCTTTGACTTCTTCAGGAATGTTTTTTTTCCCTTGATTTATTTGGCTTCCCACATTTTATCTATTTCCTTGTTTCTTTCTAATTGTGTTGGTCTGCTTATTATATTAGAAGTGATTGTTAAAAAAAAAAAAAAAAGATGATTCTTTTCTGTCCATTTACATCAAAAAGTTAGGCACTTAAAAGCTTATTGGAAGTCCAACACATGAGGTCAAGCCTTACTGAGTGGTGAACTTCATTCTCAGGCAATTGAACAAATAATCAGCTATCTTCTTGCAGAATTTCTAATTGTCTAGCAATTGTAGGTCTTTTTAGTTGGGCTTATCTGTCTCCTGAGGAGTTTCTGTATGCTCCAATCTCTTGCCTGTGGGTATAAGCCTGACTGACAGGAGTTGAGGAGAAAAAGGATTTTGGACTCTCATTTCAGCAGTTTTAGCTTTGCCTCCTTCCCTCGGCTATACCTGGCGCCCCAGAGCCCAGGGTCTCCTGGTTCAGTGTTCTCAATGGTAAACTTAAAGTCTTCTGTGGCCATGGGATGGGTGAAGACGGAAGAGTAATCACATCATTTTGCCTACAGTAATGCCCTAGGAGTCTAGCAGCTTCTTTCACGTACATACACCTCTAATCAGTCCTCCTAGTCTTTGATCCAGTATACCTCCGACTCTAGAGGTACAATCATTTCTGATTCCTGTCTTCTGTTCCACTAGGGGTTGGCCAGGAATTAGAGCTAGGCTTAGGCTGAGATTTAAATGAGGGGACTATATTTATCCTCTCTTTCTCCACCTGTATTAATCCCACCTTACCTATTGATTTGACAGTTGCCTTCTCCTTGCTCCCAGGCCCATGTACAGATCCCTAGATCTCACCCAAGCATTTTAGGAATCCTGTTCCACATATATTATTAATGGGAGTGTTGTAGATCCAGTCTCCTGGTCAGCATGTTGCTTGACTCCATTCCTACTCAAGGGGTGATTGATGACTGTGACTTCTGTGCTTGCTCAGTCCCAAATTGGCTCAAATCCAGAGCTTTAAGTGGAGGAGGGCAACAGCCATTTCCTCCCCTTTTCATAAGTGGGAAAACCTGATGTATCCATCTGCTGGCTTTGGGTAGTCAGCCTTGTCCTGGCTCCCCATCTTGGGGGCTGGTTTGGTTTATTTTGCAGAAGCAGAATCTTCAGCCCCGCTCCCGAATCAGAGCCCAGGAGGCTCAAACTGCAGGCCTTCCTACACACCTGTGTCTTTATACCATCCATCATCCAAGAAAGATACTATTTCCCCCTTTATTCCTGGCTATATATATATATACATACACACAATTACACACATTTTTGTATACATCAGTCAGTCACTTCAGTTGCTCAGTCATGTCTGACTCTTTACAACCCCATAGAGTGCAGCACGCCAGACCTCCCTGTCCATCACCAACTCCCGGAGTTTTCTCAAACTCATGTTCATTGAGTTGGTGATGCCATCCAACCATCTCACCCTCTGTCATCCCCTTCTCCTCCTGCCCTCAATTTTTCCCAGCATCAGGGTCTTTTTAAATGAGTCAGCCCTTTGGATCAGGTGGCCAAAGTATTGGAGTTTCAGCTTTAACATCAGTCCTTCCAGTGAACACCCAGGACTGGTCTCCTTTAGGATGGATTGGTCGGATCTCCTTCCAGTCCAATGGACTCTCAAGAGTCTTCTCCAACACCACGGTTCAAAAGCATCGATTCTTCAGTACTCACCTTTCTTTATAGTCCAACTCTCACATGCATACATGATTACTGGAGAAACCATAGCCTTGACTAGATGGACCTTTGCTGGCAAAGTAATGTCTCTGCTTTTTAATATGCTGTCTAGGTTGGTCATAACTTTTCTTCCAAGGAGTAAGTGTCTTTTAATTTCATGGCTGCAGTCACCATCTGCAGTGATTTTGGAGCCCAGAAAAATAAAGTCTATCACTGTTTGCATTGTTTCCCCATCTATTTGCCATGAAGTGATGGGACCAGATGCCATGATCTTCGTTTTCTGAATGTTGAGCTTTAAGCCAACTTTTTCACTCTCCTCTTTCCCTTTCATCAAGAGGCTCTTTAGTTCCTCTTTACTTTCAGCCATAAGGGTGGTGACATCTCAGGTTATTGATATTTCTCCAGCAATGTGATTCCATCTTGTGCTTCATCCAATACAGCATTTTTCATGATGTACTCTGCATATAAGCTAAATAAGCAGGGTGACAATATACAGCCTTGACATACTCCTTTCCTGATTTGGAAACAGATATTGTTCCATGTCTAGTTTTAACTGTTGTTTCTTGACCTAAATACAGATTTTTCAGGAGACAGATCAGATGTTCTGGTATTCTCAACTCTTTAAGAATTTTCCAGTTTGTTGTGATCTACACAGTCAAAGGCTTTGGCACAGTCAATAAAGCAGAAGTAGATGTTTTTCTGGAACTCTCTTGCTTTTTCGATGATCCAGTGGATGTTGGCAATTTGATTTCTGGTTCCTCTGCCTTTTCTAAATCCAGCTTGAACATCTGGAGGTTCACGGTTCATGTATCGCTGAAGCTTGGCTTGGAGAATTTTGAGAATTACTTTGCTGGCTTGTGAGATGAGTGGAATTGTGCAATACTGTGAGCATTCTTTGGCATTGCATTTCTTTGGGATTGGAATGAAAGCTGAACTTTTCCAGTCCTGTGGCCACTTCTTAGTTTTCCAAATTTGCTGGCATATTGAGTGCAGCACTTTCACAGCATCATCTTTCAGGATTTGAAACAGCTCAACTGGAATTCCGTCACCTCCACTAGCTTTGTTCATAGTGATGCTTCCTAAGGCCCACTTGACTTCACGTTCCAGGATGTCTGGATCTAGATGAGTGATCACACCATCATGATTATCTGGGTCATGAAGATCTTTTTTGTATAGTTCTTCTGTGTATTCTTGCCACCTCTTCTTAATATCTTCTGCTTCTGTTAGGTCCATACCATTTCTGCCCTTTACTGAGCCCATCTTTGCATGAAATGTTCCCTTGGTATTTCTAATTTTTTGAACAGATCTCTAGTCTTTCCCATTCTATTGTTTTCCTCAGTTTCTTTGTACTGATGACTAAGGAAGGCTTTCTTATCTCTCCTTGCTATTCTTTGAAATTCTGCATTCAGATGCTTATATTTCCTTTTCTCCTTTGCTTTTTGCTTCTCTTCACAGCTATTTGTAAGGCCTTCTCAGATAGCCATTTTGCTTTTTTGCATTTCTTTTTCTTGGGGATGGTCTTGATCCCTGTCTCTTATACAATGTCACGAACTTCCATCCATAGTTCATCAGGCACTCTGTCTGTCAGATCTAGTCCCTTAAATCTATTTCTCACTTCTACTGTATAATCATAAGTGATTTGATTTAGGTCATACTTGAACAGTCTAGAAGTTTTCCCCACTTTCTTCAATTTGAGTCTGAATTTGGCAATAAGGAGTTCATGATCTGAGCCACAGTCAGCTCCTGGTCTTGTTTTTGTTGACTGTATAGAGCTTCTCCATCTTTGGCTGCAAATAATATAATCAATCTGATTTCAGTGTTGACCATCTGGTGATGTCCATGTGTAGAGTCTTCTCTTGTGTTGTTGGAAGAGAGTGTTTGCTATGACCAGTGCATTCTCTTGGCAAAACTCTATTAGCCTTTGCCCTGCTTCATTCTGTACTCCAAGGCCAAATTTGCCTATTAATTCAGGTATTTCTTGACCTCCTACTTTTGCATTCCAGTCCCCTATAATGAAAAGGACATCCTTTTTGGGTGTTAGTTCAGAAGGTCTTGTAGGGCTTCATAGAACCATTGAACTTCAGCTTCTTCAACCTTACTCATTGGGGCATAGACTTGGATTACTGTGATACTGAATGGATTGCCTTGGAGATAAACAAAGATCATTCTATCATTCTTGAGACTGCATCCAAGCACTGCATTTTGGACTCTTTTGTTGTCTATGATGGCTACTCCATTTCTTCTAAGGGATTCTTATCCACTGTAGTAGATATAATGGTCATCTGAGTTAAATTCACCCATTCCAGTCCATTTTAGTTTGCTGATTCCTAAAATGTCATTGTTCACTCTTGTCATGTTATGTGTATCTATCTATCTATCTATCTATCTATCTATCTATCTATCTATCTAAAACCACTCCTGGATGGCTCAGATGGTAAAGAATCTGCCTGCAATGCAGAAGACCCAGGTTCGATCCCTGAGTTGGAAACATCCCCTGCAGAAAGACATGGCAACCCACTCCAGTATTTTTGCCTGGATAATTCCATGGGTAGAGGAATCTGGGGGGCTACAGTCCGCGAGGTCGCAGAGTCTGACATGACTGAGTGACTAACATATATGTATATGTTAGTTTAATTGTTCCATATATGTATATATTCACTGATTGTAGCCAAGCCTCCTTTGTCCATGGGATTACCCAGGCAAGAATACTGTAGTAGGTTGCCATTTCTTCCTCCAGAGTTTCTTTCTGACCCAGGGATTGAACCCACATTCACTGTGGCTCCTGCATTGCAGGCAGATTCTTGGCCACCTGTATATCAATATATATAACATATAATATATTAATGATATAATTTATTATTTATTTCTTTATTCATTGAATTTATTTTTTCCCATCACTTTTCTTTTTGTGAATCAGAGAAACAAACTCTATATTCAATATGCCATTTTCATAGAAAGTCTAAATATTGATTCTTTAAAAATCAACCAGATGGCAGCAAACAACAAAAGCCAACCATCAAATAAAAGTCCATGCTTTTTCACCTGGTGAAAAGGGTAAGAGATGGTCAAGTCCGATTCGGATAAATTAACCAAGACACTGGGTTCTGTGATACCCCCTCCGAAATGCCCCTCACGTATCTTATTTATTTTATGTTTATGTGACCATGTCACCTCCTTAGAACATTCTAGGACTTTCCTCACACTGGCCCTGTTTTTCTTTATTTCCCAAACATAAAAGATAAACTTCTAAAAGTCTGGAATTTCTCTCTGTTTCAGACAGACTCTCCAAACTTCCAACACAAACAGAATAGTGTTTTCCTGCCTCTGGAGTCCTGGAGCAATATTTGGCCAAGAGACCCACGAGAGAAGTGTTTCAAGTGTGATCTCGGCAGGCTGGGTGCCTAGGACTGCCTCCTTCCTGCACTGGCTCTCCAGCCTGGGCCCGCAGCCAAGAGCACCGGAGTTCACCAGAAAGACAAACGCTGAGACGCTCCCCAAACACTTGGACTTTAATTTGCTTCACGAAATGCCAGGTTATTTTCTTTTTCTGGCAGAAATGGTTGCACCTTCTCCAGCCTCACAGTCCTGCTCCTGGTAGCAGTTTTCCTGGAATCTCACCAGTTCAACTTCATCTATATATATATCGGAGAAGGCAATGGCACCCCACTCCAGTACTCTGGCCTGGAAAATCCCATGGACGGAGGAGTCTGGAAGGCTGCAGTCCATGGGGTCACTGAGGGTCGGACACAACTGAGCGACTTCACTTTCACTTTTCACTTTCATGCGTTGGAGAAGGAAATGGCAACCCACTCCAGTGTTCTTGCCTGGAGAATCCCAGGGACGGGGGAGCCTGGTGGGCTGCTGTCTGTGGGGTCGCACAGAGTCGGACACGACTGAATTGACGCAGCAGCAGCAGCAGCAGCAGCTATATGTGTTTGTATATGTGTGGTAATCTGTATATGTGTGTATATACATATATTGCTATATATATGCAAAGTGTATATTCTGTATAAATATACTGGTATTATAATATGTTGCAGGTTATGTATCATATCGATATATATTGTGTATATTCCCTCTCAGTCATGTCCAACTCTTTGCAACCTTGTGAACTGTAGCCCATGAGACTCCTCTGTGCATAGGACTTCCCAGGCATGAATACTGGGGTGCGTTGAAACACGAGATGGATGATGGCAGTTCTCTGCTGAAACTCTGCTGTGGCTACCCATGTCACTTAAGAAAAGAAGAAATCTTAGCGTGGCCAATATGGTTCTCTATAATTGGCCCAGTCTTAACTCTCTTCTCCCTTTCCCCTCCCCTCTTTATACCTAACTTTGTGGCCTTCCTTACTGTTTCTGGACAGATTGGGCTTTGCTCCACATTAGGGTCTTGTCTCTGTCCCCCAACCTGTGTTGCTTCCTCTCCTCCACCCCGTATCCACACAATTGCCCACTCCCTCACCTGCTTCATCTCATGTGAGATCCTTGTTCACATGGCACCTTCTCAATAAGGTCAACTTTGAAAAATTTATCTAATACTGCCTTCTAAACTCTCTTGCCCGATATTTCTGAGATTTTTAACCCAATTCTGTTTTCTTTTTCCCATGGCATTTACCAGCTTCTAATATACTATATTATTTAGCAGAATGCATCTGGTGAAATGCTAGGCTGTATGATTCACAAGCCAGAATCAACATTGCCAGGAAAAATATCAACAACCTCAGATAAGCAGCTTATACCACTTTAATGGCAGAAAATAAAGAGGAACCAAAGAGCCTCCCGATGAAGGTGAAAGACGAGAGTGAAAAAACTGGCTTTAAATTCAGCATTCAAAAAATGAAAATCACGGCATCTGCTCTTATCACTTCATAGCAAATAGATGGACAAAAAGTGGAAATAATGATAGATTTCATTTTCTTGGGCTCCAAAATCACTTTGGACAGTGACTGCAGCCACAAAATATAAAGATTCTTGCTCCTTTTAAGAAAGGCTATGACAAACCTAGACAGCGTATTAAAAAGCAGAGACATTACATTACCGACAAAGGTCCGACTAGTCAAAGCTGTGGTTTTTCCAGTAGTCATGTGTGAATGTGGGAGTTGACCATAAAGAAAGCTGAGCACCGAAGAATTAATGGTTTTGAGCTGTGGTGATGGAGAAGACTCTTGAGAGTCCCTTGGACTGCAAGGAGATTCAACCAGTCCATCCTAAAGGAAATAAGTCTTGAATATTCATTGGAAGGACTGATGGTGAAGCTGAAACTCCAATACTTTGGCCACCTGATGCAAAGAACTGCCTCATTAGTAAAGACCCTGGTGCTGGGAAAGATTGAAGGCAAGAGGAGAAGGGGATGACAGAGGATGAGATGGTAGGATAGCACCACCGACTCGATGGACATGAGTTTGGGTAAGCTCCGGGAGTTGGTGATGGACAGGGAAGCCTGGTGTGCTGCAGTCCAACGGGCTGCAAAGAGTCAGATATGACTTAGCCACTGAACAGCAACAATATACTACATTATTTATTTTCTCTGCTTCCTGTCCATTGTCCCTCCGTCTCTCAGTCCCCAACTATGTTTTGTTGACTTTTGTTTCCTAGTGTCTTGAGCAGTGCTGTGAAATTAGTAGGCACTGAATAAATATTACATGAATGAATGAGCAAAACTGTCTTTCGTATTTCAAGACTATGTTCTTAATAACTAAATTATATTCTGAAAGAGTCAGAGGTTTTTTTCAAAAAACAGTGAGCAAAATGAGCAAGTCTTCTACTAGTTTGGGAGTTCCCTGAGAGACCTGGGGTTGTCTCATAATCGTGTATGCATGCCTGATGCAGGTACTGCGTGACTGCTTGAAGAATTAATGCGTATCCTAAAGCACTGATTCTGACACTTGGTAGCTCTGTTACTTTTCAAGTCTTAATACTTCCCTCCTGTTTTGGCCCATTGTGACCACAGTTACTTCTTTTAGCCAAAAAAAAAAAAAAGCCGTTTATCTCTTGGCTGAGGTTCAGACCCAGCTGCTTTCAAACTGGGCAATAGAGAGGAGCTTCAGAAGAAAGGACAACAGTCACTTTCTTTCTGCAGGGTTCCTCCCAGGCTGTTTAAGCCTCTGTCCATGGCCCTTGTTTTAAACCTTTTTTGCTTTCTTTGCTCTATAGGATTCTGACAGCCCAGACAGGTGAGTCTGGCTGGCAAATCTAAGAGTGGGAAAGTCCTGGGGAATCCTTCACTCAGGTCATCCTGAAATATCAGTGCTTTTTTTTTTTTTTTTTTGCATTTTATATCCTAGCTACTCCAGAGCCCAGATATTGGGGCAAGATCAAAGAAAATAGCAATTTGATACTTACAAAACAGCAGTTCTATAGCCGCAAATGTCTCTATGGCAAGGTAAGTCTGAAAACAAAGCCTTGATAACTCCTAATGCTATTGCACCCTAACTTCCAACATTAGGGTTTTTCATGTCAACACATGCTGAGTGTCAGAAAATTGCAGGTACCAGCTCTGCCACTTAGGAATTATGTCATCTTAGGCAAGTCACTTAGCTTTATGAATTTCATTATATTATCTATAAAATAGAAATATCAAATTCACAACCTCAGGAAAAACACAGGATACTGTGTTACTTTTGTGAAATGTTTTCTGATTTTCTTTAACAGTTAATCTCTATGTATGTGATAATATCTCATAGCTACACACACACACACACACACACACACAGAATGCATGTAAAAACTGGTGAAATCTGAATAAGTTCTGTAGTTGCAACTGATCAATGTCAATTTCTTGGTTTTGATGACGAATTTAAGATACATGGGGCTTCCCTGGTGGCTCAGCCTGTAAAATGTCTGCCTGCAATGCAGGAGACTGGGGCTCTATCCCTTGGTGGAGAAGATCCCCTGGAGGAAGAAATGGCTACCACTCCAGTATTCTTGCTTAGACAATCCCATGGACAGAGGAGCTGGACGACTATAGTCCATGGTATTGCAAGAGTCAGAAACTACTTAGTGACTAAACCAAACCAACATGATATACATGGAAGATATCAACACTGGAGGAAGCTGGACATAGGGTACAGAGATTTCTGCATTATTTGGCAATATCTTGCCAATCTAAAGTTATTTCAAAATATGCTTTTAAGAAAGCTAATTTATGATGCCTTTTTTCCTCTTGAAACACATTCTGAATGCTTCTAAGAGAACATATCACGCTTTGAACTGTTGGCTCTGAAACTCAAGGACTCTGAGATCCTTGAGTGCACAGCTGCTTTAGTATCTGTTCTTCACTTAGACTAGCAGAGTTCTTGGTACAGGTTGGTGTTCAGAAGTTTTTATAGATTTTTGAAACTTAGAATATCAAAATAAGCAACCTCTCAGAGCTCAGTTGGTAAAGAATCTGCCTGCAATGCAGGAGAGCCTGGTTCAATTCCTGGGTGGGGAACACCACTGGAGAAGTGGTAGGCTAGCCACTCCAGTATTCTTGGGCTTCCTTTGTGGCTCAGCTGGTAAAGAAACCGCCTGCAATGTGTGAGATGTACGTTTGATCCCTGGGTTGGGAAGATCCCCTGGAGAGGGGAAAGGCTACTGACTCCAGTATTCTGGCTTGGAAAATTCCATGGACTGTATAGTCCATGAGGTCACAAAGAGTTGGACATGACTGAGCAACTTTCACTTTCAGATACTTTGGTACTGAAAAATTCCTGAGAATATTTAAAGAAAATTAGCTTTTACTGATAGCCAGTCACTCAATGTAAAGTTCTCCTAGTTAATCCCTAAAGCAATCTTATGAGGTATAAACTAAAATTCCCATTTTATAGATGAGGAAACTGAGCCCCAAAAGCTAAATCTACCTTCCAAATATCAGTGGGTTAGTGGTAATGGTGGTAGATTTGAGCCCTAAGTCTGTCTGGCTCTCAAGTACATTTTCTTTCATTTATTCATTCATTTTTCAAAAATGTTTATGAAACACCCAGTGTTTGTCAAGGTCTATTCTCAGACCTTAGAGTATAGTCATGAGCAAATTGAAAGTCTGCTATCTGGTCTTATGTTTAGATCTTTAATCCATTTGAGCTTGTTTTTGTGTATGGTGTTAGAAAATGTTCTAGTTTCATTCTTTTACAAGTGGTTGACAGTTTTCTCAGCACCACTTGTTAAAGAGACTGTCTTTTCTCCATTGTATATCTTGCCTCCTTTGTCAAAGATAAGGTGTCCATGCTGCTGCTAAGTCGCTTCAGTCGTGTTTGACTCTGTGCGACCCCATAGACGGCAGCCCACCAGGCTCCCCAATCCCTGGGATTCTTTAGGCAGGAATACTGGAGTAGGTTGCCATTTCCTTCTCCAATGCATGAAAGTGAAAAGTCAAAGTGAAGTCGTTCAGTCGTGTCCGACTCTTTGCGACCCCATGGACTGCGGTCTACCAGGCTCCTCTGTCCATGGGATTTTCCAGGCAAGAGTACTGGAGTGGGGTGCCACTGCCTTCAGGTGCATGAATTTATCTCTGGGTTTTCTATTTTGTTCCATTGACCTATATTTCTGACTTTGTGCCAGTACCATACTGTTTTGATGACTGTGGCTTTGTAGTAGAGCCTGAAGTCAGGCAGGTTGATTCCTCCAGTTCCATTCTTCTTTCTCAAGATTGCTTTGGCTATTCGAGGTTTTCTGTATTTCCATACAGATTGTGAAATTATTTGTTCTAGCTCTGTGAAAAATACCATTGGGAGCTTGATAGGGATTGCATTGAATCTATAGATTGCTTTGGGTAGAGTACTCATTTTCACTATATTGATTCTTCCGATCCATGAACACAGTATATTTCTCCATCTATTAGTGTCCTCTTTGATTTCTTTCACCAGTGTTTTATAGTTTGCTATATATAGGTCTTTTGTTTCTTTAGGTAGATATATTCCTAAGTATTTTATTCTTTTCATAGCAACGGTGAATGGAATTGTTTCCTTAATTTCTCTTTCTATTTTTTCATTATTAGTATATAGGAATGCAAGGGATTTCTGTGTGTTGATTTTATACCCTGCAACTTTACTATAGTCATTGATTAGCTCTATTAATTTTCTGGTGGAGTCTTTAGGGTTTTCTTTGTAGAGGATCATGTCATCTGCAAACAGTGAGAGTTTTACTACTTCTTTTCCAATTTGGATTCCTTTTATTTCTTTTTCTGCTCTGATTGCTGTGGCCAAAACTTCCAAAACTATCTTGAATAGTAGTGGTTAAAGTGGGTACCCTTGTCTTGTTTCTGACTTTAGGAAAATGCTTTCAGTTTTTCACCATTGAGGATAATGTTTGCTGTGGGTTTGTCATATATAGCTTTTATTATGTTGAGGTATGTTCCTTCTATTCCTGCTTTCTGGAGGGTTTTTATCATAAATGGATGTTGAATTTGGCAAAGGCTTTCTCTATTGAGATAATCATATGGCTTTTATCTTTCAATTTGTTAATGTGGTGTATTACATTGATTGATTTGCAGATATTGAAGAATCCTTGCATCTCTAGGATAAAGCCCACTTGGTCATGATGTATGATCTTTTTGGATGTGTTGTTGGATTCTGATTGCTAGAATTTTGTTAAGGATTTTTGTATCTATGTTCATCAGTGATATTGGCCTGTAGTTTTCTTTTTTTGTAGCATCTTTGTCAGGTTTTGGTATTAGGGTGATGATGGCTTCATAGAATGAGTTTGGAAGTTTACCTTCCTCTGCAATTTTCTGGAACAGTTTCAGTAGGATAGGTGTTAGCTCTTCTCGAAATTTTTGGTAGATTCAGCTGTGAAGCCATCTGGATCTGGGCTTTTGTTTGCTGGAAGATTTCTGATTACAGTTTCAATTTCCATGCTTGTGATGGGCCTGTTAAGATTTCGATTTCTTCCTGGTACCCCAGTGTTCATGGCAGCACTGTTTATAATAGTCAGGACATGGAAGGAACCTAGATGTCCATCAGCAGATGAACAGATAAGAAAGCTGTGGTACATATACATAATGGAGTATTACTCAGCCATTAAAAAGAATACATTTGAATCAGTTCTAATGTGGTAGATGAAACTGGAGCCTATTATACAGAGTGAAGTAAGCCAGAAAGAAAAATGCCAATTCAGTATACTAACACATATATATGGAATTTAGAAAGATGGTAATGATAATCCTGTATGTGAGACAGCAAAAAAGACACAGATGTATAGAATAGTCTTTTGGACTCTGTGGGAGAGGGCGAGGGTGGGATGATTAGGGAGAATGGCAATGAAACATGTATAATCATACGTGAAGGGAATCACCAGTCTAGGTTCAATGCATGATACAGGATGCTCAGGGCTGGTGCCCTGGGATGACACAGAGGGATGATATGGGGAGGGAGGTGGGAGGGGTTTCAGGATGGGGAACACGTGTACACCCATGGCGGATTCATGTTGATGTATGGCAAAACCAATACAATATTTAAAGCAATTAGCCTCCAATTAAAATAAATAAATTTATATTAAAAAACAAAGAAAGTTTGCTACCATTGTGAGGCTGACATTCTTGTACTGAAATACAGAGGATATCTTTAAATAAAATAAAAAGAAAATGCAGACAGAAAGGATAAAGGACAGAGAAGGAAATGAAGGCAGTGGGGACTGAGGGCAGTTTGTAGTAGGAAGTAAACTGGCAGGGTAGTCCTCCCAGAGAATAGGAGATTTGAGCAAGGTTGATGCAAGATTTGAGCCATGGAGTAACTAAGTAGATCTTCAGGGAAAAAGTCTTCTGAGCGGAGGAACAGCCAGTGGAAAGATCCTTGGACTGTGGACATGGGCCTAGTGTGTGTGTGGACAGGCCAAGAGGCTGGTTTGATTGAAGCAGAGTAAGCCTGTGGAGAAGGCTTCCCTGGTGACTCAGTGGTAACAAATTCACCTACAATGCAGGAGATGCCAGTTCAATCCCTGAGTCTAGATGACCCCCTGGAGTAGGAAACAGCAATCCACCCCAGTATTATTGCCTGGGAGACCCCATGGACTCCATGGGGTCAAAAAAGAGTCAAACATGAGTTAGCGATTAAAGATAACAACAAGCCAGTGGGGAAGTAGTATTAGGGGAGGTCAGGGATGGAAGGCAGATTGTAGAGACCACAGAGGTCATTGCAAGGCCTTGTGAGGAGTTTGGTTTTACTCTGAGATGGGAGTCACTGCAGGGTTTTGAGCAAAAAAGTGACATAAGCTGACTCATGCCTTTATGAGCTCTCTGGCTGCTATGTGGAGCCTAGCCTCAGCTGATGGAGTCAAGGTCAGAAGCAAGAGACCAGTTGAAAGACTGTTGCAGCATTCTGGGTTAGAGGTGACAGTAGCCTTGAAATAGCAGCTGGAGCTGAGGGCCTGCCTTTCTCCTAATCTTTCTCTCACCAGGTGATGGTCTGTCTTTTACCAGCATTTCTAGAATCTCAGACAGCCATTTGCTGTGTGCAAGGTGGCCTTTTCTTTCTCCCCCTGGACCGTGGGGCTTGGATCCTCACTCTTTCTCCCCTCAGCTTCCTACACACTCACCAATGCCAGCTCCTTCCTCTGTTTGGCCCACTTGCAGCCTAAGAATTGCCACAGAGGCCCACAAGGCTCACGCTGGCTGGCCCTTCCCTGTGGGTTGTTATTTCCTCAGACACCTGTTTGCCCTGATATGTTGTGAAACAGAAAGGCTCGAGGTTGCTCATGGAAGGACTGGGAAACACTGTGGGGCTGCCACCCATGGTCCCAAAGCTAGGAGGATGACACGCCAACTCTCAAGTTCCATTTCTTCTGGCCAAGGAATCGACATCTGTCTCATGGGAATATGAGTGATCCAATGGGACACCATGTGGGGAACTGAGTTGTAACAAGCGCGATCCATAGATAACAGGGGAGAGGAAAGACACTCTGTTCAATGCACACTGGAGCCAAGCACTTAAGATCAGCACCTCAAGTAACACTTACAAAGACTCTGTGGGTGACTGCCAACCTTCCTGGCTTCCCAGGTGAGAGACATCGAAGGATAGAGCAGCCAGCAGTAAGTCTATTCCAGTTCTCCTCTATATGTGGATGCCGGTCTCCTCCAAAGCAGAAAGGTGCTTCACCCTGTAGAAGACAGTACTAGTTGTTATTTAGTTGCTAAGCTGTGTCTGACTCTTTTACAGCTCCACAAACTGTAGCCTGCCAGGCTCCTCTGTCCATGGAATTCTCCAGGCAAGAATACTGGACTGAGTTGTTATTTCTGTTTCCAGGAAGTCTTCAATCCCAACCCAGGAATTGAACCCTCATCTCCTGCACTACAGGCAGATTCTTTACCACTGAGACACCTGGGA
This sequence comes from Oryx dammah, assembly GCF_014754425.2. Taxonomy (NCBI): domain Eukaryota; kingdom Metazoa; phylum Chordata; class Mammalia; order Artiodactyla; family Bovidae; genus Oryx; species Oryx dammah. The sequence continues at coordinate 108,829,399 of NW_024070187.1, read as the reverse complement.
AGCCTCAGAAGACAGTACATTCCTTGCTGAAAAAAAAAAAAAAAGAAAGAAATGATAAAACGAAAAGCTTGACTTCTCGGGCCTGGGCATGACTGAGACAATGAGTCAAACCAGCAGCTCTTCAGGGCCTCCATCAATCCCAGGCCTCGTGTGCATGTGGACTCTGAGCCAGGGCTTCCCACCACCTTGTGGGTGCTTCCCCTTGGCCCACAGAGGGAAGGGGTGTGTGTGAGCTTTCCCATGACACCAGACACAGCTAAGCAGAAACGGCACATGGCTTGGGGCTGGGAAGACATTTATGACAACTTGGCAATGGAATCCATCTGGCGCAGTCCAGCTAGGACTGGCAAGCTGGGGCAAGAGTCGGAGCTAATGATAAAGAGCTCCTTTTCATTGTGTGTGTTAAGTCTTTCCCTCCCCACAAGGTTCAGGACCCATGGGCAAGTAGATTGGACCTGGGTGCAGAAATGTGCTGAGAAGGTGGCACCTGGGGAGCCCTGCCCTGTGTGTATTAGTCTCCATAGGGTACTTGGGGCTAATTTGAACCTTGTCAGCATTTTAAAAACTGGTGATTCTCTCATACAGAATGTGATCTTTCTCCCTTGCCAGAATCGGGAAAGGAGGCCGAAGGAGCTGACATCTCTAAGAGGTTTTTTTCTTTCTTCTGCCTTGGGAGTTTTCTGAATACTGATAGAACTGTGGCTGGGATGGATAATTTTCTGAGTCAATGTGGCTAAGCTATGCTGACCAGTGGCCTTCTGAGCAAAGAGTGAGTTTTCCCAAAGAAGGAATTTGGCCTCCAGACTGGAACATAGGAATCTGTTTGAGCTTACAGTTTCGGGGTCTCCAGTGGTATTTAAGAGGTGTCTACTGTTTCACTGCAGACTTGGAAAGGCAGACTTCACATGGTCAGGCTGGTAGGTCCACGGCCAAGCAGCAAGGCTGCAGGGTCTCAGATACTCAGTTTTTGTAACAGGCTTTCATTTTGTGGGACAGAACTGATTGCGTACAAAAGAATATGAGTGTTGGAGTTAAACGGCCCGGGGGTGTGTCTATGGGCAGATCCCAGGCATTCTGGGAGCTTCAGTCCTCTGAGAAGCTTAGATTATGTTGGGGTGCCCATACATTTCTCTGTGGAGCACCAGCCCTTCTATTTATTGTCACTATGTGGAACCTATATCTTGTAAGATTTTATTCACCAAACATGTAGGGTATATGTACTTTCTAGACAGTGTATTGCAAAGCAGAGACATCACTTTGTGAACAAATGTCCATATCGTCAAAGCTATGCTTTTTCCAGTAGTCATGTACGGATGTGAGAGTTGGACCATAAAGAAATGATGCTTTTGAACTGTGGTGTTGGAGAAGACTCTTGAGAGTCCCTTGGAAAGCAGGGAGATCAAACCAGTCAATCTTAAAGGAAATCAACCCTGAATAGTCATTGAAAGGACTGAATAAACAAGGCTATCATAGCCATCAGCAATGATAGCCCTCCACTGTGAGTTTCTGAGCCCTAAAGTGAAGTGTGTATCACTGTCATGTCTGACTTTTTGTGACCCCCATGGACCGTAGTCTTCCTGGCTCCTCCGTCCATGGGATTTTCCAGGCAAGAATGCTGGAGTGGGTTGCCATTTCCTACTCTAGGGGATCTTCCCAACCCAGGGATAGAACCTGGGTTTCCCACATTGAAGGCAGATTCTTTATCATCTGAGCCACCAGAGAAGCCCATTTGAACCCTAAGGGCCCTCAAAAAGGAGACAGATAATTGCCATCCAGCAGCTACCAGACTGCAGCCATTCCCTATGGTGAGCCTCAAGGAAGCTCAGGATGTGAAAAACACAGGAAACTGGTCCCAGAGAGCTGAGATGCATATGAAAGGAATGATTTCAGTGAGCCCAGACTCTTGCATCTTCCATACATAGAAAAGTGTTAAATTCCTTAACTTGCGATACCTGGTTCTCCTTAATTAGCAATAATTTTTGGATATTCAGACTTACCTACCTTTTGTTGCAAAACTTTTGTATAACCTGGTTCCTCCCCTTGCCTCCCTGGGAATAGCTCTCTCTCGGCGTCACTTGAGATGCTGTCTCCCAGACAAGAATCTTAAAAATTTCCACTGAATAAAACATAACTCTTAACTTTTAGGTTACGACTGTTTTTTTAAGTCAACAGCAGTAGGTCCAGGGGTGATGCCGCTCTAGGGCTGGCAGGCGAACCCATCCATTGGGACAGCATGCTCCTTTCTCACAGCTCCAAATGGCCTTCTGGGCTGGGGTCAGTTTTTAAAAGGGCCATCACTGAAGAAAAGAAACCATCGACTTGAAAAAATGCAACCGTGATAGTCATGAAGAAATGGCCTGAAGCTCAGAGAGGAGAGGAACCAATATCAGTCCTCACTACTAGACACATGATGCCAAGAAGGAGTGAGAGGAGGAGATGTTAAAAGCCCCACTAAGAGCTCTCTGGGGGACTCCAAGGCCCTGAACTGTTGCAATGGAGCAAAATTACATGGAGCTAAGGCCAAGAACAGTGGTCAGCTATGGCAACGCAGATCACAGTCCTGTACTCAGAGAAAGAGGCCAGAATAAACACAAGGCTGTGGTCTGCAGAGCTGAGGTTGTCCATAGAAAAATACCCTGTACTCCTCAAGGGTAGAATTTTTCTAGACCTTCAAAATAGTTTTCGTGTACACTTAAATTATAATAGCACCCAGAAGAAGAGCTGGTGGATGAAGCATGATGGTAAATATTTGTTGGATGGGTGGATGGATGGATGGAAGGGAAAGTAAATTGCTACTACAGGGTATCACAGAGATAATTGGGTCTTAGAAAGTAACACAAAAATAGTATCACTCAGGCAGTCATTTCCTCAACCAGGAGTTTGAAAAGACAGTTTCGGTAGCAAAGTAGGACAAATGCAGACGTAAAGAGGGAAGCAGCTTGGGGACTTCTCACGAGGTCCAGTGGTTAAGACTGTACTTCGCCTGCGTGTGCAGGTTTGAACACTGGTCTGGGAGACTAAGGTGTGCAGCCAATAAATAAATAAATAGAGTGTTTTAAGATCAAAGAGGGAAGCAGCTTGCAAATCCATGAAGGGAAGCCTCCTTGGCTCTGATTCAGCGGCATCCTGTTTCTTGACTAGGTACCACTTTAGGGAATAATCAGGGCAGGGTGTCAGCATCCATATGTTCAAATGAACACTGGAAGTTTAAAGTCTCAAAGGACTTTAGCTATCCTGAAAGGGAGCTTTTGCACTCCCCAAACTATTTCAATAGTTCAGCCATCCTTACAGGAAATTTACATCGATTCAATGAAGCTCATAAGGGCCAAATATGCTGGTAATCACAGAAATGTAAACAGGCTAAATGCCTCTGTTAAAGGACAGAGTCTGAGTTTCTTTTCTTTTAAATACAACTTAATGTATTATACAGGGAAGCCTGGCATGCTGAAGTCCATGGGGTCGCAAAGAGTTGGACACGACTGAGTGACTGAACTGAGCTGAATGTACTATAATGGAGCTTCTCTGTGGTTCAGTGGTAAAGAAACCTGCCAATGCAGGAGACTTGGGCTCCATCCTTGGATCTGGAAGATTCCCCTGGAGGAAGGCATGGCAACCTACTCCAGTATTCTTGCCTGGAGAATCCCATGGACACAAGAGCCTGGCGGACTGCAGTCTATAGGGTTGCAGAGAGTCGAACATCACTGAAGCGACCGAGCACACACACATGCATGTGTTACAGTGCGTGCTTCTAAAAACATCAAGTGAAAAATGAAAAGTAAAAGATTAGAAAATTATGATAGGCAAAAGTTCACAAAGAGAGGAGCAACTGTGGCAACATTGTCTTCCCAGATGGCTCGATGGTAAAGAATCTGCCTGCTAAAGCAGGAGACACAGGAGACACAGGTTTAATTTCCAGGTCAGGAAGATTCCCTGAAGAAGGAAATGGCAACCCACTCCTGTATTCCTGTCTAGAAAAATCCCATGGACAGAGAAGCCTGGTGGGCTGCAGTGCACAGGACCACAAAGAGTCGGACACAGCTGAGCACACACATAAAGATATATTAATATCAAGTACCTAATTTCACTATAAAGTTGCCTCTTTGCTAATGATTGGGATTTTATCATCACAATGAGGTGTCAACATTGGTCATCTCCTGCTATAATAAATTAATACATGTAACACCATCACTTAGTGAGAATAAATAAAATGAAATTAATAAAAAATATATAAAATAATAGAAAGCTTTGTTGTTGTTGTTCAGTTGCTCAATCATGTTCAACTCTTTGTGACCCCATGGACTGCAGCATGCCAAGCTTTCCTGTCCTTCACTATCTCCTAGAGTTTGCTCAAACTCATGTGCAGTGATACCATCCAACCATCTCATCCTCTGTCATCCCCTTCTCTTCCTGGCTTCAATCTTTCCTGGTATCAGGATCTTTTCCTCTAGCACCACAATTCAAAAGCATCAATTCTTTGGCCCTCAGCATTCTTTATGTTCCAGCTCTCACATCCATACATGACTACTGGAAAAACCATAGCTTTGACTGCACGGACCTTTGTTGATAAAGTGATGTCTCTGCTTTTTAATATGCTGCCTACATTTGTTATAGCTTTTCTTCCAAGGAGCAAGCATCTTTTAACTTCATGGCTGCAGTCACTGTCCACAGTAATTTTGGAGCTCAGGAAAATAAAATCTGTCACTGCTTCCACTTTTTTCCTTTTTGATTGCCATGAGAAGTGGTCAGAAAATTGGAATCAGTCCTCCAGGCCAGGAGCACTGGGTGTGAGGGAGAAAGTGAGTTGGGAAGGCAGCAAAGGTAAGCTGGGCTGAGACAAAGAAGCAGATTCTCAATCTCACTCCTGTGACAGTCCCATCCCAGTGGGAATTCATAATCCTCTCCTCGAATCTCCTTCTAGGAGTACTTTCTGCTTGAACCCCTGGCAGGTGAGTAGAATAGATGGACACTCTTTAAGTCACTTACCCTTGTTCTATTTCATCTCAAGGAACCCCAGCCCAGTTCCCAGAAATTCATGTTGCAAAATCATGTGGAACAAGTGGTGCTGGGAAAACTGGTCAACCACTTGTAAAAGAATGAAACTAGAACACTTTCTAACACCATACACAAAAATAAACTCAAAATGGATTAAAGATCTAAACATAAGACGAGAAACTATAAAACTCCTAGAAGAGAACATAGGCAAAACACTCTCTGACATACATCACAGCAGGATCTTCTACGACCCACCTCCCAGAATACTGGAAATAAAAGCAAAAATAAAAAAATGGGACCTAATTAAAATTAAAAGCTTCTGCACAACAAAGGAAACTATAAGCAAGGTGAAAAGACAGCCTTCTGAATGGGAAAAAATAATAGCAAATGAAGCAACTGACAAACAACTAATCTTAAAAATATACAAGCAACTCCTGCAGCTCAATTCCAGAAAAATAAACGACCCAATCAAAAAATGGGCCAAAAAACTAAACAGACATTTCTCCAAAGAAGTCATACAGATGGCTAACAAACACATGAAAAGGTGCTCAATATCACTCATTATCAGAGAAATGCAAATCAAAACCACAATGAGGTACCATTTCATGCCAGTCAGAATGGCTGCGATCCAAAAGTCTACAAGCAATAAATGCTGGAGAGGGTGTGGAGAAAAGGGAACCCTCTTACACTGTTGGTGGGAATGCAAACTAGTACAGCCACTATGGAGAACAGTATGGAGATTCCTTAAAAAACTGGAAATAGAACTGCCTTATGACCCAGCAATCCCACTGCTGGGCATACACATCAAGGAAACCAGAACTGAAAGAGACACGTGTACCCCAATGTTCATCGCAGCACTTTTTATAATAGCCAGGACATGGAAGCAACCTAGATGTCCATCAGCAGATGAATAGATAAGAAAGCAGTGGTACATATACACAATGGAGTATTACTCAGCCATTAAAAAGAATACATTTGAATCAGTTCTAATGAGGTGGATGAAATTGGAGCCTATTATACAGAGTGAAGTAAGCCAGAAAGAAAAACACCAGTACAGTATACTAACGCATATATATGGAATTTAGAAAGATGGTAATGATAACCCTGTATGCGAGACAGCAAAAAAGACACAGATGTATAGAACAGTCTTTTGCACTCTGTGGGAGAGGGAGAGGGTGGGATGATTTGGGAGAATGATATTGAAACATATATACTATCATATAAGAAATGAATTGCCAGTCTAGGTTCGATGCAAGATACAGGATGCTTGGGGCTGGTGCACTGGGATGACCCAGAGGGATGGTACAGGGAGGGAGGTGGGAGGGGGGTTCAGGATGGGGAACATGTGTACACCCGTGGTGGATTCATGTTGATGTATGGCAAAACCAGTACAATATTGTAAAAACAAAAATCATGTGGATGCTCTCATTTCAATTCTGTGAGAGTAACCACGTGAGAAAGAAGGGCTGGAAAGCCTTTACGTAAAAGGTGGTAATTATGTTAGGGGGATGGGTTTGCTGGTGGATATTCTTGTCTCTGTATTACGTGGGTCTTTTTGTTTGTTTGATTTTACTGACTTTAAAATTATATTTAAAAAGAATTATATTTGAATTACATTGAAGAAGACCTCCGACAGACATCCTGAGTCTAATTTCTAGGTCACGGCCACAGAAACTCATCTCCCAGGAGGAACTGGTTTTGGTCGGTAATATATTAGCAGAGGCTCTATTAGGAAATGATAAGGCCACATCCTGAGGCCTCTGGAAATATAGGTGATTTCTCTGCCGATGGCAAGGAGTGTTATCCTCGAGCAGCCTAATGAATTTGCTCTTTTCACATTCACGGCTCTGTTAGGGTGTCTCATTTGTGGTGGTTGCTATTTCAGAAAATGGAAGGAAATTCAGCAACACTGTTTGTGATGTGGCTACAGAATTCCCTGCTGGCCCAGGGTCCCAGAGAGCTGTGTGTCCAGCATACAATGTCCTTTGTTTAAGCATCTGCATCTTTCCCTCCAGCAGGCTGTCAGCTCCAGGGAAGCAATCACTTCCCCACTCTCACACAGCCCAGGAATCGAAGCACAATTTGGCCTCTTTGTCATTTTCAAAAATCAAATCTGCCCAGGGACCAGGTTCCAGCAGCAGATGTTTTTGCTTTATGTTTTATTTAAAGACATTTAATTTTGAGCCTTGTGTATTTCCTGTGTGTATGTGTGTTTTGTAGAGCAGACTGTGTGCATGTCTAAAATACCACTGATTTATGTATAGCAGTCATTTAATTAGTAGCCAGTGCCTTTCACAAATTTTAAGACTCATTAAAATCAATTAAATATTAATACAATCAGATAAATTCAAATTATTAGTTATTATGTTTATTATTTTACTTTAAAAATAGAAAATATACACCAAATATACCAAATATTTACTTCATGTCAAGCTTTGTGCCAAATGGTTTGCATCCGCTTTCTCTTTAAGCTTCATTAGAATCTTATGAAGGAGATAAAGAAATTTAATATTTACTTTATGAATGAAGTTTCAGAGGGGTAATGACTTGCCCAAGTTCTCAGGACCAATGAATAGGGAGCTAAGACTTTAACCCAGGTGTGTTTGATGCTCCAGAACATACATGAACTACAATCTATGTGATGTTATATGTGCATATGTACCCAGTCGTTTAGTCATGTCTAACTCTTTGAGACCCCCACGGACTGTAGCCTGCCAGGATCCTCTTTCCATGGAATTTACCAGGCAAGAAATACTGGAGTGGGTTGCTATTTCCTCCTCCAAAGGATCTCCCTGGCCCAGGGATGGAGCCTGAACCTCCTGAATTGGCAGGTGTGTTCTTTACCATTGAGCCACCTGGGAATCCGATATTGCATGTTGTATGTGCATATATGTGTGTACACCTTTGTTATTATTGTTTACTTGTTAAGCCATGTTCAACTCTTTTGCAACCCATGGGTTGTAACCCCCCAGGCTCCTCTGTCCGTGGAATGTTCCAGGCAAGAATACTGAAATAGGTTGCCATTTCCTTCTCTAGGGAATCTTCCCAACTCAGGGGTTGAACCAGTGCCTCCTACATTGGAAGGCAGATTCTTTACTGCCGAGTCACCAGGGAAGTCCCAAGTTTACCTTTATACCATGTTATCTGTATATGGCATCTGAACTTTCAAATCACGTTTTCTCTCTCTCTTCCTGTCTCCTCTCTTACTTTTCCTCTGTGCTACTTCTAATTGTTGACTAAGCTTGTTGTTCAGAGTGTGATCTGGGTGGTCAGAATGTCAGAGCATCACTCATCTGGACCCGTACAGCTTTTGTAGGCCTGAAGTGAACAAAGCCTCTATCCTGACACCGGAAGACATGGGTTTATGTTTCGCCTCTGCTGTTCTCTAGCTGCATGTCCTTGGGCAAGTCCCAGAGACTCTCTGAGCCTCAACTTCTAGTCTCATGGGCTGGCTGGTTCCTACAGCAGCTGATGGTCTGTGTAACCAGCAGAGCTGTTAGAAGTTTGACTTTTGAGGATGGATGTGAAAGTCCTTTATGAGCTGCGAAGCATCATGGTCCCTCTTTGGGTCACTTGTCCTCTGTGATAAGGATCTGTCTTTCAGGAGAGACAGGGAAGTAAGGGAAAAACAGAAATAACTGCAGAGCCATCCTCACAGAGCAGAAGGATTTAGAAAAGGTCATATGGGATCTAGCCAGAGACTCCAGGAACCAGGATTAGCATCAACCCAAGGTGGGGGCACCTGTTTTTCCTACTTCAAGAATTTGTCATCATAACAACTTCACCAAACCTGCCATGACAGATTAATATCTTTCTATCCTGTTTCTCCACCTTGTGGCCCTTGCTACCTCCTAGCTTTTGCTGTCTCAATTTCCTGCTTACAGCTGTCTCTTCTAAGTTATTCTGCTTTTGTCTCTGTTAAGGACCACTGCCTCTTTCTATAGGCCTGTCCCTCAAACTGTCGAGGAAGAAGATTCAGTTCCTTAGCATTCGTGGTGTGCTGATAAATATTTAATAACTGGCTCTCTGTAGGGAGTTGGGGTAGGGGAAAATTCTGATTCGTAGTGTTTGCCAATTTCCATGGTGCAGATATTTCCACTATGGTTGACTTCAAGCTATTGACACAGTGTCACCTGGCTCCTCAAATCCTAAAAATTGGATCCCATGAGTTTCTGGTCAGTCTAGGGATTGGCTGGCCTGGAACTGGATTCCCATCCTGGTCCAAATATACTGTGGTCATGGTATCAGGAACACCATGAACCTTTCTCAGAAAGTCCTTGGGTAAGAGGGAGTTTCCAGCGTATAATACACTCTAAGATAAATATTATTTATTTAATACTTATTTTACAGATGTCTCTGAGATCTTAACAGATTAAGAGTAAGCCACAAAAATATAAATGAGGAAATGACTACTGCTTTAAGAGAGGTGTAAAAAAATAGGAAATGGGGGTTCAGAAACAAGAAATGTCACATACACGTAGAAGCAAAAGAAAAGGCTTTTTGGATCCTGTACTGTTTAAACTGAGTCTTTCAAGGATGGCAGGATTTGGAGATGTAGACATGGAGAAGAAGGTGTTCAAGACACAAAGAACAAGAGCTGGAACTACACATGGGCTGGAAAAGGATAAGTAGTAGGTATATGAAGGGGAACAGAAGGTGATTATATTATCAAGGAAAGTCATAGAGGGCCTTTGGTATCAAAATGAAGTGGCTGGAATACACTACATGACTTTTCTATGTTGCTATCACCAAATGAAAATGAAATATACAGATGAGATAGTTGGATGGTATCACCGACTCAATGGACATGAGTTTGAGCAAGAGTTGGGCACAGCATAGCAGCTGAGCTGATAAGTTTATATGGCTGTTACCTATACCATTATATGAGTCTCTTGGAGTAGAATATCGAAAGCTTATGACAATAAGCCTGTGCTAAGGTCCTTGACCTTCTTCATCCTTTTAAATAGCTGATCTTACTATTTATATTAATTTTTTGCTCTAAGTAGTGTCAACAACATGAGGCAGATCGTTGGTGAGAATAACACGGGTGAATCAGGAGACCTGGGTCCTACTCTCTGCTTTGTCACCAACTCAAGGAGTGACCTGGGGAAGGTTGTCTCTTTGCCAGCCTTGGTAACCTTATATCTGTCTTCTTGCTAGATGAGTATTTTATAGTTGCTTTCCTAGCCTCTCCAAGTCCATAATCAAACACACTCGATCTCTCCAACTTCATTTCCAATAAAGTCATTCATTTTTGGGTGCTGGCAAATAGTAAAGACCCCCATGCCTTTGGCATGTATAAACTCCTTTGGGGAAATACCTACTATCGGATGGAGGAGAATTCTGGTTAACTGAATTTTTTGCTGTTAAAGTGAAAATTAACCAGAAAAACCTGTGTAAACCCTTGTACTCAGTCACTCCGTCACATCTGTCTCTTTGCAGCCCATGGACTGTAGTCCGCCAGGCCCCTCTGTCCATGGGATTCTCCAGGCAAGAATACTGGAGTGGGTTGCCATTTCCTTCTCCAGGGGGTCTCCTCGACTCAGGGATTGAACGTGCATTTCTTCCTGCAATATCTTCCTGCATTGGCAGGCAGATTCTTTACCACTATCGCCACCTGAGAAGTCTATATAAATCTTTGGTGTTAGCAATATGTCTTAAGCGTACTAGTTCACTTTTTGTGATCTAAGAAACACATTTTAAAAAAAAGAAACCAAGGATGAATGATTATGTATATACCAGCTTTTGAGATAATCACTATAACTCATCATCTTCATTATTATCATCATAGCTATTGAAAATCTATTCCCTGTCGGGTACTGTTCTGAGAGCTTTGCATGTATAATTTCATTCAAGATTCCCAAGAAATATAAAACCTAGACTTGTGGTGTGTTGAATGGTGGTCCCCCAAAAGATATGTCCATGTCCTAATTCCTGGAGCCCATGAATGTGAACATATTTGAAAAAAAGGTCTTTATAGATGTAATTGAGTTAAGGATCTTGAGTTGAGGATATCATCTGGATTATCAAGATGGACCATAAATCCAATGAAAAATGTCTTAATAAAAGACACAGAAGGAAGACATAGAAGAGTAAAAATAAGGCAGAGTGATGTGGCCATGGGCCAGGGAACACCCTGTGCCACCAGGAGCTAAGGAGGCAAAGAACAGATCATTGCTTCCAGTCTTCAGAGGGAGTACAACCCTATGGACTCCTTACTATCAGATTTCAGGCCTTCAGAACTGGAAGGGAATAAATAAATCTCTGTTATTTAAAGTCACTGAGTTTGTGGTAATCTGTTGTTACAGCAGGTGGAAGAAACCAACATATTTTTTTAAAGCATAAAATATTTAATTTCTTTAAGAAAGAAAGATAAATATCCTATGTGAAGACAGCTCCCTTAAAAAATTTTTTTAGTTGGAAGATAATTGTTTTACAATATTGTGTTGACTTCTGCCAAACAACAATGTGAATCAGTCACAAGTACAAATATATCCCCTCCATCCTGAGCCTCTTCCCTAACCCTCTTCATCCCACCCCTCTAGGTTGTCACAGAACACTGGGTTGAGCTCTCTGTGTTCATATAGTAGCTTCCCACTGGCTACCTATTTTATACATGGTAGTGTCAGCTACACAATTGCACTCAGTAATGCTCAAAATTCTCCAAGCCAGTCTTCAGCAATACATGAACTGTGAACTCACTGATGTTCAAGCTGGTTTTAGAAAAGGCAGAGGAACCAGAGATCAAACTGCCAACATCTGCTGGATCATGGAAAAAGCAAGAGAGTTCCAGAAAAACATCTATTTCTGCTTTATTGACTATGCCAAAGCTTTTGACGGTGTGGATCACAAGAAACTGTGGAAAATTCTGAAAGAGATGGGAATACCAGACCACCTAACCTGCCTCTTGAGAAATCTGTATGCAGGTCAGGAAGCAACAGTTAGAACTGGACATGGAACAACAGACTGGTTCCAAATAGGAAAAGGAGTACGTCAAGGCTGTATATTGTCACCCTGCTTATTTAACTTCTATGCAGAGTACATCATGAGAAACGCTGGACTGGAAGAAACACAAGCTGGAATCAAGATTGTCAGGAGAAATATCAATAACCTCAGATATGCAGATGACACCACCCTTATGGCAGAAAGTGAAGAGAAGTTAAAAGCCTCCTGATGAAAGTGAAAGAGGAGAGTGAAAAAGTTGGCTTAAAGCTCAACATTTAGAAAACGAAGATCATGGCATCCGGTCCCATCACTCCATGGGAAATAGATGGGGAAACAATGGAAACAGTGTCAGACTTTATTTTGGGGGGCTCTAGAATCACTACAGATGGTGACTGCAGCCATGAAATTAAAAGATGCTTACTCCTTGGAAGAAAAGTTATGACCAACCTAGATAGTATATTCAAAAGCAGAGACATCACTTTGCCGACTAAGGTCCGTCTAGTCAAGGCTATGGTTTTTCCTATGGTCATGTATGGATGTGAGAGTTGGACTGTGAAGAAGGCTGAGTGCCGAAGAATTGATGCTTTTGAACTGTGGTGTTGGAGAAGACTCTTGAGAGTCCCTTGGACTGCAAGGAGATCCAATCAGTCCATTCTGAAGGAGATCATCCCTGGGATTTCTTTGGAAGGAATGATGCTAAAGCTGAAGCTCCAGTACTTTGGCCATGTCATGCAAAGAGTTGACTCATTGGAAAAGACTCTGATGCTGGGAGAGATTGGGGGCAGGAGGAGAAGGGGATGACAGAGGAAGAGATGGCTGGATGGATGGACGTGAGTCTGAGTGAACTCCGGGAGATGGTGATGGACAGGGAGGCCTGGCGTGCTGCAATTCATGGGGTCGCAAGAGTCGGACATGACTGAGCGACTGAACTGAACTGTCAGCTATGGGGAAGGCAATGGCACCCCACTCCAGTACTCTTGTCTGGAAAATCCCAAGGACGGAGGAGCCTGGTAGGCTGCAGTCCATGGGGTCGCTAAGAGTCGGACACGACTGAACGACTTCACTTTCACTTTTCACTTTCACACACTGGAGAAGGAAATGGCAACCCACTCCAATGTTCTTGCCTGGAGAATCCCAAGGACAGGGGAGCCTGGTGGGCTGCTGTCTGTGGGGTCGCACAGTCGGACACGACTGAAGCGGCTTAGCAGCAGCAGCAGTATCAGCTTTACTCTTTCAGTTCGTCCCACCCTCTCCTTCCCACACTGTGTCCAAAGTCTGTTCTCTATGTTTGCAATTCTATTCCTGCTCTACAAATAGATTCATTGATATCATTTTTCTAGATTCCATACATAGGCATTAATACTTGAAACTCATTTTTCTCTTTCTGACTTACTTCACTCTGTATGACAGGCTCTAGGTTTATTCACCTCCCTAGAACTGACTCCAGTGCATTCCTTTTTATGCCTGAGTAATATTCCATTGTATATACATATCACAACTTTTTTATCCATTCATCTGCCGATGGACATCTAGGTTGCTTTCATGTCCTGGCTTTTGTAAATAGTGCTGCTATGAACATTGGGGTGCATGCATCTTTTTCAGTTATGGTTTTTCTCAAGGGAAATCAAAGCATAAAAGGGTCAATTAAACTTACCTAAAGTCCCGTATTTGGTAGATGACATTATATAACACTAACTCAGGCAGCTTTATAACTTGCTTTCAACCTTAGTAGAATATTGTATCTCATAACTCTGTCTTCACAGAGATAAACTACCAGTTATATTATACTCCAAAATGTTCTTTGCAAACATGGTGCAAATATAAAGGGCTATAGGAACATATGAGGGTACATACAAAAGTTACATGTTCCCAACTTTAGGGGAATGATTATTAGGGAAGTCATCCTAGAAGAGACAGTGGATATTGGGCTGCTTTTGATGATGAAGATACTTCTCTAGATTATAAAGTGGGGTAGGTTTTCCGAGGAGATTCCCAGGTAGGTCAATGGTAAATAATCCTCTTGCTAATGCAGGAGACATGGGTTTGATCCCTGAGTCAGGAAGATCTTCTTGAGAAGGAAATGGCAACCCAGTCCAATATTCTTGCCTGGAAAATCCCACTGACAGAGGAGCCTGATGGGTTACAGTCCATGGGGTCACAAAAAGTCAGACATGGCTTAGTGACTAAACAACAGCAACAAGTTTTCCAAGCAAAAACAATGGAAAAGCTCAAAGCACCTTTCAGTTTCAGTTCAGTCACTCAGTTGTGTCTGACTCTTTGGACCCCATGGACTGCAGTACGCCAGGCCTCCCTGTCCATTACCAACTCCCAGAGCTTACTCAAACTCATGTCCATTGAGTTGGTGATGCCATCCAACCATCTCATCCTCTGTCGTCCCCTTCTCCTCTCGCTTTCAATCTTTCCCAGCATCAGGGTCTTTTCAAATGAGTCAGCTCTTCTCATCAGGTGGCCAAAGCACCTTTCAGTTCAGTTCAGTTCAGTTCAGTTCAGTTCAGTCACTCAGTCGTGTCCAACTCTTTGTGACCCCATGAATCGCAGCACGCCAGGCCTCCCTGTCCATCACCAACTCCCGGAGTTCACTCAGACTCACATCCATTGAGTCTGTGATGCCACCCAGCCATCTCATCCTCGGTCATCCCCTTCTCCTCCTGCTACCAATCCCTCCCAGCATCAGAGTCTTTTCCAATGAGTCAACTCTTCGCATGAGGTGGCCAAAGTACTGGAGTTTCAGCTTTAGCATCATTCCTTCCAAAGAAATCCCAGGACTGATTTCCTTCAGAATGGACTGGTTGGATCTCCTTGCAGTCCAAGGGACTCTCAAGAGTGTTCTCCAACACCACAGTTCAAAAGCATCAATTCTTCGGCGCACAGCTTTCTTCACAGTCCAACTCTCACATCCATACATGACCACTGGAAAAACCATAGCCTTGACTAGATGGACCTTGGTTGCCAAAGTAATGTCTTTGCTTTTCAACATGCCATCTAGGTTGGTCATAACTTTTCCTCCAAGGAGTAAGCATCTTTTAATTTCATGGCTGCACTCACCATCTGCAGTGATTTTGGAGCCCCCCCAAATAAAGTCTGACACTGTTTTCACTGTTTCCCCAACTATTTTACCAGACCACCTGACCTGCCTCTTGAGAAACCTGTATGCAGGACAGGAAGCAACAGTTAGAACTCGACATGGAACAACAGACTGGTTCCAAATAGGAAAAGGAGTACGTCAAGGCTGTATATTGTTACTCTGCTTATTTAAATTATATGCAGAGTACATCATGAGAAACTATGGGCTGGAAGAAACGCAAGCTGGAATCAAGATTGCTGGGAGAAATATCAATAACCTCAGATATGCAGATGACACCACCCTTATGGCAGAAAGTGAAGAGGAACTAAAAAGCATCTTGATGAAAGTGAAAGTGGAGAGTGAAAAAGTTGGCTTAAAGCTCAACATTCAGAAAGCACCTTTAGGGTGCTTTAGACATGGCCTGTGGTGCCAGTGAAGTTGCTCAGTCTTGTCCAACTCTTTGCAATCCCATGGACTGTAGCCTACCAGGCTCCTCCATCTGTGGAATTTTCCAGGCAAGAGTACTGGAGTTGATTGCCATTTCCTTCTCCAGGGGATATTCCTGACCTGGAAATCAAACCCAGGTCTCCCGCATTGCTGGCAAACATTTTACTGTCTGAGCTACAAGGGAAGCCCAATGGCCTGAGGAGTTTTGGAAAAAAGATGGGATCCAGTGAAAAATGTCCTTACGAGAGACATAGAGATGGAAGATACAGAAGAGGAATAGGCCACATGGCATTGGAGGCAGAGATTGCAGTGATGTGGCCTTGGGTCAGAGAACACCTTATGCCACCAGGAGCGGGAGGAGGTGAGGTGGAGAACAGCCGATGGTGGGTCTAGTCCAGACTAGAGACTGTAGATGCTTCAGGCAGTTGCAGAGATTGGATAACTTGGTGCAGGTGATTCTGATATCAGATCTGTCCCTTACAGACTCACAGTGGGAATCATCCTGGAGGGGAGAATAGAGTGGGCTGAGAGCAAAGTCACACCATCCTACAGCATTAGATGGGATTGTGTTAGATCACTGGACACAGTTCGGTGACAGAGGGGAGAACGCAGAGTGAGCAGAGATTGTTAGGATGTGACGTGAATAGGAGTCAATGACTAATACGATGTCAAAGGCAAGAAGAAGGCAGAGCATGGGCTGCCTCGCGGGTGTCAGGTTTGAGGAAGTGCTCAAGTAAGAAATAAAGGAGGTATACTCCTGGGGTGGAGGCGGGGTGGAGAGGGAGATAGTGAGTGTGAATACATATTTCACTGATGGCCGAGGGCCTCCTCATGGTTTTTATCGTGAATGTGTGAACATGTGCGCACTGATCCTGGCTCTGGAATTACTCTGTAGTACATATGGAATTTGCAGTGTGCTCCAAAAGGAGGAAGAAGAGAGGAAATAACAGTGACCACATACTACAGGTTGGCTGTCGAATTTGCATTGCTTTACATTATCCCGATGTAAGACTTCCAGATAAATGTTGTCCACATTTGATAAACGAGGAAGGCAATTAGCAGGTTAAAATGATTAACTGGACCAAAGTCTGGGGAGCTGTGAGTTTAGACTCCATCTTCTTTCTTGCTGCCTTGTCGACACAGAGGCAGAGTGTTCTCTGATTCACACCTCCCCATTTATTAGTCTGACCTTTGGAAACTGGCTCGACCCCTATATCCCTCAACTTTAGCATCTGTCAAAAGGGGATAAAAATAAAGGTGCCTGCTTACCTGAACTCAAGCATCTGTGAGTGAAATATCTTCAAATAGTAAAAGCCTAGAAAAATATGAGTAACTATTTATGTGATTAGCCTAGACTTTTCAAAAAAAACTTTTTTGAGATAATCCCTCACTACAGCAAGTTTTCTTGTGTTTTTTTTTCTGCTTCTTCCCTAAAAGTCTACTAGCATAAATTTTCTAGTTAACAGAGTTTTAAAAACCGAGGCTTACTTAAATCTTCATATCCAAGCAGTTTTTAAGTGTGATTCTCTAAAATCGTATAAAAACTCACTCCATTGATAATTGATTTTTGTTGGCCATGTGAACATCAGACCTCTCCATTTGCCGCATCAGAGGCATCCAGTGACAGACATACCTTCCAGTAAACTTGGAGGTGATATTAGAAGAAGCTTCCAGCACCTCTGCTGAGCAAGACAGGTTTGGCTCCTTGCGGAATGTAAGTACCTACTAGTTGTGCCTTGATTCTCAGTAATTCTGCAGAATCCAGGATCTAGCCCAGCCCTGTGTCTTCAATGTAGAAAATAGGTTTTCACTATGCAATTTTCTCAGCTCTATAACATTAGGGTGGTATTGGTTCACCGTTAACCTTTATACAATTCTAAGACTATTTTTTTTTTTCTTACCTGGAAAAGCCCAGAATGCAAAAAGAAAGAGAACTATAAAAACAGCCAAAGAGACAAAAGATAGTAGCACTTTTCAAAGGCATGGGTGTGTTTGTGTGTGTGTGATGTGAAGTAACATCATCTGCTGTTACATCTTTTAAAAATGGTGTGAAGAGGTAACAGAGCAGAAATTTCAAGAAGATAGTTGTATAATTAGCAGAGCAAGCCTTTTTTCTCGGAGGACAATTCTGCTGAAATCTCTATAAGGATGATGAAGACTGTAGCACACAGTGGAAGGAAAATTAGCCTGGGAATTGGGGTAACTTTTTTTTTTTTTGGTCTTAAACTAGTTAGCACTGGGTTTTAATTACATGCAACTGAAAGCTTCCCATGGCTGCTCTAACGGCTGTGTAAGGAAGACGATTAGGAAAAATAAAGTTAGAGTGCGTTTCCACTCTGTGCCAAGTCACTTCAGTCATGGCTGACACTTTGCGATCCTATGAACTGTAGCCCACCAGGCTGCTCTATCCATGGGATTTTTTAGGGAAGAATAGAGGAGAGAGTGTGTTGCTATGCCCTCTTCCACGGGATCTTCCTAACCCAGGGATTGAACCCACATCTCTTATGTTTCCTTCATTGGCAGGCAGGTTTTTTTTTTTTACCACTAATGCCACCTGAGAAACCATTTACACTATTGCTAGAAAAAAATAAATCTTTTCTTAAAACTTTATTGGAGTATAGTCGCTTTACAGTGTTGTGTAGGTTTCTGCTGTACAGCGAAGTGAAGCAACTATATGTATACATATATTCCCTCTTTCTTGGATTTCCTTCCACTTAGGTCATTAGAGAAAGAAATCTTATTAATAGTTGTAATGCAGTAGAGTAAGTCATCTCCATCTTTTTGTTGATATTCAGTCGCTAAGTCATGTACAGCTCTTTACAACCCTGTAGACTGTGGACACTGGGCTTCCCTGTTCTTCACTGTCTCCCAGAGTTTGCTAAAACTCATGTCTATTGAGTTGGTGATGCCATCCAACCATCTCATCCTCTGCCACCCCCTTCTCATTTTGCCGTCAATCTTTCCCAGTGTCAGGGTCTTTTCCAATGAATTAGACCTTTGGGGGCTAATTGTCCAGGTAGAAATCTCCCATCAGCTTAGCCTGGCTTGTTGTTCACTATGGAAGCCAGGGTAAAGGCGTGGTCAGTCCCTACCCATCAGTCTCAGTGTTTAGGACACTGGGATATTCAAAGTCATTGCTCTCGTTTTCCCCACTCACCGTCTCCCACCTGAAATCCCATCCGCCTCATTCCTGAGCCAGTGTAGACTCTGTCACTGAAGACTCAGTGCCCCTGTCTTGGACTCCACAGCATCTTCTCTGGCAGCTCTTATCTGTCAAGACTGTTTTCTCTGATCCAGCAGGTCTTTACAGATCACCAGCTCACCACAGCTCACTGCGCCTGAATCTCATTCAATCCCTTTTCCAGGCCATTTGCCTCCCAGAATGTCTGTCTCGTGTTTTCCTTCTCTTTCTCATCAACGCCTTAGTTCAGACATTCGTTTCTTCTCACTTGGATGGCCGGATATTTTCTTAACTTTCTGCCTTCATTCTAATTTCCCTTCAACCCTCCATTTCCTTCCGGGTCATCTTCCCCGAAGCACACAGCTCTGCATGTGTCAATATATTCTCTAGAAACTGGTCGGGTGAAGTGGGGCTTCCCTGGTGGCTCAGATGGTAAACAGTCTGCCTGCAATTCAGGAGACCCAAGTTCAATCCCTGGGTTGGGAAGGAGAAGGAAATGGATACCCACTCCAGTAGTCTTACCTGGAGTACTCCATGGACAGAGGAGCCTGGTGGGCTACAGTCCATGGGATCAAAAAGAGTCGGATTTGACTGAGTGACTAACAGGGTGAAGTGAAAAGGCAGAGCTGAGGGAGACTGAAACATAGTGTGTGCTGGAGGTTCCTTTTCATCTGCTGACCCCTCACCTCAAATATGGTCCTGAAGGTCTGACGTGAAATGCAGCCAAGTTTATATCAACTGAGGTGTTTCAGCAGTTGTGCTAATGGGGTGCAACTGTGTTAAGGTGTCAGAGCTGGAGTGGGAAAATGAGGTGGGGAGCAAGCAAGGACCAACACAAATGAGGTAAGAGGAATTCCCAAATTGGCATCTTTTAAAGTAAGGAAACACAGAAAGTGAAGTTAAAGCCGCTCAGTCATGTCTGCCTCTTTGTGACCCCATGGACTATATTGTCCATGGAATTCTCCAGGCTAGAGTACTGGAGTGGGTTACCATTCCCTTCTCCAGGGGATCTTCCCAAGCCAGGGATCGAACCCAGGTCTCCCGCCTTGCGGGCAGATTCTTTACCAGCTGAGCTTCCAGGGAAGGAAGCACAGGGTTTCATACTAATAGTCACGGTCTGGCTGGTTTGAGTTGCTTTTAAAGAAAGAGGCATGGCCCTGCCATGGTGGTGTGCCTTGATTGTGTATCCAGGTGGATTTATTTATTTATTCACTAAGCAAATATTTACTAAGTAGCTCACATATGCCCAACATTTTGTATCAGAGAAGGCTGAACAGAGAAGCATTGGAAGGTGATTATGGTTGACTTACCTGAGGGTTAGTTGCTCAGTTGTGTCTAACTCTTTGGTACCCTGTGGACTGTAGGCCTCCAGGGTCCTCTGTCCATGGAATACTCCAGGCAAGAATACTGGAGTGGGTAGCCATCTCCTTCTCCAGGGGATCTTCCTGACTTAGGGATTGAATCCAGGTCTCCCACATTGTAGGCAGATTTTTTACTGTCTGAGCCACCAGAGAAGCTCAAGCATGGGCAGAAAAAAGAGACAGTTTTGACCTATACACATCATTTCCTAGCTCATCCAGATACCTGCCTTGTGTTCAGTAGGTATTTAAAACCAGCTTTATATTGAATTGAAAACCTGTTCATGCCACTGCAGAGTGATTACAGACTCAGAGAAACTGGTGAAGGAGTGATAAGCATCTTTAGGGAGCAAACAGTATGCCCATGGCCAAGAAATACAACTTTGCTCTGTCTTGCTTATTAACTAGAACCTAAACTCCCTTGATATATCTTTCCTTCTCTTTTCCCTTCTTACTTTCCTCATTTTTCTCTCTGCAAAGTTCTCATTAACACATTTTAATGAGTATAAATGAGGAGCCCAGGTCCCAAGAAAGAGAAAAGCCAGGCAGTGTGTGTAGAGAGAGAGAACAGGCAATTACCGCTGCAGGTTTTTGTATTTCAGGGCCATCCCTGAATTCCACGTTGCTCGCTGGTCTGCAGAAGATGACTCTTAATTGCATGAGACAAATGAGATTGGTGATAAAAGCACAGCTATAAATATAGACATGGTAGAGATGTGAGCATCAATAGAGATATAAATACAGTCTCCCTGTTGTATCTTCAAGGCTGTGCCATTCATTTGTTCTCTCGTATGTTATTTCAATATATATCTTAAAAAAAAAAAGGCTCAGAAACTGTAAGAGATTTCTGCAAACCATTCTCTTGTCATCCATTGTGAGATCCTGGGTTAGGAAATGGTGATTTTCCTAAATGTTTTCACCTCTCCCAACAGATCCAGAATCCTAACATGTGCACAGGTCTGGCCTGGCAAACCCTTGATCAGGGGGTGGGAAGAGATTTAGCACAAGTCCCACCCATCTCTGTCACACAAGCTCTTCTTGATCCACACCCTGCCCCCAACAGATCCTGGTGGACTTGATCCCTATTCAGGGCCTGCTGCTGCTAAGTTGCTTCAGTCGTGTCTGACTCTGTGCGACCCCAGAGACGGCAGCCCACTAGGCTCCTCTGTTCCTGGGATTCTCCAGGCAAGAATACTGGAGTGAGTTGCCATTTCCTTCACCAATGCATAAAAGTGAAAAGTGAAAGTAAAGTCGCTCAGTCGTGTCCGACTCTTAACAATCCCATGGACTGCAGGCTACCAGGCTCCTCTGTCCATGGGATTTTCCAGGCAAGAGTACTGGAGTGGGTTGTAACCCCTCTGGACCTGTGGTCCACAGTTCTATTTTAATTCTCACAACAGCC
The DNA here is from genome assembly GCF_014754425.2 of Oryx dammah. Taxonomy (NCBI): domain Eukaryota; kingdom Metazoa; phylum Chordata; class Mammalia; order Artiodactyla; family Bovidae; genus Oryx; species Oryx dammah. Next base: position 108,807,989 of record NW_024070187.1, on the reverse strand, counting down.
CTGTGTAGTAGAAATGGATTTCCTTTAGCCGGTAGTTTATAATCTTCTTGAATCTGTGACACCCCCACACCTTTTGGTGTCAACATTGTCCACTAATTATAGTTTCAGTATTCATTCATTGAAAAAGTCATGGTGATCAAAACCTATCCTGTGTTCATTAACTTTTACATGGATATACATAATTATAGCAAAACATTAAAAATCTTCAAATGCATTTGGCACTTACAGCATGCCAGATATGGAGCCAAACATTTTTATGGTGATTCTTTTGCCAGCCCTATGGGTATCTTCTCTGTCTGGCTCCATTTAACAGACTGGAAAACTGAGTGTGTGACGGATGAAGTAGATTGCTCAAAATGACATGTCTAATAAGAGGCAGAACAGGAATTTAATGGTACGCAGTAAGGCTTCAGAACCAGCATTCTTAACCGTGATGTGGTTTAGATGCTCATTTGAAAACAGAAGGAGACACCCACATTCCTCATTGGCAGATCCTAATTGGAGACCAGAGGATTGCTATCAGATGAATGAGACAGCAGGTATAGAGAAATCACAGTGCCTAGCACACTCGGAGGATGCTACTCGCTATCGCCCTTACTGCTAACATTTTTTAAAAGTGATCTTTCTATGATTTCTATAGAGGTTGAGGACAAAGCTGCCAAGAGCCTGGGAGCGGTGGCCTTGATCACAGGGCTGAACTGGCTGGGCTGAGTGGGATGGTGCTGTGACACTTGGCCTTGGCATTCTTGTCCGTAAAGTCAGTGTTCTGGTCCTTGGGCGGCAGCAGCCAAGGCAGAGGGTCCTTTCATGGATGTGGAGGAAAGAGTGGCCACTTTGGTGTCTTGGTGACCGGTGGCATTAACAGGAGCACTGTGATCCACAGAGGACAACAGAAAAAGTTGAAAGGCATGTCGTTCTCAGAGCACCTATGAGACGCTCTTCTAGGGCCCGGCGGGACACTTCTGGACCTGGCGTTTGAAAGGGGAGGGAATAAGAGGGCTCAGAGTTCTTGTGTGGCCCTCTTTCTCTCAGGTTGGTTATAGTTGCACTCATTGTGAGGTTTGTACAGATTTCTTCTTCCAGCCAGGTGGTGGACTAGATGGACTGCAGGCATGTTCTGCTGTGGAATACCTATGTGTGGGATAAATCACAAAACCAACACACAACACACTTGTGAGTGTGTTACTGAGTCCACGAGAAAGGAAGGGATTTCCTAAAGGGCGAAACTTCAAGCTACTAATACCACACTGAAACCAGACAGGTGAGGATCGTGAAGGCAGAGTCGTCCTGCATAAAATGAGACAACCAGGTATACCTGAAGCTTTGAGGACTGGTGATCACAGACTATGACAAAGTGTATCTGGGGCTCACGCACAAGTGCCAAACTGGACCTGAGGTCCCCTCATCTGTGTCCTTACTGTACATGGTATACATTCTTTTAAATCATAGCATCTATGTAGGTTTCCCTGGTGGCTCAGATAGTAAAGAATCTGCTTGCAATGCGGAAGACATGGGTTCGATCCCTGGATTGGGAAGATCCCCTGGAGGAGGGCACAGCAACCAACTCTAATATTCTTGCCTGGAGAATCCCATGGACAGAGGAGCCTGGGGAGCTATAGTCCCAGGGGTCGCAGAGTCTGACATGACTGAACGACTAAGCACAGCACATAAACCTGAGTCCACAAGCACCTCTATAGTCAGGGAAAAGCTGGCGAGAGTGTGTTTGCCTTTGCTGTGACTCTGGATAGAGTCACATTAACTTAATTAATGGTAATACTTGTCTACCCTGGAGTTCACTAGCTCCAATCCAGGTTTGTTCTCATGTGGACCTAGACCCCTTTTGTAGCCTCCATGGTGTCAGGAAAAATAAAGCCAAAAAAAAAAAAAAAAAAAGAAAAAGAAAGTGGTCCCAGCCTGAGAGCAGTCTCTGGTGTCCAGAAATACCAGGGCAAATACATGTACAAAAATCTCTTATGGGATCAGCACCTTCAACTGAGGGCTTCAGGATGTCCACAGGTTAACTTGAACTGAATATAAACTCCTAGAGAAAGATGACCAAATATCCCAGCACATGTGGGAGCAGGCCACCAAGAGTGAGAGCCAGCAGAAACTTTGCGATTATTAGGTACAGATATACTACCCAAGACTATCATGCTTGAAGCAATACAAGATAGAATAAAGGTAGCAAGCAAAAAGTGACTATCAATCACGACCCAACAGATCTGGTAAAAGAATGAAAGGGAACTTCTGGAGATAAAATATAATCATTGAAATTAAAATCCAGTGGATGGGTTAATGAAGAGATGAATCATCTCGTTGATCTGACAGTTGACAGGTATGTGTTGCTCGTTATATACTGGGCACTTTACTAAGCTCTTTGCAAACCCACCGGAAGAAAAATGGAGTGGATTAGAAGTTGTGTTGTTATTGTTGTTTAGTTGCTAAGTTGTGTTTGACTCTTTGTGAGCCCATGGACTACAGCCCGCCAGGCTCCTCTGTTCATGGGATTCTCCAGGCAGGAATACTGGAGTGGGATGCCATTCTCTCCTCCAGGGAATCTTCCAGACCCAGGGATGGAACCCAAGTCCACTACTGCCACCTGGGAAGCCTCAAAAAAAGAGATTCTGTTTCTTGCCTAACAAGCAACAAACAACCACAAAGGGACTCAAACCCTCAATCATCTGCTCCAGAATCAGACACCTTATTCATTAGGCCATGTGGTCTTTTTTTTAGGTGCTTCTAATGTTTAAAATCTTAGGGGAAAAAAAGTTGCATAGTGGAATACTGCCCATTTAATAAGATTGTTCTGCCAACCAAAGAGGTCATAGCAATAACAGTTAATTGTACACAGTAGATGTTTATCCCTCTCAGTCTTCCTTGTTTGCAAACAGCTAAAAGAAGCTTTGGCTTATTTAAGCAGAAAGTGAATTAAATGGAAGTCTGAGTGAGAAGGCTCACATAATTGATCAGAAGCCTTGGAAAATGGGCAGGGACCAAAGGAGGCAAAGCTCAGACACCAGCCGATGACAGAGCCAGTTGGCTAGAATGTCCTCTCCAGGGTCTCCCAACTGGTCGCTTACCATTCACACTGAACTTTTGAATCAGCCTCTTTGACAAATAAACAGGCATCTGTGCTTGTAAGTCAGTCCTTCAGGGTTCAGAGCCCTGGAGGATGAGACTTGTGAGCATCACCTTTGTGCTTGCCCCCTCGATACGTAGAAGGGGAGACAGCCTCTGTGCTCCTGTGGCTTCTGTCTCTGGAGACAACTGCCCTGCTCCCAGTCGTCTTGATATTCCCAGAAAAGGAAAAGTGTCTAGATTCTGGGCAGCTACAAAACTTCAGGCACCATAAAAGCTCGCGGAATCTTGACTCCCTAAAGTCAATAGCTAGTGGGAGTACTCCAATTTAATGAATGTAAACATTAAAAAGCATTTAATCATTTTTTCCCCCAATATTCTGCTTCTATTGGTATGGAAGGGGTAGGTGAGTGTTTTTTATTTTCTTCTTTTTAGCATTATGATGTCTTATTCATGGAGTAAAGGAGTGATAATCATAATCATTCATGATATTGAGTGATAATCATTTGAAATATTATCGGTGCTTTTGGACTATTAGTAAAACTGGCGGCAAAAGTTTGATTCATTCAAAAACTTTACATCTTAAAATTCTCTTTTAATATACTTATATTAATTCAAAAGAATAATTCTTCCACTTTGGAGTTTTCACAGAATTCATTTATTATATCATTGTATGAAGGTATCTAGTAAAAAAGCATCTAATCTTAATGAATTAAATCCTTGTTTTCTAGGACCAGTGACTTATTATATTTTCCCCTGAGAACTGTATTTGTTTATCTGCAAAAATAAGTCATTCACAGCAGGAGGGATCCCCACAGTGATGGAAATTCTCTGCATCCTGACTTCATCAATGTCAGTATCCTAGTTGTGATGCTGTATTATAGCTTTGCAAGATGTTTTCATTGGGCAAAACTGGTTAAAGAATACATATAGGATCTCTGTATTATTTATTACAACTGCATGTGAATTTATCTCAAAAATTTTACTTTTAAAGGCACAGTTATTGTTAAAAAGGTATCAAAAACTACAGAAATTCTTTTTCATCAGACACCCCCCAAAATCAACTCACCTGAAATAGAATTAACATTTTGATACACACACACACACACACACACACACACAAACACACACACAAATTCTATGTAGTAATGTTATTTCCTATAGAAAAATACATATAAACAAAAACATTTACTTCAACAAGTTGTTTTGCAAAATACTCTTCACCCAATAGTGTTATACAAGCAGCTTTCTACAGGCAATGACTTCTAATCTTTTATGTGAATGTGTGACTTCTGGATTTTTCTGGACCTCCTCCGCTTCCCCCACCCACTTTAAGCTGTGAGCTCCTTGGCAGACAGCACCTATACTGCCGCATCTTCAGCATGTGGCTACATGCCCTACACATGGTGGGACGAATATATGCATGTAGCATGTCAAGAAGACCATATTGTCCACAAAGATGCAAACAGCCTAATGGGAACATTGCAATGTGTAGTAATATCTCACTGAGGGCAAGCCCTAAGATGCTGGGGAACCAGGGTGTCAATCTGATTTTGGGTGGGCGGATGGAATCTGAAAATCTCGCTGCCCTCTCTAGCTGGTATACTGTATCTGTTTCTGCTCTGGGACTCCCTGGCTCATTACTGCATTGGCCTTCATGAACATGCTCCTTAGCTATCCCTCTGACTCAGTGAATGGCAAATCCCTGGTCCCCTTGCATTAGGTTGCATTACTGCTGGTCCTTGAAGTTTAATCTCAGAAAGTAAAAATTCAATGCCAAAGATGCTTCTTTATCAATTTGTCACCTTAGCAACTTTATCAGGTTGCTAAGTTGTGTCCAGCTCTTTGCAATCCCATGAACTGCAGCACACCAGTCTCCCCTGTCCTTCACTATCTCCCAGAGTTTGTTCAAACTCATGGTCTTTGAATCCATGATGCTATCCAACCGTATCATCCTCTGTCACCCCCTTCTCCTCCTGCCCTCAATCTTTCCCATCATAAAGGTATTTTCCAATGAGTTGACTCTTTGCATCAGGTAGCCAAAATATTGGAGTTTCAGCTTCAGCATCAGTCCTTCCAGTGAATATTCAGGGTGGATTTTTTTCAGATTGACTGGTTCGATCTCCTTACTGTCCAAGGGACTCTCAAGAGTCTTCTCCAGCACTACAGCTAGAAAGCATCAATTCCTAGGTGTTCAGTCTTCTTTATGACTCAACTCTCACACCCATACATGGCAACTGGAAAAAACCACAGCTCCACAAACATTAGCTGAAAAGCCTAGTATTTCACAGTAGGTGCTAATGACACAGAAATTAATTCAACCACTGGTGATAAATTACTAAGCACTTTCTGAATACCTACTGCATGCATAGAAGAGGACATTCCAAGGTAAGATGTGTCCCTGTCCCTTCATAAGTTAAAATTCTCTGAAAAAGAGACAAGTAAATTGTTATAAACATTGAAATAAAATAGTTTGAATGTTATAGCAAAGGTTCAAATACTACATTTGAGAAATGTTGAGGTGAGAATTCTTTACCATGGTCCCTGTGCAGAAAAAAAATGACTTAAAGCATCATGGGATAATTATGTATACATATGTATATATGTATATGCATATATACATGTAGATAGATATGAATGCACATATATAAATATGATTGCATAATGAAGATCAATATATAGCATTCCATCTATCTATCATTTACCTGTTTCATTATAGCACAGAGGAAAAGGGAAACAATTTCTACTGTTTATTCTGGGCCCTTGAGGAACAACTGGCTTTGGGGTAAAGGTCGTATTTGCAAAGAATTGTAATCAATGAACACAATTCAGTAGAGAGACTGGGGATGATGAGAGAATAGCATGTGCAAAAGCAAATAGGAGTCACAATACAGATGATATTTGGGAGAGTCAAGTGTCTAGTGTTACTGGAGCATGGATATGAACTTCAGGTTAAATAGCAAACTCCAAAGATGTGCTTCCTTGGAGAAACTAATCATCCTTCCATTCCATTTCTATAGAGAGCCTCCTCTAGTCAGGATGGCAAACCCTCATGTGGGGTTGAACTTTCACCCGGCACTGTCCTAAGTGTTTTCCATTGACTAAATAATCTCTCCCTCACAACACCCTATGATATACTCTATCATTTCCATTTTATATATGTAGAGATCAAGACACAAGAGGTTCAATGGTCTGATTACACAGTAGGCCAACAGTAGAGATTTTAGTCCAGGAATCTAGCAGTGGCGTCCGCTCTTCACCACGACGCCGTCCTGTCATAGGCAGAGGTGTGGCCATGTGTTGGAGACAGAGGCGGCCACTGGTATGAACTTCACATGTGCTTGAGCGCTTATAATCTTGGGGTAGATATTTAAAAGGCAATTAACAGGTGCACAGTTCAGTTCAGTTCAGTTCAGTCGCTCAGTCGTGTCCGACTCTTTGCGACCCCATGAATCACAGCACGCCAGGCCTCCCTGTCCATCACCAACTCCCGGAGTTCACTCAGACTCACATCCATCAAGTCGGTGATGCCATCCAGCCATCTCATCCTCTGTCGTCTCCTTCTCCTCCTGCCCCCAATCCCTCCCAGCATCAGAGTCTTTTTCAATGAGTCAGCTCTTCGCATGAGGTGGCCAAAGTACTGGAGTTTCTGCTTTAGCATCATTCCTTCCAAAGAAATCCCAGGGCTGATCTCCTTCAGAATGGACTGGTTGGACCTCCTTGCAGTCCAAGGGACTCTCAAGGGTCTTCTCCAACACCACAGTTCAAAAGCATCAATTCTTTGGCACTCAGCCTTCTTCACAGTCCAACTCACACATCCATACATGACCACAGGAAAAACCATAGCCTTGACTAGACAGACCTTAGTCGGCAAAGTATTGTCTCTGCTTTTCAATATGCTATCTACGTTGGTCATAACTTTTCTTCCAAGGAGTAAGTGTCTTTTAATTTCATGGCTGCAATCACCATCTGCAGTGATTTTGGAGCCCCCCAAAATAAAGTCTGACGCTGTTTCCACTGTTTCCCCATCTATTTCCCATGAAGTGATGGGACCGGATGCCATGATCTTCGTTTTCTGAATATTGAGCTTTAAGCCAACTTTTTCACTCTCCATTTTCACTTTCATCAAGAGGCTTTTTAGTTCCTCTTCACTTTCTGCTATGAGGGTGGTGTCATCTGCATATCTGAGGTTATTGATATTTCTCCCGGCAATCTTGATTCCAGCTTGTGTTTCTTCCAGTCCAGCGTTTCTCATGATGTACTCTGCATATAAGTTAAATAAGCAGGGTGACAATATACAGCCTTGACGTTCTCCTTTTCCTATTTGGAACCAGTCTGTTGTTCCATGTCCAGTTCTAACTGTTGCTTCCTGACCTGCATACAGATTTCTCAAGAGGCAGATCAGGTGGTCTGATATTCCTATCTCTCTCAGAATTTTCCAGTTTATTGTGATCCACACAGTCAAAGGCTTTGGCATAGTCAATAAAGCAGAAATAGATGTTTTTCTGGAACTCTCTTGCTTTTTCCATGATCCAGCAGATGTTGGCAATTTGATCTCTGGTTCCTCTGCCTTTTCTAAAACCAGCTTGAACATCAGTGAGTTCATGGCTCACATATTGCTGAAGCCTGCTTGGAGAATTCTGAGCATTATTTTACTAGCATGTGAGATGAGTGCAATTGTGCAGTAGTTTGAGCATTCTTTGGCATTGCCTTTCTTTGGGATTGGAATGCAAACTGACCTTTTCCAGTCCTGTGGCCACTGCTGAGTTTTCCAAATTTGCTGGCATATTGAGTGCAGCACTTTCACAGCATCATCTTTTAAGATTTGAAACTGCTCAACTGGAATTCCATCACCTCCACTAGCTTTGTTCATAGTGATGCTTTCTAAGGCCCACTTGACTTCACATTCTAGGATGTCTGGCTCTAGATGAGTGATCACACCATCGTGATTATCTGGGTCATGAAGATCTTTTTTGTATCTTCTGTGTATTCTTGCCACCTCTTCACTGTTAAGTGTAAATCAAGAGATTCTGACGCAGTCTGGAATGCAAATGAGGGTTGAGGACAGCTGTACCTGAGCAGGTGACAGTTATGCTGTGGCCTGTAGGCTGACTAGGAGCTATCTGGGTGGAGAGGATGAAGAATGTGAGAAGTCTGTCCCTAGATCAGAAAGCATCCTATGTGGAGGTCTTGAAGTAAGAAGAAGCAAGCCTGTTTTTAGCAGATAAGCCGAAAGAAGGCTGGTGACCTAGGGAAATGTTAGGGGAATTATTGCTCAAGCCTAGAGTGTGAAGGGCCAGGAGCTGCCTCTGCAGGGTCACCGTCAGAACTGTGGTTTTTATCCTAAGTGCAATGGGAATCCTTTGAGCAGCTTCAGCCGGAAGTTGGCATGAAATGCACTTGAAAGAGCTTACTCAGGCTGCTATTTGAACAATAGTAAGTGTGTGTATCTGGTGGGGTGGGCAGGAAAGGAGGGCAAGAGTGGCTGCTGAGAGCTCTTGCAGGAGATTGGTATGATCAAGATAGTGACCTGGATGGGGATGTTGGTTATGAGATGGAGAGATGAACAAAGACTCAAGAGATATTTTAGAGATGGGATCCCTGATATATGATGATGGATGGTCTGAGATGACTCCCGTTTCAGGACTCTCTGGAGCAATGGCTGGCAAACTTTTTTTAACAAAAGGCCAGATAATAAATTTTCTAGACTTTGTGGACCATGTGATGTCTTGCAACTACCCAACTTTGCAATAGCTGTGCACAAGCAGGCATAGACAGCAGAAGACAAAGGGACCCAGGTATTTCCTCATGGAACTTGATTTAAAGACAGGAAACAGCTCAGACTGGGCTGAAGCTTGCCAACTTCTGGTTTTAGTCACTCGATCATGTCCGACTGTGACCCCGTTGACTGTAGCCTGCCAGGCTCCTCTGTCCATGGGATTCTCCAGGCAAGAATACTACTGCAGGTTACCATTCCCTTCTCCAGGGGATCATCCCAGAGATCAAACCTGGGTCTCCTGCACTGCAGCCAGATTCTTTACCATCTGAGCCACCAGAAGGAAGATGGGCTAAGCAAGAAATTGCGTACGTCAGTGCCTTTCCTTTTCATCATAACACCATGAAGTAACTGTTAGGACTCTTCTTGTTAGAGATAGTAATCTGCACTCCGACTCTGTTAATGACTTTTTCAAGGTCATACAAGTAAGTGGGAAAATCAATACTTGAACCAAGATTTTTTTTTTTTTAATTTTCAAGCCCATGAAAGACCTTCCTGTTACCTCATGCTATCGCCCATTCTTTTCCCCTGCAACCACCCTGTGATGGTGGTAAAACTTTGTTTTGCAAGCTTTTCTCACTTCCCCCCCAAGGGCATTTTTCTTCCCTTAATTTTTTTTTTTTTTTTTTAAGCCAAATAAAAAGGGACAGTGAGAGTCTAAATGCATCACCGTTGCTTTTGTTCAGTACAATAGACTTTATATTGCTTTGTCCACTTCCTACGAAGTAGGATATGGGAGACTTGTTCCAAGAAATTAGCATGGCGTTTTTCTCTTTTTTTGCTCCCACCACAATTTTATCTTGGGGATAAACAGTGTTATTTTCATCCCCTCCATTTGAGCCCACATCGAACATTTTCTATTAAAATTTAAATAAGCCACTTCAGAGAAAGATGAAGATGTGAGGCTAAAATGAGCTGATTCACTAGAATTTGTTCCTGAGAATATAACTTATTTTCTCTAACAGCTTATGCAACTCAGTTTTGTAATAAGAGTTTTAAATGGGCCAGCATTGTGCCATTTTAGTCATTTCCTTCAACTTTTCCACCCAGAAAACCAACCGCAAAAGGGAAATGAGGAACACTAACTCTCTCATCCCCAACTTTATGGAGACTCCATTATTATTCTAGGAGCTGTAACAATTTTTTGAAAATACACTGGATACTCTTTGTGTGATCCTCAATCCAAACACATAGCAACAAACCTTTGCTGCTGACTGGCTAATTGTCCAAATGTCTCTCTTCTTTCTTTGATTAAAGTAGGAGATGGGGCTTGCCAAGGCAGGTGGGAGGTGCTGAGAAGAGATGGGCGTGGGACCAGACAGCAAGGTGAGTGATGAGCTGGAACAAAGGCAATGCTGAAAATGATTGGTGGGCAAAGACTCAAAGAGCCAAGAAGAGACACTAGATGGGCTCTAAATCAGGGGTCTAAAATCAGGGCACAGAGGAAAAAAATCAGAACCAAGTAGGTAAGAAAAGTATAAGCAAAGTGTCAGGTAGGTGGAGTAGTATGGGAGTCATTTTGAGTGATTAAGAGGGCTATCTGAGATATGTTTCTTATCAATCAGTGCTGTAAGAGAAAATGATTCTTGGGTTGAGTAATTTTGAAAATATGTACCTTGATTTTTCTCTTGTTGAGTAATTTTGAAAATACATACCTTGATTCTTAGGGAGCCATATTGATAGGAAATAATAAAAATAATGATAGCAATAAAAATAGATATATAGATGATGACTGACATAAACCTTACTACCACTTACCAATATCCCATCTTCCTCCACTGCTGAACATACTGAATGTATAAGCCTCCATTGTGGTCCATGAGTTAGACAGGAATGAGCAACTAAACAACAGCAGTGAGACCTTAGCATGCGCCAGACATCATTTACAGTATTTCATGTATGAACACATCTGTATGTTATTAGTGGCTCTGATATGCCTGAAATGAAGTGAAGTGGAAGCCGTTTAGTCCTGTCTGACTCTTTGCAACTCCATGGGCTGTAGCCTGCCAGGCTCCTCTGTTCATGGAATTCTCCAGGCCAGAATACTAGAGTGGGTAGCTGTTCCATTCTCCAGGGGATCTTCCCAACCTCAGGACTGAACCCAGGTCTCCCACATTGCAGGCAAATTCTTTACTGTCTGAGCCACCGGGGAAGCCTGATATGCCTAGAGATAAATAAACATAGAAGAAACTTGGATAAGGTTCTCCAAGTGTATAGAACAATAGAAATGAACCACAGGGAAAAAATAATTACACTGTTGGCAAATGGAGGTAGAGAGTAAAAAAAGAAAAAGAATTCTAGGAACTCTGCTAGGTCTTATGTGGCAGCCTGAATGAGAGGGGACTGGCAGGGAGAATGGATACATGTATTCATATGGCTGACTCACTCTGCTGTGCACCTGAAGCTGTCACAGCATTGTTAATTGGCCACACTCGCAGGTAAAATGTATATTAGTCACATCTGACTCTTTGCGACCCCATGGACTGTGACCCACCAGGCTCCTCTGTCCATGGAGTTTTCCAGGCAAAATGCTGGAGTGGATTGCCATTTCCTTCTCCAGGGGATCTTCCCAACCCAGGAAATGGAACTGGGTCTCCTGCCTTGCAGGCAGATTGTTGACCATCTGAACCACCAGGGAATCCCAACATTTTATATATATAAATATTTATATATATATATATATATATATATGATGCTGCTAAGTCACTTCAGTCATGTCTGACTCTGTGTGACCCCATAGACAGCAGCCCACCAGGCTCCCCCATCCCTGGGATCCTCCAGGCAAGAACACTGGAGTGGGTTGCCATTTTCTTCTCCAATACATGAGAGTGAAAAGTGAAAAGTGAAAGTGAAGTCACTCAGTTGTGTCCTACTCTTAGCGACCCCATGGACTGCAGCCTACCAGGCTCCTTTGCCCATGGGATTTTCCAGGCAAGAGTATTGGAGTGGGTTGCCATTGCCTTCTCCTATATATATATATATCAGAACAGTTCAGTTGCTCAGTCATGTCCGACTCTTTGCGACCCCATGAATTGCAGCACGCCAGGCCTCCTTGTCCATCACCATCTCCCGGAGTTCACTCAGACTCACGTTCATCGAGTCCGTGATACCATCCAGCCATCTCATCCTCTGTCGTCCCCTTCTCCTCCTGCCCCCAATCCCTCCCAGCATCAGAGTCTTTTCCAATGAGTCAACTCTTCGCATGAGGTGGCCAAAGTACTGGAGTTTCAGCTTTAGCATCATTCCTTCCAAAGAAATCCCAGGGCTGATCTCCTTCAGAATGGACTGGCTGGATCTCCTTGCAGTCCAAGGGACTCTCAAGAGTCTTCTCCAACACCACAGTTCAAAAGCATCAATTCTTTGGCGCTCAGCCTTCTTCACAGTCCAACTCTCACATCCATACATGACCACAGGAAAAACCATAGTTTTGACTAGAGGGACCTTAGTCGGCAAAGTAATGTCTCTGCTTTTGAATATGCTACCTAGGTTGGTCATAACTTTTCTTCCAAGGAGTAAGCGTCTTTTAATTTCATGGCTGCAGTCATATATATATATATATATATAAATCCTAATAACTTCTATCCTTCCCACAGCAGAACCTGAGATGATCAGTGGTTCTGGCTTGTGGCTAGCATTAGGTACACAAGAGGACTTTGGGAGCCAGCAAGGGGGAAGATGGAGGCTTTTATTTTAGCCGATTGATTTCTCTAGAGGACAATTGCCAGGATGCTAGCTTATTTTCCCTAAACCAAAACCCCAGGAAGAGATAAAGTCCTTCACCTATTGAACAGGTAAAAGGGAGCAACTAAGACCGAGATTAAGAACTAACATAGTAAGATCTTAGAAAGGTGAAGCTCTTGTGGCTAATGTGTCTATGGCCGGTACTGCTCTGTTTGTCATAGTGATATGACTACAATGGTCATGTGATGGAGAATGTATCTCAGACATTCCAGGCATGATGGCTAAACTTAGGTGTCAATTTGACTGGCCCATTGGATGCCCAGGTTAAAGAGCATTTCTAGATGTGTCCGTGAGGGTATGTCTGGATTGTTGTTGTTGTTTAGTCGCTAAGTCATGTCCGACTCTTTATGACCCCATGGGCCAGGCTTCCCTATCCTTCACTATCTCCCAGAGTTTTCTCAGACTAATATTCTTTGAATCAGTGATGCTATCTAACCATCCCATCCTCTGCTACCATCTTCTCCCTTTGCTTTCAATCTTTCCCAGCTTCAATCTTTTCCAATAAGTTGTCTGTTTGCATCAGGTGGCCAATGTATTGGAGCCTCAGCTTCAGCACCAGTCCTTCCAATGAATATTCAGGACTGATTACCTTTAGGATGATCTGGTTGGATCTTCTTGCAGTCCAAGGGACTCTCAAGAGTCTTCTTCAACACCACAGTTCAAAAGCATCAATTCTTCTGCACTCAGCTTTCTTTATAGTCCAACTCTCACATCCATACATGACTACTGGAAAAACCATAGCTTTGACTAGATGGACCTTTGTCAGCAAAATAATGTCTCTGTTTTTTAATATGCTATCTAGGTTAGTCATAGCTCCTTCTTCCAAGGAGCAAGCATGAAATTTTAATTTCATGGCTGCAGTCACCAATCTGCAGTGATTTTGGAGCCCCCCCCAAATAAAGTCTCTCACTGTTTCCATTTTTTCCACATCTATCTGCCATGAAGTGATGGGACCAGATGCCATGCTCTTAGTTTTTTGAATGTTGAGTTTTAAGCCAGCTTTTTCACTCTTCTCTTTCACTTTCATCAAGAGGCTCTTTAGTTCCTGTTCACTTCCTGCCATAAGGGTGGTGTCATATGGGTTTCTGAGGTTATTGATATTTCTCCCGGCAATCTTGATTCCAGCTTGTGCTTCATTAAGCCTGGCATTCTCATGGTGTATTCTGCACTAAGTTAAATAAGCACAGTGACAATATACAGCCTTGACATACTCCCAATTTGGAACCAATCTGTTGTTCCATGTCCAACTGTTGCTTCTTGACCTGCATACAGATATCTAGGAGGCAGGTTAGGTGGCTTGGTATTCCCATCCTTGAAGAATTTTCCACAGTTTGTTGTGATCTACACTTTCAAAGGCTTTGGCATAATCAATAAAGTAAAAGTAAATGTTTTCCTGGGATTCTCTTGTTTTTTCATGCTGCTGCTGCTAAGTCGCTTCAGTCGTGTCCGACTCTGTGCAACCCCATAGATGGCAGCCCACCAGGCTCCCCCATCCCTGGGATTCTCCAGGCAACAACACTGGGGCTGGTTGCCATTTCCTTCTCCAATGCATGAAAGTGAAAAGTGAAAGTGAAGTCACTCAGCCGTGTCCAACTCTTAGCGACCCCATGGACTGCAGCCTACCAGGCTTCTCCATCCATGTTATTTTCCAGGCAAGAGTACTGGAGTGGGGTGCCATTACCTATAAATTAGGATAAGGTAGTATCCAAATGAAAGTAGCTTAAATATTGATAAAGGTTTATTATCTAACCTACAGAGGAATTGGAAGGTAAGATGTTCCGGGTTATTTAATCCAATGATGCAGTGTGTCAACAGAGATAAGAGTGTTCTCATTGCTCTTTTTTGCCCTTTGCAGCCCATTGGCATTCATCCAAGAGGGCTTCCCTAGTGACTCATATGGTAAAGAATCCGCCTGCAATTCAGGGGACTTGGGTTCAATCCCTGGGTAGGAAAGATTCCCTGGAGAAGGGCATGGCAACTCACTCCAATATTCTTGCCTGGAAATTCCCTAGTAGTGCATAGAGTCAGACACAAATGAAGCAACTTAACATGTAATGCATGACATTCATCCAAGACAAGTGCCCTCATGATATCAGGATGGCTGCTATAGCACCAGCCCTTACATTCCCACACAAGAATGTCAACAAGAAATCAAGTTTCTTCTCATCTATCTCTTTTTATCAGGTAGCAAAATCTTTTGCAGTAGCCCCTGATGGGCTTCCCTTTGTGCCTTATTGGCCAAGGCTGTATCCCATGTGTTGTGTGTGCTCAGTTGTGTCCAACTTTTTGTGACCCCGTGGACTGTAGCCTTCCAAGCCCTTCTGTCCATGGAGATTCTCCCTGGGTCATGTCTAAATCAAGCCCTGTCAAAAGAAATAGAATCACCTTTATTGGCCTAGGTTTACCAATATTCATTCCTCGAGCCTAGCCTGGAGTCCTCTTCCTTGAGAACTTTGGAAGATTAATATGAATAAAATCAAAGATTTTCCATTAAGGATGAAGGAAAGAGAGTTGGGGGTTAGTTAGAAGACAACCAAGAATGTCTTCTGTAATTCACAACTGTATTTCAAGTTCCAGAAGACTGCCAATCACTTAGTAGGTCCTTTAAAACAGCTGTGTCAAGAAAACCCCATTCTTTCATGTATTTCCAACTGCCTACTCAATATCTCCACTTGGATTGCCATCGAACCACCAGAAGCTAGGAGAAAGACATGGCACAGATTCTTCCTTATAGTTCTTGGATGAACCAACCCTATGGACAACTGGATCTCATACTTCTAGCCTTCAGAGCTGTGAGAAAATACAGTTCTGTTGTGTAAGCCATCCAGGTCATGGTATAGTCAATCCTAAAGGAAATCAGTGCTGAATATTCATTGGAAGGACTGATGCTGAGGCTGAAGCTCTAATACACATCAGGCCACCTGATGTGAAGAGCCAACTCATTGGAAAAGACCCTGATGCTGGGAAAGATTGATGGCAGGATGAGAAGGGGGTGACAGAGGATGAAATGGTTGGCTGGCTGGCATCCCCGACTCAATGGACATGAGTTTGAACAAACTCTGAGAGATGCTGAAGGACAAGGAAGCCTGGCAAGTTGCAGGCCATGGGGTCACAAAGTCAGACACGGCTGAAGGACTGAACAACAACAACAGGAAGCCACACAGGTTGCGGTGCATTGTTACTCACTTCTTTTCTTTCAGTATTGAGGCCTGGGAGGTGGCTTAGGCCACCCAATTATTATTGCTGGGGTGTTACTGAGGAACTGAGTGTGGCCCAGTGGAAACTGTGCTGGAGAACTTGGTTTTTATTTTTATTTTGCCTTTAAGTTGCTGGTTGACCTTCAGCAACTTCCTTAACTAGCCTTGGCCTCTGGATTCCTATCTTCAATCTCTAAGGATGCTTTAACAGTGTCCCATGGGAAGCTTCACACAAGGTTATTCTTTTATCAGATTTTCAAGGAAACCAAAGGGAAGTTGTAAATATTAAGTGAAAGAATTTCAAGAAGACTTAAGTCAAAGGGCAATATTCTCTAAATAGAGATCAACTGAGCTCTCTCATGTGTACTCAAGAAGGTAGCCACTTCTTTTGCTTCCTGGCAAGGCAGAGGACAACCCAGAGCTGCCAGACCATGAAGGATAGAAGTGTAGCTACGGCTTAAAGTTTTAAAATGAATGACCAGTAAGCAAGATGACTAGATTATATTGGGCTACCTCCTTTTCTGCTGGCAAGGTTTTCAGGAGCAGTTAGGAGCAGGTTGAGGAGGAAATGAAGCAGATTCCAACAAGATACCTGCAGAACCTGAATGGGAAAGGGCCCCAGGGTAGAAGGTGGAGCATCCCACTGAACTCAGCCCTCCTCCTCCTTTCTCAGCCTTGGAGTCTCTTCCCAGAGCAATAAATCTTGACTGGTGAGACAGAGGCTCTCTCCATTGTGGATGAGCTCCAAGTTGCCCATGGAGTCAGGTTTGGGCTGCTAGTGAGCTTGACTGTGTGGTATTAAGAGACGAAAATCTTCACTTCTGCAGTGGTGCCAACTTGTGTTGGTTACCCATGAGTTTTCACGTGGGAAATTCTTGGCTGGTTTTCCCCTTCCTGAAAACTCCCTTCACTTCAACACTATTCTTTGAAAGATCCCTATCTTGACAGCCTGGAGCAGTCACAGGAAATGTTCCCATGACTTGAGTAACTAAACCTAGTTCTAGTGTGAATCTAGTATAGGTACATTTTTCTTCCCTCCTGGTATATTTAGTTTAAAATATGATTCATAGCTTATTAGCTTGTGCAGATCACTTGGCCCCCATGCTTCATAGTGGTTGTGCTGTAACGATGCCTAATAAGAATGCCTATTACCTCTTGGGGCTTCCCTCGTGGCTCACTGGTAAAGAATTCCCCTGCCAATGCAGGCTATATAGGAAATGAGAGTTTCAGTCCCTTGGGTTAGGAAGATCCTCTGGAGAAGGGAAAGGCAAACCACTTTGGTATTCTTGCCTGGGAAATCCCATGGACAGAGGAGCCTGATGGGCTACAGTCCATGGGGTTGCAAATAGTTAGATATGACTGAGTGACTCAACAGCAGCAACAATTCTTACATTTTACTTCCAGCAAAGCCATTCATTTATTTCATCCAAAGTCTTTGACCCAATCAAGTGAGCTCTAGCTTTAAGATCCAGAATTTGTTGAAGTAAAATGTGACTTCAGTTTTGCAAAAGAACACTTACGTCACTAAATTAGTTGGGATAAAACCCTGTTAAACTATGTGTCGTCATAGGTCTGGTAGTGACAGCCTTGAATTCTTTAAAGGTTCAAGCTCAAATTATAACTCTAGTGACATTTCTCCCTAGGTTGCACTGCACTCTTTTTTCTGTCTATTTGCAATTTTATTTTTCCCCATAATAACCAGGAAAGTTGATAGAGTCACTTCCATCTACCAGATAAGACAACTGATACTTGGGGAGGATAAACAACAGTCTCAAGGTCACCCAGCAGCATGAAACAGAGTTAATACCTAGAACTAGGCCTTCTGACCCCACATCCAGTGCTCTTTCCACTTGAGATTCTTACACGAACCCTACCTTGCAGTTGTTTAAGGCTTTATCTCCACATCAGTCAAAAACATATTAGGTGCCTGCTATTAGCCAGGATGCTGGATAAATGCCTGATAACTCCCAATCCCTGTGCTAAAGAGGCTCACAGTTGAATAGTCGAGATAAGATTCCTGCATAAATAGCCCCAGTACAAAGCAGAATGTGAATAGCTTAGGAATTATAAAGTCTTTAGATCATTGGAGACCAAGGAGTGTCTAGCTGAGGAGTTTTGAATTTATTGGTAAGCCTGAGGAGCCACTGGCAGTCTCTGTTGAGTGTCCTGTACTCAATAAGCTCCTCTTAAAACAAAGCAAAACAAAATGTGGGAAGAGTTTAGAGGAAGAATTTGCATCTTCACTATTCTCCACTGGAGGAAAAATGGAGGAAAACAAGCAAGATGCAGTGACGTGTTCAAGTCACAAGAGGGACTCAGACCAGCCATCCTTCCCCATGCCTTTTTCTTAAAATCTATTATGCAGAAAAGGTGACTGGGCAGGCAGATAGGAGCTGGTAGGCCATAGGGGATGCCTTAGCTTCCATCTCCTTTTTTGGGGCATTGCCTACAAGTCTGGAGGCTCTTAGAGGCTATGTTAGTCATGCTGCTTTTCTGCTCGGCCATTTAAAAGAGGACTTAACCATGTGACTTGCTCTGTCCAGTAGGAGATTAGGAGACATGACACAGCAGTGTTTTGAAACGACCTTGCATTCTGGGCTTTGCTCTCCTGAGACTCTGTTATCACTCACAAGCATGTCCAGGCTGGCTCAGTGTATAGAGGGTGGGACAGGTTCGGGGGAGCACTGGGCCTGTCATCACAATTTAACAGTATCTGTCTATCACCTTACGCACACTTCACATGGCACCATGCCGCTTCTCTACATTGTCTGTGCTGAATCCCGTTCATGTCATCTAGGGCTACAGGTATGAGCTGAGTGAACCCCTGACCCTAGGTGTTCCCTTCCTTTAACTGCAGCCCAAATATCATCTCTTTTAGGAGATACCAAACACTTCTAAATCCTGCTAATCGTTCTCTTCTCTGGGCAGCTAGAAAAATAAGAATTCTGAGTACACTGAATGAATATGCTGTCTTTTGATAGACAGTCTTATTTGAATGTCTCCTCTAAGCAATATGTAGCAAGAGGATTCTAGGCAAGAGGCAGAGAGAGACTGTGTGGGAGCCCTAAGCAGCCAGAAACTGGAGAGGTATGACCCCAAACATCTGAGCCTCTTCAAAGGTGCTTCCTTAAGAATGCAAGGAAAAGGTCTTATCCAGGCAGCAAGCATGGAGCTCAGGCAAGAGCCTCATACACAGGGTGGAGGATGAAATGTGCAATTGTGAGTCTGTATTTGGTGTGATGGGCTTCCCTGGTAGCTCAGTGGTAAAAAATCTGCCTGCCAGTGCAGAAAATGTAGGTTTGAATATCCCTTGGAGAAAGAAATGGCAACCCCCTCCAGTATTTTTGCCTGGCAAATCCCATGGACAGAGGAGCCTGGCAGGCTACAGTCCATGGGGTTGCAAAGGTGTTGGTTATGACTTAGTGACTAAACAAAAACAACAGTTTGGTGCCACAGAGAACTTAAATTTGTGGGCAACCAGAGCAGTATGTCCAAAATGTCAGTGATACACAACTGCTCTCCTTTATTGGGCACATGCTCTGGACCTTCCAAGTGGATGCTATAGCTCCCATTTAATATATGAAGAATCAGAAATGAGAAGTGATTTACCCAAGATCAAACAGATGACAGGCAGAAGAAATACAGTTCAAACTCAAGCCTGCCTAACTCAGAGTCAGCACTTTTCTGCTCTGCCACTTCCAAGATGTTTTAGTACCACTGTGATTTCCAGTGGTAAACCAACCTCATCTCAGTGGGTCAGGCCCTCCCCAGTGGGGTCACACCACCAGCTAGAGTTTTGGAGGTAAAGGCAGTTGTGAAGAAGGGTCCTTGGAGAAGTTGTCTGTAATCCCATGGACAGATGTATACCTGGTTCCTCATGTCCCACCATCTACCTGTCCCACCTGCCCCAGCCAGCCATAGAATTGGCTGGTGGAACACATCAGTACCGGCTGGGGAGGAGGGAGCAAAAGAGGGAGACCCTTAAGAGTGGGCTGAAAGAAGGTTGCACAGGAATTTAACAAGCAGGGGAAACTTCAGGAACAAGTGGAGTTTTCAAAGAGGGCTATGGATCTCATTTCAGCTAAGCATCTTCAGAGTCTGTAAAGTTCAGTTCAGTTTGGTTCAGTCACTCAGTTGTGTCCAACTCTTTGTAACCCTATGGACCAGAGCACACCAGCCTCCCTGTTCATCACCACCTCCCGGAGTTTACTCAAACTCGTGTCCATTGAGTTGGTGATGCCATCCAACCATCTCATCCTCTGTCGTCCCCTTCTCCCGCCTTCAATCTTTCCCAGCATCAGGGTCTTTTCAGATAAATCAGCTCTTCCCATTGGGTGGCCAAAGTATTGGGTCAGCTTCAGCATCAGTCCTTCCAGTGAATATTCAGGACTGATTTCCTTCAGGATGGACTGGTTGGATCTCCTTGCAATCCAAGGGACTCTCAAGAGTCTTCTCCAACACCACAGTTCAAAAACATCAATTCTTTAGTGCTTAGCTTTCTTTATAGTCCAGCTCTCACAAACAGTCTGCCAAAGTGCCCAGCAAATTGCAGGTCTCAGTGTCTGCTTGTTGACTGTCAATGAAGAAATGAGGGAGAATACATGAATGGCCATTTAAACCACAGGAATTCTATATTCCATTGTTTATAGGCTCAACAAGGCAGCAGGAAGAATGATTATATTGTATTTTATATTTTGTAATCTAGCCAAGAAGTTTGACATACATGGAAACACTTTTTTTTTTTCTTTTGGTTTTAAGACCATTGTTTATTATAAACACTTTGTAAAGTGGGAGAAATACAAAGGTATGACTAATCTTATCATCAAAAGATGGTCAGTTTTTAACATTTTTAAATATATTCTTCTAATCCTTTCCCTGTGCTTACACACATACACACACACACACTTTTTTTTTTAACCTTACATAGAGTGAAAACATGTTCAGAAAAGACTCAAAATGAAAGAATGAGGTTCCAATAGTCCATTTGACTTTTTATATGAAAATAAAGCCCACAGTAAAATAAAAGATGGGCAAAATATGGCATCTTAGGCTATAGATGTCCAAATCATGAAAACTGATTCTTTTTTTCCAAATATAACCTTTCTTTTCTCTATAGGATGATTATATTAATGGTAATGACAATAATTATTATTCATTAATTCCTCACCATAAACCAGGCAGTGTACAAAATACTTCACACATTTTAACATTTTTTTTTTAATCTTACTACAATACTGTAAGTTGGAAAATGCTGTCTCCATTTAAAAGAGGAGGTTTAGCAATTTGTCAAATCTACTCAGCTGGGAGCCCAGACTTGTCCAACTCAAAGCCAAGTGCTCACCCCAAGGATGTCAGAAGCAGTGGCCCAGAGGTCTCCACACAGGACTGAGAGCCAGACTTCCAAATGTCATATTATAGAATGCTCCCATGACTTTAAAGGGCTTCTGATGAAGTGTCTTTGTGCTGAAAAGGTTACAGTGGAGTTGACTGTGGGCTGCTACACTCAGTTGTTGGCTTTTGCACCTGTTAAAGCCCCTAGACTTACCTCTCTGTTAGTGCTGACTGTCCGAGTTGCAGAGAATGTCTTAGTCAGCCACCCCCTTTGACCTCCCTGCCAACAGCCTGCATCAATTGCCAGCCATATGAGTGAGCCATCTTGGACCTAGCAATGCAGGTCCAAAGCCTTTAGGTCTGTCAGTAGGTTAGAGCCACATGAGAAGCCTAGTGGGAGAACCAGCTGAGCCCACTCAACCCACTGGACCAGGAAAAATAATAATATTCTTTTATTTATGCATTTATTTTTGGCTGTGCTAGGTCTTCTAGGGACTTTCTCTAGTTGCAGCGAGTGGAAGGCTGCTCTTCATCATGGTCTGTGGGCTTCCCATTGCAGTGGCCTCTCCTGTTGCAGAGCTCAGGTTCTAGATTGTGGGCTGAGTAGTTGAGGTGTATGGGCTTAGCCGCTCCATGGCATATGGGATCCTCCTGCACCTGGGATTGAACCTGTGTCCCCCGTGTTGGCAGGTGGATTCTTAACCACTGGACCATCAGGGAAGTTGAAATAATCATATTCTTTTGTTGGGGAATGCTTTGTTACATAGCACTGGATAATCAGCAGTGACACTGAGTTGGGTTGAATTTCACACTTAGAGGGATTTTTTTCAGGAGAATTTTTCCTAGTAAGTGAATTTCTGCTTTTAAAATTTAAATTCATATGTGGTAAAGATATTCTTTTTTTTTTTTGCTATTATGTAACTTGTCACCTCCATTAAATGTTGGCAGTGAGAGTTTTATATGTATCCATATTGCAAAAGGCTCCATGTAGACAGACATTGCAATAGACTAAAATTTGGCAGAACTATCAGTGTATTTTCAAAAGGGAAAATCATAGTGTCCAGAGACCAGAAAAACTTATAAAGATTCTTGATCTCATATGATAACATTCTATGCCAGTAGATTGAGAGGAAGTGGACTTACCTTCTTGAACAAATTTGTGCTTGGTCATGATATATTATTCTTTCATACAGCCATGGATTAAATAACCTGGAGGAGGAAATGTCAACCCACTCCAGTATTCTTGTCTGGAAAATTCCATGGACAGACAAGCCTGAAGGGCTACAGTACATGGGGTCACAAAGAATCGGACATGACTGAGCACACAGGCAAGCAATGACTTGATTAAGGCTTGTATGAATATTCTTTACTGAGTCTCTGATTTTCTTTTATTCTTTTTTAGGTTCTAGTAATAATCTGCTGATTTCATGAAGGAATTTGTAAGTTTAATTTTAAAGATCTGGAATATTTTAAACACCACTGGAACTTGTTGTTGTTGTTCAGTTCTAAGTCATGTCTGACTCTTTGTGGCCCCATGAACTGCAGCACTCCAGGCTTCCCTGTCCCTTCACTGTCTCCTGGAGTTTGCTCAGATTCATGTCAATTGAATCAGTGATGCTATCTAACCAACTCATCCTCTGCTGCCCTCTTCTCCTTTTGCCTTCAAACTTTCCTAGTATCAGGGTTGGAATTATTTGTCTTCAAAAACTTGTTAGAACCCTTTTTTGAAACTCTTAGCCTAGAAGTGTGTGCGCGTGCGTGGTGTGTGTGTGTGTGTGTGTGTGTGTGTGTGTGTGTGATTAGGGAGGGTGGAGTAAACGGTGACTTCTGGAATTACAAGTTGCACGACAGTTTGGATAGTAGTACCTTTGCCTGCAGAGAAGGCAATGGCACCCCACTCCAGTACTCTTGCCTGGAAAATCCCATGGACGGAAGAGCCTGGTAGGCTGCAGTCCATGGGGTCGCTACTAGTTGGACACGACTGAACGACATCACTTTCACTTTTCACTTTCATGCATTGGAGAAGGAAATGGCAACCAGCCCCAGTGTTCTTGCCTGGAGAATCCCAGGGACGGGGGAGCCTGGTGGGCTGCCATCTATGGGGTCGCATGGAGTCGGACACAACTGAAGCGACTTAGCAGCAGCAGCAGCAGCCTTTGCCTGAGATAGGGAACTCTGGAAGAAAGCCTAGACTGAGTGAAAATCTCATGGATTTAACTTTAGAGAAATGATGATTCTGCAGATTTTGGCTGGGAAGGAGGCTAAGAGTGGCAGGGTACTTGACTAGAAGATTCCTATAGAAGTGAAGTGAAATGAAAGCCGCTCAGTCATGTCTGATTGTGTGCGATCCCATGGACTTTACAGTCCGTGGAATCTCCAGGCCAGAATATTGGAGTGGCTAGCCTGTTCCTTCTCCAGGGGATCTTCCCAACCCAGGGATCAAACCATGGTCTCCCACATCGCAGGCAGATTCTATACCAACTGAGCCACAAGGAAAGCCCAAAGACTCCTATAGAAGCTGTGTTTAAATATAGCATGAGTTTGCTAGGACTACTGTAACAAAGTAGCAAACAAACTACTGTAACAAACTACTGTAACGAAGCCCTTCACACTCTGGGTGGTGTAAACAACAGAAGTTTACTATTTTACACTTGTGGAGGCTACAAGTTCAGAATCAAGGTGTCAGCAGGGTTGGTTCATTCTGCGGGAAAACCTCCTGTCCCTTCTCCTGGCTTCTGAGGACTCTTTGGCCTGTGGAGTCATAACTTCCATCTTCCCACATTCCCAATATGTGTGTGTCTGTTTTTAAATTTCCCCTCTTGTGAGGACACCAGTTACATTGGGCTAGAGTCCATTCTAAGGACTTTATCTTAATTTTACTACCTCTGCGAAGACCCAGTCTCCAAATGAACTCACTTTCTGAGGTCCTGGGGCTTGGGACTCCAGCGTATGAGTTTGTGAGGAGGATCACAGTTCAACATACAACAAATATCAAACGCATTGTTCTAACTTAGATTGTGTTTGTCTGAGGGTAGCTTACGGGGTAGGGCTAATGAAGATTGAACAAGAAAATGTACTCTCTTCCCAACCGTTTCTTATTGCTGCAATTAATTTGCTACATAGATGACTTTGAGATAGTCAAAGCTGATGCTGTGCTAAGCAAAAAAGTTGATCACACAAAAACACATGCTGTATGACTCCATTTACATGAAATGATCCCCATGGAGAAATTCAGAGAGACAAATTAGTGCCGGCCTAGGCCCGTGGCTGGGCGAGGGATGTGGGCTGCATGCTGAAGGACATCGGTTTTCATTTGTGCTGTACCGTGCTTACTTGCTCAGTTGTGTTTGACCCTTAGTGACCCCATAGACTGTAGCCCACTAGGCTCCTCTGTTCATGGGAATTCTCCAAGCAACAATATTAGAGCAGGGTATCATGCCCTCCTCCAGGGGATCTTCCTAACTCAGGAATCGAACCAAGGTCTCCTGCATTGTGGGCAGATTCTTTACCAGCTGAGCTATCAGGGCAGCCCAGGGATTTTTTTCAGTTCAGTTCAGTTCAGGCACTCAGTCATGTCCGACTCTTTGCGACCTTATGAATCACAGCACGCCAGGCCTCTCTGTCCATCACCAACTCCCGGAGTTCATTCAAACTCATGTCCATCAAGTCGGTGATGCCATATAGCCATCTCATCCTCTGTCATCCCCTTCCCCTCCTGCCCCCAATCCCTCCCAGCATCAGAGTCTTTTTCAATGAGTCAGCTCTTCGCATGAGGTGGCCAAAGTATTGGAGTTTCAGCTTCAGCATCATTCCTTCCAATAAACATCCAGGACTGATCTTTAGGTTGGACTGGTTGGATCTCCTTGCAGTCCAAGGGACTCTCGAATCTTCTCCAACACCACAGTTCAAAAGCATCAATTCTTCGGCGCTCAGCTTTCTTCACAGTCCAACTCTCACATCCATACATGACCACAGGAAAAACCATAGCCTTGACTAGACGAACTTTTGTTGACAAAGTAATGTCTCTGCTTTTGAATATGCTATCTAGGTTGATCATAACTTTTCTTCCAAGGAGTAAGCGTCTTCTAATTTCATGGCTGCAGTCACCATCTTCAGTGATTTTGGAGCCCCCCAAAATAAAGTCTGACACTGTTTCCACTGTTTCCCCATCTATTTCCCATGAAGTGATGGGACCAGATGCCATGATCTTCGTTTTCTGAATGTTGAGCTTTAAGCCAACTTTTTCACTCTCCTCTTTCACTTTCATCAAGAGGCTTTTTAGTTCCTCTTCACTTTCTGCCATAAGGGTGGTTGTCATCTGCGTATCTGAGGTCATCGATATTTCTCCTGGCAATCTTGATTCCAGCTTGTGCTTCTTCCAGCCCAGCGTTTCTCATGATGTACTCTGCATAGAAGTTAAATAAGCAGGTGACAATATACAGCCTTGACATACTTCTTTTCCTATTTGGAACCAGTCTTTTGTTCCATGTCCAGTTCTAACTGTTGCTTCCTGACCTGCATATAGGTTTCTCAAGAGGCAGGTCAAGTGGTCTGGTATTCCCATCTCTTTCAGAATTTTCCACAGTTTATTGTGATCCACATAGTCAAAAGCTTTGGCATAGTCAATAAAGCAGAAGTAGATGTTTTTCTGGAACTCTCTTGCTTTTCCATGATCCAGCTGACTGTGGCTCAGATCATGAACTCCTTATTGCCAAATTCACACTTAAATTTAAGAAAGCAGGGAAAACCACTAGACCATTCAGGTATGACCTAAATCAAATCCCTTATGATTATACAGTGGAAGTGAGAAATAGATTTATGGGACTAGATCTGATAGACAGAGTGCCTGATGAACTATGGATGGAGGTTCATGACATTGTACAGGAGACAGGGATCAGGACCATCCCCATGGAAAAGAAATGCAAAAAAGCAAAATGGCTGTCTGAGGAGGCCTTACAAATAGCTGGGAAAAGAAAAGAAGCAAAAAGCAAAGGAGAAAAGGAAAGATATAAGCATCTGAATGCAGAGTTCCAAAGAATAGCAAGGAGAGATAAGAAAGGCTTCTTCAGCCATCAATGCAAAAAAATAAAGGAAAACAACAGAATGGGAAAGACTAGAGATCTCTTCAAGAAAATTAGAGATACCAAGGGAACATTTCATGCAAAGATGGGCTCGATAAAGGACAGAAATGACATGGACCTAACAGAAGCAGAAGATATTAAGGAGATGTGGCAAGAATACACAGAAGAACTGTGCAAAAAAGAGCTTCATGACCCAGATAATCATGATGGTGTGATCACTTACCTAGAGCCAGACATCCTGGAATGTGAAGTCAAGTGGGCCTTAGGAAGCATCACTATGATCAAAGCTAGAGGAGGTGATGGAATTCCAGTTGAGCTATTTCAAATCCTGAAAGATGATTCTGTGAAAGTGTTGCACTCAATATGCCAGCAAGTTTGGAAAACTCAGCAGTGGCCACAGGACTGGAAAAGGTCAGTTTTCATTCCAATCCCAAAGAAAGGCAATGCCAAAGAATGCTCAAACTACTGTACAATTGCACTCATCTCACATGCTAATAAAGTAATGCTCAAAATTCTCCAAGCCAGGCTTCAGCAATACGTGAACTGTGAACTTCCAGATGTTCAAGCTGGTTTTAGAAAAGGTTTAGAACTAACACCCAAAAAAGATGTCCTTTTCATCATAGGGGACTGGAATGCAAATATAGGACATCAAGAAACACCTGGAGTAACAGGCAAATTTTGCCTTGGAGTACGGAATGAAGCAAGGCAAAGGCTAATAGAGTTTTGCCAAGAGAACACACTGGTCATAGCAAACACTCTCTTCCAACAACACAAAAGAAGACTCTACACATGGACATCACCAGATGGCCAACACCAAAATCAGATTGATTATATTCTTTGCAGCCAAAGATGGAGAACCTCTATATAGTCAGCAATAACAAGACTAGGAGCTGACTGTAGCTCAGATCATGGGCTCCTTATTGCCAAATTCAGACTTATATTGATTCTTTTAGGGGAATGAAAGTGTCCTAAAATTTGAATATGGTGACTGTCACACAACTTTGTGACTATTCCAAAAACCACTGAATTGTAGCTTTAAATGGGTATATTGTATGGTTTGTGAATCATATGTCAATAAAGCTATTGAAAACAAAAGCAGATGTTAAGTCAGCAGTTGGATGTTAGGGTATTTAACTGAATTTTAAAGTACATTTTGGTCATGAGATTCTAAGTTCTGCATTTTTTTCATCTCTCTGGATTTCATTTTTCTTCTTTGTAAAATGAGACTAGGGTCTATAGGTGGTATCCAGTCTTCTGGCACCAGGGACCAGTTTTGTGGAAGAAAGCTTTTCCATGGACCAGGGTGGGGGATGGTTTGGGGATGATTCAAGGGCATTGCATTGACTGTGCACTTTATTTCTATTTTTATGACATCAGCTTCACCTCAGATTGCCAGGCATTAGATCCTGGAGGCTGGAGACCCCTGTAGTAGAATATCCTCTCTGCAATTCAACTCAAAGGATCACCCAATGTCCGTATTTCACTTACAGAGCAGACTAGCTTAGAGCCTGGACTTTGAGAGCAGCAGGTCTGAATGTGAATCCCCTCTTCAACTAGCAGTTCTGAAGCTTTGGGCAAATTACTGGAGTTTGTTGAAGCTTAATCTCCAAATTGGGATATGGAATGTGAATAGTAATAATTCTTTCCTCGTGGGAGCTAATGAGACACATTTAATGTGCTAATATTCTAAAGGGCTTTGCAAGCATCTGGCACACAGTAAATTACTAAAAGGCAGTAGCTATTATTATCGTTGGCATTAACTTCCTAAGGTCGAGACGAATGACTCTACTTCACCAAAATGGGCCAGAAGATTCCTTTCCCACAGATGTCGAGTTGTCCTCTCACATTTGATGCTCCATCAGTTCCACATCCTACGCAGTTTTAAATGCTGGAATAATTGGACGCAGCAGCATCTGTGTTAGTCTTGCACATGGATTTCCTCATGCTCCTCCTTCAGCCTGGTAAGATCTCTGTGTTACCAGATAATCAGTTTGCCTCTGTTTTTAAGAGGCACCCAGTGTCATGAAGAATATGACAAATTTGTGGCTGATGGATGCAAATATATCCCTTTAATACTCATTGAGCACCTACTTTGTTCAAAACAATATGCCAAGCACAGAGAAAAGAGCAAAATGAATCATATAAGGATGCTACCCTGATGAGTCCCATAGTTTAATGGTGAAGATGCTACCGTGTGTCCATTCTCATGCATCAAATATTTTCTGAGTTTACGAGGTGGATGGAAATACTTGCAATGCAATGCATGATGTCGAGCCCTATAATAGATGTATGAACTATGTGCTAAGAAAGACTCTCAGAAAAAGAAAGGGTTGATACAACACGAAGATGACATGCCTGTCCCCACTGGTGTGCAAACAGGTCATGCCCTCTTATGACCTGCATTTCTGAGTCAGAGATTACAACTGCTTCTAAAATGACCAGTAGAATCTGGATATTTAATGAAGGGACTAGAGAGGGTCATTGCAAGGAGGGAAAGGGGGATTGGGTTATGAAAGGTCTAGTGCTAACAGAAGACACACACACACAAAAACTCTTAAAGGGGAGTTGCAAGCCTGGAATTACGCACACAAATCAGAGTGTCTGTGTCTGTGTGTGTGCATGCTCACCTGTACATGTGTGCACTGAAAATATAAGATATAGGTTGCTTTTCTTCTACATTTTACATGGTTTTCAGTCCCAAATTTTGTATGTGTTGATCAAGAAATTTCTTTTTTCTGTAAGTATTTGAGTAACAGCAGAGAGCATGCAGTTTCAACAGCAAACACTCACTACTGACTCATTTGTCTCCCAGTGACTGAAACTTTTCATTGTCAATAACGTTAATTCCATCTATCACTCACTGTGAAATGACCTGTATGACTTTTCCTCCTAATAGCAGTCTTTCCACCTGGACTCACGTTTGGGTAGCTGAAGAGCCATGGTGTCAGCCTTGAGTTTTCACCATCTGACAGCCAGAGCTCTGCAAGTACAGAGACCCTCAAGCTTTCTTGTGGCCCTGCCTGCCAGCTTGGTTGAACCATTCTCTGCTGTGAGGATGCAGAAAAGCACCTTTCCTGTTCCTCAAACAATTCTTCACTTCAAAAGGTTGGAGTAAGATTTATAGAAAAGAGAGTTGAAAGGAGCAAACATTTATTCAGTCATGTTGCGAGAGCATGGACCCTGGAATCCAAAGATCCATATTAAAATCCCAGATCTACCACTTTGCTGGGCAACTGGAGCAAATCTTTTCCCTGCTCTGGGTCTTAGCTTCCTCCCCCTCTGGAGGATGAGGATGGTAATATTTCCCTTACAGGGTTGCAGAAAGGTTGAGTGAGGTTCTGTATACAAAACAGGCAATTAAGACCCCAGGTCAAGGTTGGCTCCTAGCCTAGGAAAAAAATGACAAGAGGAAGACTAGCATCTTCCGCAGGTTCTAGAAAGGCAGTGTGTATAGGGAAACAAAATCATTTAAAAGTCAAAATATATGGCTTTATGCAGATACACAGATTGCTTCTGATTAGTGGCCGAGTGTTCATCACTCAGTCGTGTCTGACTCTTTGTGACCCCATGGACTGTAGCCTGCCAGGCTCCTCTGTCCATTGGATTCTCCAGGCAAGAATGCTGGAGTGGGTTGTGTAAACACATAATTAACATATATTTTACGTTAATTATGTGTAAACACACAATTAACATACAAATTACATATATTTTTATACCAGAATATATTTGTCACTATAGTTCAGTCACTACTGTCGTGTCTGACTCTCTGCGACCCCATGGACTGCAGCATGCCAGGCTCCTATGCCCTCCACTATCTCCTGGAGTTTGATCAAATTCATGCCCATTCATGATGGTGTCTAACCTGATGCTGAAGCTGAAGCTCCAATACTGTGACCACCTGATGTGAAGAGCCAACTCATTGGAAAAGATCCTGATACTGGGAAAGATTGAAGGCAAAAACAGAAGGGTGTTGTGGAGGATGAGATGGTTAGATAGCATCACTGACTCAATGGACATGAATTTGAGGCAACTCCAGGAGAGAATGAAGGACAGAAGAGCCTGGTCCATGGAATTACAAAGAGTCAGACGTGACTTCACCACTGAATAACAATAACAAGTTATTTATACAGCATTGGTATTCTGCTTTTGCAAATTCATACCTTTTGTTCTTTGCTTCTCTGAAGAACTCTCTGACATGAAAATGTTCTTTAGCAACATAATGCTTGACTCTATCAAAGAAAAACCCCCAAGATCTTAACAAACAATCATTTTGATGATGACTTCCCTGGTGACTCAAATGGCAAAGAATCTGCCTGCAATGCAGGAGACCCGGGTTCGACCCCTGGGTTGGGAAAAACCCTTGGAGAAGGAAATGGCAACCCACTCCAGTATTCTTGCATGGGAAATCCCACGGACAGAGGAGCCTGGTGTGCTGTGATTCATGGGCTCGCAAGGAGTTGGACACAACTGAGTGACTGAACTGAACTGAGAGGGGTATAACTGACATACAAAGAGTTGTATCTACTTCACGTATATAATTGCCTGAGTCTGGAGATAAGTGTATACCTGTGAAACCATAACCAGTCAGTATAACTCATCCTCCACACATTCTCTGCCTTCTCCCTGGTGGCTCAGATGGTAAAGCATCTGCTTGCAATGCAGAGACCCAGGTTTGATCCCTGGGTGGGGAAGGTCCCCCTGAAGAAGGAAATGGCGACCCACTCTAGTACTCTTTCCTGGAAAATCCCATGGACGGAGGAGCCTGGTAGGGGTCACAAAGAGTCAGACATGACTGAGTGACTTCACTTTCTTCTCTTTTTTTCTACACAGTGGTTTCTCAGTTCAGTTGCTCAGTCGTGTCCAACTCTTTGTGACCCCATGAACCACAGCAAGCCAGGCTTCCCTGTCCATCACCAACTCCCAGAGTTTACCCAAACTCGTGTCCATTGAGTTGGTGATTCCACCTAACCATCTCATCCTCTGTTGTCCCTTTCTCCTCCTGCCTTCAGTCTTTCCCAGCATCAGGGTCTTTTCAAATGAGTCAGCTCTTCACATCAGGTAGCCAAAATATTGGAGTTTCAGCTTCAACATCAGTCCTTCCAGTGAACACCCAGGACTGATTTCCTTTAGGATGGACTGGTTGGATTTCCTTGCAGTAGTTCCTAGTTCTCTCTTTATTTATTTATTATTTTCTGGTGATAAAATGCTTAACATAAGATCTCTCCGCTCAGCAGAATGCTAAGTATATAATGCAGCACTGTTAGCTACAGATGTTGCTCTCAACCCAAGTTCCCCGTGTTCCCCACCATGCCTGGGACTCAGCATACTCCCTCTGTGTCATTGTTCCTCATCCCTTACCCTGCCCACAGTCACCATGTCCCAGGGGCTATGTTTTTTTTCCTCCTCCATTTCTCAACCCCAGCCTTTCTCCCCATGACCCACCACTTCTCCAGCTGGCGCCTCGCTTTTCTCCCCCCTGGACTGTTCCAGGGGTCCCCTGCCAAGTCCCTTTCCTTCTCCCACTGTGTCACCAGGAAGGTCTTTCAATACTGGGCTGTAACCTCAGCAGCCTCTCGTTTCTCACTGTTTCCAGGAATAGTTGCTGTCTAAGGACACAGCACTGGGGGTCCTCACCGTCTAGCCCCAAACTCATTTTCCAGTTGGCTTTCCTGTGTAAACCCACTCCTACAGGAGGCTGAAAATCCACTCCTCACCGAGGCTGACTTTGATACGGAGTTCAGTGCTCTGTGGGAAGACCAACATCTGAGCAAGGAAGGTGGAGGGAATATTAAGTTAAGCTGTGATGATGCGGGGTCATGGTGGCCTCTGCCAGCCCCACTGAGCTCCCTGGAGCTAGAAAGCTTCCAGAAAGGTACCCTGTTGGTACCTCAAGTCTCAGCTAGTGCTCCTGGATCAGGATACCTAGGGTCAGGCTGTTCTCTGCAGCAGAAACCGTGACTAAGGAGCTGATGGCTGCAGGGTTCCATGCTCAGTGCAGACAGCACTGGGGCGAGGAGTCCCTCCCTCCCAGAAGGAGAATTAGTGAGGGGTGGGGGTGGGCTTTCCATGTCTACCCCACTCACTCTCCAGTTCCTCCACAAACCTCTGCTCCTTTCTGTGGTTTCAGATCTTTGTACTTGTCCTTCTTACAGCAATGTAAGAAGGCAACTTGTCAGCAATGCCTGTTGCCTCCTGCTTTTCTCCCTTTGATCTGAGGCCTTCAGTTTCCCTCTATGGCTGACTTCAAACCAGTCCATCCTAAAGGAAATCAGTCCTGACTATTCATTGGAAGGACTGATGCTGAAGCTCCAATACTTTGGCTACTTGATGTGAAGAGCCGACTTATTAGAAAAGGGCCTGATGCTGGGAAAGATTGAAGGTAGGAGGAGGAGAGGACAACAGAGGATGAGATGGTTGGAGGGCATCACTGACTCAATGGACATGAGTTTGAGCAAGCTCCAGGAGTTGGTGACGGACAGGGAGGCCTGGTGTGCTGCAGTCCATGGGGTCTCAAAGAGTCGGACACGACTGAGTGACTGAACTGAACACTGAAGCAAAGGATTGAAATGATCACATTAGGGATCTGAAAATACATTCTAGATGCTGTTTGGAGAATAGATGGAGAAGGGAAAAGACACCATGGGGAGGCCATGAGGGGGCCATTTTCAGTTACCCATGGAGATAAGGGTAGTTTGGGGTAGGGTGGGGACATGGAGACAAGGGACTAGACTTACAGCAATTTAGGGGAATAAAACTGACAAGCCTTGGTGACTGATTTGTATGTGATTGGGGATGAAGGACAGGGAGCTGTCAAAGCTGCCTTTAGCGTTGCATCGACTCCTAATCTCTTTGGATGCAGAATCCAGTGAAAATGACAAGCCACCCACTGGAGACCTATATGCACATACACACAACATCTTGCCTATCCCTTCAGAGGGATGCATAGGATGGCCCCCTCATGAGCCCAGGTGGGAAAAGGGACTTTGTCTTATTCCTTGCTGTACCTCTAAATTCTCCTCTAGAAACCAGGATAGAATCTGGTGCACAGAATGTGTTTGCTGAAGCAATTATTCAAGGTGAGACAAGATGGAAGGTACCAAGAAACTCCTGATGGTGAATTCTCTGTCTTTTCTGCTGCAATATGGATGCATGGATTTTAATACAAGAGCCACAACTTGCATGCCTATGAACCAACTGCTCATTAGCTTGCAAGGCAGCGTGAGGTGGGAAAGTCCACAAATGGACTCAGGAGCCTCCAGGTGGTGGTGAGGAATAAATTTTAAAATATTAAGGGCTCCAAAGACCCAAGATTTGTCTGCAGCAGATGTCTCTCCATAATGCTCAGTGCGTTGGACAGAAGAATGAAGCCGTCTGCTCTTATTTTATGTGGGGGCGTACATCATTCGGGGATGAAGGCAGTCTGCCTATGGCAGGGTGGATGAGTTAAGGTAACGTCTGGCATTCAGTGATTCATTTTTACCTGGTGGAGGAAGCAGAATTGGTAATTGTCCACAGACAGAGATTTAGAACAGAATCTTGCCTTTGCAGATAAGGCATTTCAGGAGGCCAATAAAGATAAGAGAGGGAAGGAATGCATAGGAGGAAGTTTTAAGAAATATTTGATTTCCACGTATTAACCTAGGCTGGGTTGGATTTTTCTCTTTGTGGTTTGAGCTGCTGCATGGGGGAGAAGGGAAGGAGAACCACCAGCTGAACTGTGGATTCTTCGAGGAGCCTAAGTATCACCTGGTTCAGTCCTCATTCAAGTAGGAATTCCCTCTGCAGGGCCCCTTGCAGATGGTCCATGGTCGCTCCCAAAGCTGCCCCTGTAAGACTCCATTGTTGAATAGCTCTGATAGAAAGATGTGTCCAGACTCTTTAGTCTATACCAGGAGCTGCAAATCGGCTTAAATTTGCATGACCATTCCAATTACTTGACAGAGTTTGCTTAGAGCTGAAGGATTCCAGGGCTGAAACTGGATTTACAACAACAACAACAATGCAGTAATTGATTCTCAATATCTGTCACCGAGGAAGCAGGATGAGCAGTGGCACCCTGGAAACCAAAAATGTGGCCAGCCCTGAGTGCAGTCTTCAGTTACTTCATTCAGCTTTTGTTTATTGACCATCTACTTTGTGCTGGTTGTGGGCCCAGGGGTTGGGGTATAAATCCAATGGTTACTTCTCAGTTTTCATTTTGCTCACCCTCAGCAAAATTAGAGCTGGCCATTTTTTTTTCTTCTTAAGCTACATTTTAATCCCCTCTCCCACACCTGCTTCAGCTTCTCTGAAACCACGACTCTCTTTACTCCCAGCTCACAGGCTATTGCTCTTCGATTTCCTCCTGTTTTTCATTTTAAAATGTTGGTTTGTTCCTGAGTCTCCTTTTCTTCTCTGTCTCACTCTCTTGATAATCATATCCAGTCCCATATCTTCTAATGCCATCTCCAGGCTAATGAAACTCAAGTTTATGTCTCTAGTCACAAAGGGAAATCTATACAACCGTCTTCTACCACCACCTCCACTTTGATGTCTAAAATGCATCTCAGACATCATACATTCAAAAGAGAACGCTTGATTTCCATATTACCCCTGTCCCCCTACCTTGGAATAAAACCTCATTCATTTGACTCTTTCCATCTCAGTAAATGGTGCTGCTGTGCATTCCGTTGCCCTTGCCAATGAGACAAGTTTGCTTTCCTTCCCTCACCATCCCTCATCTAAGATATCAGCCACTCCCATCAATTTTACCTACAAAACTTCTCCTGATCTGCCCATGTCGCCCTGCCACTTCACCATCCTCATCCCAGGGTGATCTCATTCTTTCCTGAAATACATCAATAGTTCTGATTTGATTTCACTCAGCCTACTGTCTGCACAAGAAGACAATTTAAAAGCAAATGTTAATGAGATCATGTAAGCTGATTGTTTAAAACGCTCCAAAGAAAATCCAGACTCCTTCTCCCAGTTTACTAGGTCAGCTTCAGTCTTAACCTATCACTTGGACCTCATTGTTCTTATTTCGTTAGCCACCCACTGAGTTAAGTGAAGTGAAATCGGACAGTCGTGTCCAACTCTTTGCAACCCCATGGACTGTACAGTCCATGGAATTCTCCAGGCCAGAATACTGGAGTGGGTAGCCTTTACCTTCTCCAGGGGATCTTCCCAACCCAGTGATCAAACTCAGGTCTCCCACATTGCAGGCAGATTCTTTACCAGATGAACCACAAGGGAAGCCCAAGAATACTGGAGAGGGTAGCCTATCCCTCCTCCAGTGGATTTTCACGACCCAGGAATTGAACCAGGGTCTCCTGCACTGCAGGTGGATTCTTTACCAACTGAGCTATCATGGAAGCTCACAAGCCACTCACTAGCCTACTTTCTATTCCTTTAGCAAGCCATGCCGTTTCCCTTCTTGGGGACTTTTGATTTCTTTCAACATTTATTTATTTTCTTTTTGATTGGGCTGGGTCTTCGTTGCTGAGGGGACTTTCTCTAGAGTGGAGAGCAGGGTCTATTCTAGTTGCGGTGCACGGTCTTCTCTTGTTGCAGAGCACAGGCTCTATCTAGAGCACAGGTTCAGTAGTTGAAGTGCCAGACTTTGTTGCTCCGAGTTGTATGGGATCCTCCTGGATCAGGGATTGAACCCGTGTCTCCTGGCATTGGCAGATGGATCCTTAACCACTGAGCCAGCAGGGAAGCCCGACTTTTGATTTCTTGTCTTTCTCTCTCTGGAATTTTCTTCACTGCGATCTTTCTGTAGTTGGTTCCTTCCTGTCTTTTAGGTTTTAGCTTCAGCTGTACTTTGTAGGATGTCTTCATCACCTCTCACCCGGATGACTGTCATCACCTCCCTGCTGGTCTCTCTGCCTCCCTGTCTCCCTCTGCCCCCCCTTAGCACTTCACAGATTTCAGCCTGGTCCATTCAGCCTGACCCAGGCCAGCCCCTTCCCAGCCCTCCAGCCTCATCCTCACTGGATTTCCAGCCTCAGATATGATGTTCCTCTCCTTCGCTGTATCATGGGGAAACCTCCAAGCCTTCCACACGCTCTTCCTCCTGCCTACTGTACTCGCTATACTGTACTCACTTCTGGATAACTTCTACTTCTTCTCTAAGGTACTGTTCAGGAGAGTGTCACCTACCCAGAGTCATCCTCTGCTTTCTGTACTGAGCCTTTGAAAGCACTTGGAAGCTGTTGTATTATGTTGCTAAGCTGTTCCTTAGTCTCTCTCCTGATGTCCCTCCTGGAATCAGCAATTATGTACAGGTGAGCTTATCTTTATCCCCAGCATCCAGCACAACCCTCTGCATTATAATCAGTGTAGCTTAAAGGTTTATTTACAGGATTTCTGGGGGGTGGTGGTGGGATGGCATTCTGATAGGGTGGATCATAGCAGTGTGTTCCACCAGCTCCAGAATTCATGAGCTTCGAGTGAGGGCCGACCCTGGGGATGGAGAGAATGACATAATGGGAGGACGCAGTACCTCGTGTGTGCATTGCAGAGGATCTAGGGCAGTGCTCTGATGGCCGGGGAAAGGACAAGTATGAATAGAAGTTGGAAATACTTGAAAGGACAGGAAAAGCTCAGGTCTCCCAGAAATTCTCCTGCCTTGCAGCCCTGACATGGCTACCCCATTCCCTGGGGACTGCATCTCACATGCCATGGAGGATAACTGGCCATGTTTCCATTTAGTGACCCTGCCCACCTGGCTACACCTGGTTGAGCCAGGAGTAGACATACAACTCCATCTGGGCCAGTGGGATTCTCTCTCTCCTAGAATTTAAGAATTAAAAGAGAAAAACACAGA
This sequence comes from Oryx dammah, assembly GCF_014754425.2. Taxonomy (NCBI): domain Eukaryota; kingdom Metazoa; phylum Chordata; class Mammalia; order Artiodactyla; family Bovidae; genus Oryx; species Oryx dammah. Next base: position 108,770,975 of record NW_024070187.1, on the reverse strand, counting down.
GTTTGGCTGGTGGTGATACAGACTCAAGGTAATCACAACATCCTAGAAAGAAAAGCTACAAATTCTTGTTGTTGAAATATATCCGTTTGCTTTCTCCTTCTGGGTCAAATCTTCCTGATTCTATGACATAGCTCAGTAACCTTGCAAAGAGGAGGAGTAGGGGGAGGTAGGCTATGGAATGAGAGAGACTCAGACACTTTCTAAGGAGTGGGCCAGCCTTCCAGGAGTGAAGGATGTAATGAGAAAAGATGAGCAAGGGCTTTTTCCCATTAGCCGAGTGGAAGACTTTCAGAAAACCAGAGCTGAAAGCCTTTTATTCACGAGGACACTGTGACCCAGAGTGGAGCCATGACTTGCTGCTGCTGCTGCTGCTGCTGCTGCTAAGTTGCTTCAGTCATGTCCGACCCCATGGACTACAGCCCACCAGGCTCCCCCATCCATGGGATTTTCCAGGCAAGAGTACTGGAGTGGGGTGCCATTGCCTTCTCCATGACTTACTGAGGCTCCTGCAATCAGATAATGGTTGGATCCATATAATCCAGCCCTCTCAGCTCTCAGCCCAGGGCTCTTTTCACTTCCTCAGTCATCCTGAGTCTGTCGAGCTGGGATTAGCGCCTCTGTCAATGTGTGTTCATTGTTTCCCTCTGCTGTGTTCCACTTGGTGGCTGCAGGTGATTCCCTTGGGGTCCTGGTACACAGGGTTAGTCCTAACTCTTTGGTTAGTAGGGGTGTGTACTATTGTGTTCATCCAGGATCCAAGTGACTCATCCCTTAAGACTGTGGGGCTGAAAACCACAAAGTGATAATCATATGGCAGGTCATTGGCATGAAGGAACACCAAGCATAATACCATGATGTGATGTGAGTGGCATGGGGTGGTTCTCATGAGCCGCCTTACCCACACACCCTGCCAGCCCTGCAGCATTCTAGCACGGCTGCATTCCTGAGCTCCCATGTGACATTTGTTATATTGCTTTCAAATGTGGTTGCATGCAATAACAGCCCTCTTCTTTTCAGTCAGCTCCATGTCTCCAACGTGGGAGCATCTTTCCTCTCTCCACACCAAGCAGTTTCCAGTCCTGTCTGACTTCTACAGTTGGTCAGAAGTCCTGGTCCTCAATGTGTGATCTGCAGTTTGCTGGAACATGAATCACTCAGTGTGATTGTGAACATGTAGTTTGTTGGGCCTCTCGCAGACTTGCCAAATCATAATCTCTGGATCATTAACAGATCTTCAAGATGATGAGGGCTGTTGTCCTCTAAAGTTCATTTTGTTGTTCAGTCCCTAAGTCATGTCCAAGTCTTTGGGATGCCCTAGACTGCAGCACACCAGGCTTCTCTGTCCTTCACCATCTCCCAGAGTTGGCTCAAACTCATATCCATCAAGTCAGTGATGCTGTCCAACCATCTCATCCTCAGTTGCCTCCTTCTCCTCCTGCCTCCAATCTTTCCCAGCATCAGGGTCTTTTCCAGTGAGTCTGCTCTTCACATCAGGCTAATGTATTGGAGCTTCAGCTTCAGCACCAGTCCTTCCGAAGAATATTCAGGACTGATTTCCTTTAGCATCGACTGGTTTGATCTCCTTCCTGTCCAAGGGAGTCTCAAGGGTCTTCTGCAACACCTTAGTTGAGAAGCATCAGTTTTTCTGTGCTAAGCCTTCTTTATGGTCCAAATCTCACATCCCTACATGACCACTGAAAAAATAATAGTTTTGACAATATAGACTTCTGTTGGCAAAGTGATGTCTCTATTTTTAATATGCTGTCTAGGTTTGTCATAGCTTTTCTTCCAAGGAGCCAGTGTCTTAATTTTGTAGCTGTAGTCACCATCCACAGTGATTTTGGAGCCCAAGAAAATAAACTCCATCACTGTTTCCGATTTGTCCCATCTATTTGCCATGAAGCTTCCCTGTGGCTCAGCTGGTAAGGAATCCAACTGCAATGAGGGAGACCTGGGTTTGATTCCTGGGTCGGCAAGATCCCCTGGAGAAGGGAAAGTCTACCTACTCTAGTATTCTAGCCTGGAGAATTTCACAGACTGTAGTCCATGGGGTCACAAAGAGCTGGACACACTGAGTGACTTTTACTTTCACTTTCTTAGCCAGGAACTGATGGGATCAGATGCCATGATCTTAGTTTTTTGAATGTTAAGTTTTAAGCCAGTTTCTTTTTTTTAAGTTCATCATTGTTAAGTTACTCAGTCATCCCTGATTCTGTGCCACCCCAAGTACTGCAGCATGCCAGGCTTCTCTGTTGTTCATCATCACCCAGAGCTTGCTCAAACTCTTGTCCATCGTGTCAGTGATGCCATCCAACCATCTCATCCTCTGTCATCCCCTTCTCCTCTGCTTTCAATCTTTCCCAGCATCAAGGTCTTTCCAATGAGTCAGTTCTTCGCATCAGGTGGCCAAAGTATTGCAGCTTCAGCTTCAGCATCAGTCCTTCCAATGAACATTCAGGATTGATTTCCATTATGATTGACTGATTTGATCTCCTTGCAGTCCAAGGAAATCTCAAAGGTCTTCTCCAACACCATAGTTCAGAAGCATCAATTCTTCCATGCTCAGCCTTCTTTATGGTCCAGATCTCACATCCACACATAACTACTGAAAAACTATAGCTTTGACTATATGGACCTTTGTTGGCAAAGCAGTGTCTCTGATTTTTAATATGCTGTCTAGGTTTGTCATAGCTTTTCTTCCAATAAGCAAGTGTCTTTTGATTTCATGTCTGCAGTCACCAACTGCAGTGATTTTGAAGACCACAAAAGTAAATTCTGTCATGAAACAGTGACGATTTGCATGAAGTGATGGCACTGGATACCATGATCTTAGTTATTTAAAGTTGAGTTTTAAGCCAGCTTTTTCACTCTCCTCTTTCACCTTCATCACGAGGCTCTTTAGTTCCTCTTTGCTTATGATAGAATGTCACAAGGGTGGTGTCATCTGAATATCTGAGGTTATTGATATTCCTCCCTGTAATCTTGATTCCAGCTTGTGATTCATCCAGCCTGGCATTTCACATTGATTTACGCTATATAAGTTAAATAAGCAAGGTGACAATATATAGCCTTGATGCACTCCTTTCCCAATTTGGAACCAGTCTGCTGTTCCATGTTCTGTTCTAACCGTTGCTTCTTGACTTGCATACATATTTCTCAGGAGGAAGATAAGGTGAGGTCTGGTATTCCCATCTCTTGAAGAACTTTCCAGTTTGTTGTGATCCACATAGTCAAAAGCTTTAGCCAAGTCAATGAAGCAGAAGTAGATGTTTTTTTGGAACTCTCTTGATTTTTCTATGATCCAACAGATGTTGGCAATTGGTTTTTGGTTTCTCTGCCTTTTCTAAACCAGCTTGAACATCTGAGGTTCTCAGTTCATGTCCCATTGAAGCCTAGCTTGGATAATTTTGAGCATTACTTCACTAGCATGAGAAATGAGTGCAATTGTGTGGTAGTTTGAACAGTATTTGGCATTGCCCTTCTTTGGGATTCGAATGAAAACTTACTTTTTCCACTCCTATGGCCACTGCTAGGTTTTCCAAATTTGCTGGCATATCGAGTGCAGCACTTTCAACAGCATCATCTTTTAGAATTTGAAGTAGCTCAACTGGAATTCCATCATCTCCACTAGCTTTGTTTGTCATGATACTTTCTAAGACTCACTTTATTTCGCACTCCAAGATGTCTGACTCCAGGTGAGGGATCAGACCATCATGGTTACCTGGGTCATTAAGATCTTTTCTGCATAGTTCTTCTGTGTATTCTTGCCACCTTTTCTTAACAGCTTCTGTTAGGTCCATACCATTTCTGTCCTTTATTGTGCCCATCTTTGCATGAAATATTCCCTTGTTATCTCTACTTTTCTTAAAGAGATCTCCATTCTTTCCCATTCCATTTCTTTCCTCTATTTCTTTGCATTGATCACTTAGGAAGACTTTCTTATCTCTCCTTGCTATTCTTTGGAACTCTGCATTCAGATGGGTTTATTTTTCCTTTTCTCCTTTGCCTTTAACTTCTCTTCTTTCCTCAGTTATTTGTAAGGCCTCCTCAGACAACCATTTTGCCTTTTTGGATTTCTTTTTCTTGGGGATAGTTTCAATCACTGCCTCCTGTACAATGCCATGCACCTCCATCCATAGTTCTTCAGGCACTCTATCTATGAGATCTAATCCCTTGAATCTATTTGTATAATCATAAGGAATTTGATTTAGGTCATACCTGAATGGCCTAGTGGTTTTCCCTGCTTTCTTCAATTTAAGCCTGGATTTTGCAAGAAGAAGTTCATGATCTGAGGCTCAGTCAGCTCTGGGTCTTGTTTTTGCTTACTATATAGAGCATCTCTATATAGAAACCTAAAGTTCATTAAGATTGGAAAAAAGTGATGAATTTAGGCTGGGCAAATAGTAGTTTTCTGTTCCTGAGGCACACTTTCTAGCAGGGTCATTTTGGCATGTAACTTACCTGTTGCAAGAATCGCTTGAAGGGAAAGAATGAGTTTTATCTCTATTTATCAATATTCAGTGACTAGAATACAGGTGGCCCTCGCTGTGCTGTGATGTGCTCAGCCTCTTCAGTCGTGTCCAGCTCTTTGCAGAGAGTTGTCCCATAGACTATAGACCACCTGCCTGCTCTGTCCATGGAATCCTCCAGGCAAGAATACTGGAGTGGGATGCCATGCCCTCCTCCAGGGCTTCTTCCCGACCCAGGGATCAGACCTGCCTCTCCTGTGTCTCTTGCATTTCAGGCGGATTCTTTACCACTGAGCCACCAGGGAAGCCCTATAGGTGGTCTTTAATAACTGTTAAAGGAATCAATGAGTGCTCAAGTGATGGTCTTCCCCACATTGCACCTACTAAGTGAGGCAGCTCAGGGGAAATATCTGAGCCCTGTCCTATACATACCAGGAGCTCCTCAGGGGCAGTTCCCTTCCATTCCCTTTAGGAGCGTGGCTTGTCATCTGTGAGTAACTTGAGTAAGGACCCCACAGAAGTGCAGAGGCAGAGATGATGGGTGCACCGAGATTTTGCTAAGACCCAGAGGGGATAGGTGCTTCTAGAATATAAACCCCTTCTTATTCTGCTCCCGGGTGTCCTCTGTCCATTTTCCTGGGAGTGGCCAAACTCATGATGGTCAGCAAAGGCCAATCACAATGGCAGCCATTGTGTTACTCTGGGGCTTAATTAGCCACCTGATGGATATGAGGTCTTGTCCTGAGGCAGAGGAGCATCATGGCTGTGACCAGCAGCCAAGGGTAGGGAGCCTGTAAAGGATTAAGTTGGGGATTTGAGGTCCTGGGTATGAATAAATTAATCTTGATCTTAACTATTGGTTGATTCATAGTGACACCACTGAGAAAAGTAGTATTTCTCCTGGACTTAATGTTTTATTTGCAAAAGGGTCATAAAGTATCTCTCTTATCCACTCCCAGCATTTTTTTTTAAAACAATGTTTTGATGTGGACCATTTTTAGTCTTTATTGAATTTCTTACAATATTGCTTCTGTTTTATGTTTTGCTTCCTTGGCTGCAAGGCTTGTGTGATCTTAGCTCCCGGATCAGGAATTGAACCCACGTCCCCTGCATTGGAAGGTGAAGTCTTAACCATTAGACTGCCAGAAACGTCCTTCCCAGGAATTTTTATGGGAATCAAATGGGATAATGAGCATAGGCTATTGTCTTTCTGTTTAGATCATATTGTGATGCTTTCTGCTCATAGAGTGTCCCCAGATCAGCAGCGCTGGTGTCATCCAGGAGCTCTGTCAGAAATGCAGAGTCTCAGGCCAAACGTACTGAGTCAGAATCTCAAGTCATCAGGGACTCCAGGTGAGTTCATTTACACATGAAAGTCTGAGAAGCAGAGACTATACAATTATAAGAAATTTTTAGTCTGTCCTCCAAACACTTTTTAAAGAGAGCTCCCTCCAGAGAAAAGCAATATGTCATATTTATCTCAGTTTAGAACCTAGAATATAACTGACTCTTAGATAGAGTTGACTGACTGAGTAAATTGAGATCTTGTTCTCACTCACTACTTTGGAGCTCATTACCTAATATTCCTCCTGCTTTAATAGCAGGACATATACAAGTCGATTGCAGCTGCCTCAGAGCTAGCTGATGCCAACCACAGATGCAGACATTTAGTATGTGATTAAAGACAGGGTAATCCATTTAATGTGAACTGTGGGAGAGATTTGGCAAGAATCAAGGGACAGAGGTTGGATTTTTAAGAGTTTCCAAAGATAATGTCTTTCCCCAATTATTTAAAGCCCTCAGTAAAACTTGGATCCCACCCAGATAGAAATAAGCCTTCTTAAGACAGAATTTTCTAAATAGGACTCTTGTTCACTCTGGCAGCAGAATTTTGACGCAAGGTCCATTCGGGGGTTTATGTAACATGCTCTTGGAGGGCTTGTCCAGCTTTGTTGAACTGAGACTAACTGAACTTAGCATCTGTGGAGGAGACATGCTTTTCGTTCACAAGATTTTACTACCTGCTAAACTAATTAAAGAATTAATCCAGCACATCATTCCACAAACACCACAATGCCTGGCCTGGGGTTACCATAGTGAACAGCCTAGCCGTCCCTGTTTCTATAAAGCAATTGCCAGATTCGAGGATGGGCTGTGTGAATCAGACTCACAGTGATGTTTGAGGAAGCACAGAAATCAATGTGGGTGGGTGTGGCTGGCCGACTTCACCTAGAAAAGGCTAAGAGGTGATGGAGAGAAGCTTCCTGTGGAAAGTGACCTTTAGGTCACCACCTGGAGGCTAAGTAGGAGTAAAGACTGAAGGCAAAAGGAGAAGGGGGCGGCAGAGGATGAGATGGTTAAGCAGCATCATTGACTCAATGGAACTGAATTGGAGCACGGGCCAGGAGATCGTGGAGGACAGAGAAGCCTGGCGGGCTGCAGTCCATGCGGTCACAAAGAGTCAGGAAGGACTTAGTGGCTGAAAGACAACAACAACAGTCGGCACAGGAAGGAGGAAGTGAAGCTGGTACACAGAACAGCATGGGGCAGGGCCTAGAAGCAGGAGAGAGCTAAGGAGGTGGAGTCGTAAATATTTGGATAGCCATGGTGACGGTGTCAGCTGATTGGGGGCTGTATGTGCGAGGCGTGGAGTGGGATGAGACCTGATTGAAGAATTAATCAAGGGTGGGGCCTCAGTGGGTACTGAGGATCCTCCTAAGAAATTTGCATGGCACCCTCTGGTCAATGGAGGAAGTCTTTGAAAGGGTTAGTGGGGCTGATACAGTTACTGTTCTCTCTCATGGGCCAGGGAGCTCCTTCAACAATAAGGTGCCAGAAAGATGCGTCTTCAGTCTGCATGCCCCGCTCTGCTCTCGAGTCTCTGAATCTGAGCTGGGTGCTGGCTTCCTGTTCTGCATCTGTTCTTGCTAACCACAGAGGGCCCTAAGTATCGCCTTATGTGCATCATCAAAGAACAGTCTATATCCAGAATTCATCAACTGAATTCTCCTGGTCACTCTGCCTCCGGTCTGTCTGCTGTGAGAGCTGCCTCTCTGGGGTCTCTTTCTCTGGATTGCCCCTGCCTGGAGGGCAAGTGAGGCACTGGCAGCTGTGAGCCTGAGCTGCAAACAGCTGCCCTCTGGGCCTCACCAGCAGCAGCACCATGCCCACTCCCTGAGCCCCAGAAGGTCAGGTCATTTTTGCACCATCATGTTACACCCAGCTGTTTACACATGGGCTTCCCAAGTGACTCAAGGTACAGGAGCTGCGGGTTCGATTCCTGGGTCAAGAAGATCCCCTGGAGGAGGGCATGGCAACCCACTCCAGTATTCTTGCCTAGAAAATCCCATGGACAGAGAAGCTGGGTGGGCTACAGTTCACGGGGTCGTAAAGAGCCGGACTTGATCGAGCACGCACACACATGCATTTATACATGTCCTCAATGCCTAGTCTCTTGACAATGAGCTGAAACTCCTGGAAGGTTCTGAGAAGCAGGGTGGCCTGAACATAGGAATGAAAGTCAGAGGAGCTGGCCTGAAGTGTGTTCCCTGTCCTGTGACCTTGGGTGAGCCACTGAAATCTTGGTTTCTGCAGCTGTAAACAGGGACAAACAAGAGCACCCGCCCTGTCTTCTCAGGACAGTGGGGTGAGATCAAACAAGATGAGGTGTGGGAAAGTGCTTTGTAAACCTCTGTGAAGGAGTGGGCTTTCACTGGCGCTCTGGGCATTGCTGGCTCCTGGCCACGCCACCCCTTTCTGGAACAGCTGAAGGCAAATAAGACCCAAGAGTTGAGCATTTCTCACCTTCCACAACGAATCACTGCCCTCCTGTCTGGGCCTTTCCAATTTGGTCTCATTTATCATGGTTCCTGCAGTCAATCACTTAATGAACAACTCAATTAGAAATTATTTGTTCAAACGCAAACATCACTTTATTCATAATTACTGAGTCCAAATAATATTTGATGACACCACCCACTTCGGAACACTTTCTTTCTGGTGGAACTACGGCATACACACCCAATTTTCTCCTCTGGTATACAATTATCTCCTCAAGATTCTTGCTGGAATTTTCTGAAAACTCTAGTTCATTAGAGAGTTCCTGATTTACTCTAACTTTTTTCCCCCCAGGGAAACTTTAAAAATAAATAGACTGAGAAGTATGAAGGGATAGGACAGAAGAGTAGGTGACTGACCTTTTTCAAATAATTGCCCTCTAAAATACAAAACACTGACACTTCAGCACCAAAGGGACGTAAGGAGGAGGAGAAAAAAAAATGGGGAAGGAGGAAGATGACATCTGTGACATCAAAACCAAGTGGGGAATCAACAAGGACCTGCTGAATAGCACAGGGAACTATAGTCAATGTTATGGATGACCTATATGGGAAAATAATCTGAAAAAGAATATCTAGATATAGATATAACTGAATCGCTGTGCTGTACACCTGAAACTTACATGATATTGTCAATCAACTATACTTCAATTACAATTAAAAAAAAAAAGAGGTTTGAACCATAGTGATGAAAAATGGAATCTAGAGATTTTATAAAACCACTCTGGTATCTTATCCTTGAAAGGAATCCACACCATCTTCTCTTCTCATCCATTCTACATGGTGGGAACTTCTTTTCTGGATATGTGGGACCATATAATAATGCCCGGGCATTGGCATCCAGATCAGCCTAAAGATGAACTTGTCTGTGAATGCAGGAGACTTAAGAGACATGGGTTCAATCCCTGGATTGGGAAGATGCCCTGGAGAAGGGCGTGGCAACCTACTCTAGTACTCTTGCCTGGAGAATCCCAAGGACAGAGGAGCCTGGCAGGCTACTGTCCACAGGGTCGCACAGAGTCAGACATGACTAAAGCAACTTAGCATGCATGCATGACCTAGAGACAGCATGCCTGTGCCCGTGTGAAGTCTCTTTAGTCATGTCCAACTCTGTTCAACCCTATGGACTGTAGCCTGCCAGGCTCCTCTGTCCATGGAGATCTCCAGGAAAGAATACCAGCTGCTGCTGCTAAGTAGCTCAGACGTGTCTGACTCTGTGGAACTCTATGGACTGTAGCCCATCAGTCTTCTGTGTACATGGGGATTCTCCAGGCAAGAATTCTGGAGTGGGTTGCCACACCCTTCTCCTGGATCTTCCTGACCCAGGGATTGAACCTGACTCTCCTGTATCTCCTGCACTGGCAGCCGGGTTCTTTACGGCTAGTGCCACCTGAGAAGCCCAAAGACAGCATGAAGGAGCCTAATTATAAGGTGGAGACCTCACAGGCATGTCCTCCCTAAAGCCTTCCTCCACATCCTTCCCGCTCAGGTGCAGATGGTGCTTCTTTCTCTTTGCTTCCAAGTGGTAGTCATTTCTTTCCCCATCGTTTTGCATTTATCAAACTTTGTTTTTCTTGCCCATCTCCCTGCCATAGACCCTGAGCTCCCTGAAGTCAGGGACTGAGTCTCATCACCTGGGCACATTTAATGACTCGCTTCTAGACAGAAGTTGTCGTTTGACTGTCACATAGGGCTGCCATCCCAGATGCTCTTCAAGCTTCACCGGGTGACTGCAACAGCCTCCTAACTCGCTTTTCTGACTTTAGTTTATTCAGTCTGGACACCATCCTCCCCATCAGAGCCAGGAAAGTCTCTAAGATGGGACTCAGACCCATCCTTCCTCTGCTTAAAACTCTCCAATGAGTTCTCTCGTCCTCTGCAAAAATCCAAAAGCCTTCACACGGCTTAGGGGACGTTTCATCTCCTGGACCTGGCTGAGCTCTCCAGCCTGGTGTCCACCCACTCTGCCTTTACAGCCAAAGTACAGCCTCTGGGGAGCAACACTCAGTCTTGTGTATTTATTATTTTCGGCTGTGCTGAATCTTTGTTCCTGTCTGGGCTTTTCTCTAGCTGCAGCGAGCAGGGCCTACTCTCTAGTTGCAGTGCATAGACGTCTCGTTGCAGAGTTTCTCTTGCTGTGGAGCACAGACTCTAGGGCGCACCGGCTTCAATAACTGTATCTCTTGGGCTCAGTCACCAAGTGATATGTGGGATCAGGGATTAAACCGGTGTCCCTTGCATTGGCGGGTGGATTCTTAACCACTGGACCACCTGGAGAGTGCCACACTCATACTCTGATCCATCCCGCCCTCTCATATGATAACAGTGCCTGATATTTATTAAGCACGTGCTATGCTGGGTACTTTCCAGTCATTCAGTCTGCATTTCAATAAACCTCAGAACTATCCAAATGATAATTATTACATCCCCCTTTTACAGACGAGAAAATTGAGACTTGGAAAGGAAGCTTGCTCTAGGCAAGATAGTTGCTCAGTTGCTAAGTCATGTCTGACTCTTTTGTGACCTTATGGACTGTAGCCCACTAGGCTCCTCTGCCCATGGGATTTCCCAAGGCAAGAATATTGGAGTGGGTTTCCATGTCCTTCTCCAGGGGATCTTCCCAACCCAGGGATCGAACCTGTGTCTCCTGCATTGATAGGCGGATTCTTTGCCACTGAGCCGCCTGGGAAGCCCAGGCAAGATAGTTAAAGCCAGTTAAAGGGTTATAACCAGACCAGTGACTCCAGGACCTGAGGTTTTGTCCACCACGTTATGCGAAAGATGGTGTGGTTCTCACGCTGAGAGAATTTCTCCAGATGAGATGTGACTTCAGCTGCGTACAGGTCGATGGCCGTATGCCTCAGAGGTCTGCTAAATGCCCTGCCCAAGGCAGATTCCAGGGCAGCCATGGGGAAACCAGAAATGAGACCAGCTCTTTCCACTGCAAGGGTCCAAGAAGGCTTCTCCAGACAGGTGGAGGGTGAACCAAATTACAGAGGAGAAAAAGGACGGGCACAGGTAGAGACGGCGAGAAAGGCCGTTCTGAGCAGACTTCTCCACAGCTGGGCTGGCAGAGGGGCAGGTCCTGGGTAGGTCAGACCAGGAAATGGATCCCTTTGGCTGAGGCAGATAAATCAGGGAGAGGAGATGGGTATTGGGGAAATGTGCAGAAGGGCCAGGAATCAGGGGGCGAGTGTCAGGGGGGCTGAGAAGTTGGGTGGGGCTGCAGCTCATGGATGGTCTGAGAGAAGCTGATCACCTTCCAGCAAAGAGGTGGTCTGATAATAGTGTGGTTTGGGGAGCTGAGGGTGGGGTTGAACAGGGAGAGGGGGCATGTCTGGAACGCCCAGTAAAGATGCTTTTGCAACAGTCCTGACAGGAGACGAGAGTGGTGGCTGTGTAATTGCAAAGCAAAGGGCTGATTCCACAGGCATTTGAAGCCACCTTGGGCTATAATTTGCTTTTTAATGACACTGCTGATCCTGCTGTTACTGATGTCTGGGGACCTCAGGGGTGCTTTAGAGTCACCCCCTGGGTGGCCAGAGGCCTGTGTGTGGCACTTAAAGAGCCCTCATTAGGGTCAGGAGCCCCAGGTCTCAGGCTAGGACCCACTGGAGGGGGTTTGGGGGGGTTGCCTCAGGTAGCTCTCATAGATTTCTGGGCTTGTTTTTCATGATTGAGTCTCATCCACTCAGTCTAACAGGGGTTTTGACAGAGGCCCTTCTCTAGGACATTTGGAATGCCTCCTGTGTGCAGAGGGATGTGGGTAGCCCTGGGGTCATAGCTGCTTCCCACCACCACCCTCCTGATAAAACAGGCTAATCACTGCCTCTGCCTGCCTCAAACAGTGTCTGTGTGTATTAAAGAGTGCGCTTGAAAGACAGGGGGAGAGACGAGGCACCTGAGGAGCGCCCGGGCCAAAGCAGAGGTGAGTCAGTTTACATAAACGTACCTGAAAGAGCCCTTTCTGTGCTGAGTCAGGCTTCACCTGCTCTTCAGGTCCTCGATCGGCAACCAGGATGCTGAACCGGTTCCAAACCAGTCAGGGAACCCCACGGCCTTTAGTCTGGAAGAAAAGGAGTTAAAACCTCTCAGGATTCCAGCAAAAGCTTAGCAAGAGCCCCAAGCAAATACACAGTTGAACTTAACTGAATCCCGTCAAAATGGGTTTGAGAAAATCCATCTTTTTAAAAAATATTTATTCATTTACTCGCTCAGGATCTTGTAAGCAGCCACTCAGTGTGTAGGCTTCCCTGGTACCTCAGGCAGTGAAGAATCAGCCTGCACTGTGGGAGAACCAGGTTTGATCTCTGGGTCAGGAAGGTCCCCTGGAGAAGGTATGGCAACCCACTTTAGTATTCTTGCCTGGATAATCCCATGCACCAGAGGAGCCTGGCAGGCTGTAGTCCAAGGGGTTGCAAAGTGTTGGACACGACTGAGAAACTAACAGCAACACTCCCCATGCACCTCTGTTGTGGCTGTCCAGTCTCTAAGTCATGTCTGATTCAGTGTGACTCCGTGGACTGCACCAGGCCAGGCTTCCCTGTCCTTCGCTATCTCCCAGACATTGCTCAAATTCATGTCTGTTGAATTGGTGATGCTATCCAACCATCTCATCCTCTGCCGCCCCTTTCTTCTTATGCTTTCACTTTTTCTCAGCATCAGGGTCTTTTCCAATGGCCTGGCTCTTTGCATCACGTGACCAAAGTACTAGCGCTTCAGCTTCAGCATTAGCATTAATCCTTCCAATGAACTTTCAGGGTTTTATCTGCTCAGGCTCCAAAATCACTGCGGATGGTGAGTGCAGCCATGACATTAAAGGAAGCTTGCTCCCTGGAAGGAAAGCTATGACAAACCTATGTATGTTTACTTGGTCCTTAAACAGATTTTCAGCTCCTTGTGGGGAGGGAGTGTACATGGTTCCTGCTTTAGCGGGTGGGGCAGCGTACCTCCAGCACAGAGCAGAAAGGGTCTGGGCTAGAATTCAACCTCTGCTCTGCTTTTTAAGATTTTTTTTTTTTTATTGTGGGCCATTTTTAGTCTTTATTGACTTTGTTACATTGCTTTTGTGCAGTCTCTCAGTGTGTCCAGCTCTTTGAGACCCAATGAACTGCAGCAGATCAGGCTTCCCTGTCCTTCACTGTCCCCTGCAGCTTGCTCACACTCATGTCCATTGGGTCCACGATGCCGCCGTCCATCACTTCATCCTCTGTCCTCCCCTTCTCCTCATTTGTTACATTACTGTTTCTGTTTTGGTTTTTCAGTGGGAAGGCATGTAAGATCTTAGCTTCTCAACCAGGGATCAAACCTGAACTGCCTGCGTTGGAAGGTGAAGTCTTAACCACTGTACTGCCAGGGAAGTTCCTCTGCTCTGCATTTTCAGAGCTGCTTCAGCCTGGAGGAACAGCCTAGAAGAAGAGCTGACTTCTTTCAGGAAGCACAAAGGTATAGTCTGTGTGCTAAGCTATGGCGTGGCCCCAGAGGAAGCCCCTCTAACGATCGGTTCAGAAGAGCTGCTTTCTAAGCTGCACGGCGATCTTTGTGCAACAGAGCCCTCTGTGTTACGGTCTAATGCCGTGCTTCTCTAGCAGTGCTGTTTATTTTCAGAAACATTTACTGGACACTGCGTACTGGGTGCAGTGTTCACTCCTGCCCCCTCAGGCGAAGCAATAAAATTGGGCAAAATACCAACTTCCATATCTGTAAGTTATTTATTGGAGAGGGAAATGGCTACCCACTCCAGTTTCTTGCCTGGAAAATCCCATAGACAGAGGAGCCTGGCAGGCCATAGTCCATACAAAGGTCGTACAAAGAGTCAGACATGCCTGAGCGACTTGGCACGAGTTATTTATTAATAGGCAAGTGTATGATAAAGACACAGAAAGAGGAGGACTCTCCTCTATTCTGGGAGCTAGGGAGGGCTCCAGGAAGTCACATCTGTTTCAGTTGTGAAAGATGAGTAGGTTGGCCCTGGAGAGCAGGTGTGGGAGCAGGTTCCAGCCCGACCAGACACCTGCATGGACACGATGGAATAGGGACAATGTCAAGTTGTGTAGCTGTGATAGGAACTCGAATGTCTAGCCTTTCAGACACAGGCTAGATGAGTTCCCATCCAGGAGGTCTTCCAGAAGCCTTACAGAAGGAGGGGTTCACCTCTCTCTTCTTACTGCCTCTGGACCTGTTGGCAGCGTCCATGATCACATTTATCGCTTGGCACTGCAAACTTGGGTGATACACACATGTCAATATACACCAGAAGCTTGCTGAGGTCAGAGAGCCTGTAACTTCATTTTTGTTTCCTTAATAAAAGCATAGGGAATAGAGTAGATGCTTCACGCATACTTGCTAAAGTGAATTCACACATGGAGAACACGGAGAAGGTGCCTCCCTCCTACAGTTGGTCTTGAGGGTCTAATTATATCTGTAACATTTGCAGGGCCTCTAAAATCTTTCTCAAACTTTCTTATAGAGAGGTTTTGTACCTAATCACATGAGCATTTACCTACATGTATATTTAGGTGCTTGGATAAGGAAATGTCAGCTCACTCCAGTGTTCTTGCCTGAGAAATCCCAATGGACAGAGGAGCCTGGTGGGCTACAGTCTGTGGGTCACAGAGTCGGACAGGACTGAGAGACTAATGCACACACATATGTGGGTACTATACATACACTGAAAGAATTCATATAACACTTATCGGTGGCTTTTTCTGAAAAGTGGAAAGAGAAATGGGGCGGGGGGCGGAGAGGGAAATGGGTACTATATCAGAACCATTGAGTATGGTTGTCCATGTTGCACACTGCACAACTCTAGGGACCATTCATTTAGATATGGATCTGTACTTTATAAATTTAAACAAAGAATAGCAAACACACAGAAATACTGTTGGGGGCTTCTTCAGACCGTAAAGAATCTGCCTGCAATGCAGGAGACCTGGGTTCGAGCCCTGGGTTGAGAAGAGTCCCTGGAGGAGGAAAACGGCAACCCACTCCAGTATTCTTGCTTGAAGAATCTCATGGACGGAGGAGTCTGGCAGGCTACCATCAAAAGGGTTACAAAGAGTTGAACACAACTGAGTGGCAAAGCACAAATGACAGTCAGTAGTTTTTACTTTCTTTTCAGGGTTTTTCAGTGCTTTTCTAAAATGCCCAAAATGGATGGGCATGACTTTTATAGTAAAAAATTGTTAAGACTAATAAGTTGTGGACAATTTGGGAAACATTGAAAGTATAGCAGAGAAAATAAAAATGACCCACACTTTACCAGAGAAAATTACCAGTAACATTTTATTTCAAAAAGTTTACTTTCTATTCTTTTTTTTTTAATTTTAAAATGACATTCATTCTTTAAATAATACAGAAACATACAAAGAAGAAAATAAAAATTACTTCTAACTCACCACCCAGAGATGGCCCACTTTAGCAATCCATGCATTTTCTTCCAGATTTTTTTCTATGTTAATTACAAGCATAACTTCCATTTGCTGAGTGCTTAGTTTGAGCCAGGAAGTGTCCTAAGTGCTTGCCAGACATTATCTCATTTAATTCCCACATAAGCCTGAGGTCGGAATCAGCAACCCCATCTCAAAGATACAAACCAAAGGTTAAAAAACTTGTATCCATTGCAGATTGAGCTTAACATTGCTCAGTCGCTCAGTCATGTTTAACTCTTTGTGACCCTATGGACTGTAGCCTGCCAGGCTCCTCTGTCTGTGGGATTCTCCAGGCAAGAATACCAAAGTGGGTTGCTGTTTCCTTCTCCAGGGGATCTTCCCAACCCAGGGACTGAAGCTGACCCTTCTGCATTGGCAGGCAGATTCTTTACCACTGAGCCACCTGGGAAGCCTGAACTTAACATTGCCTGACTCCAAAGCTAACACTCTTTATGTTTCTCCATGAGCCTTCAAATCCTGTGTGCAGGGACTTCCCTGGTCGCCCAGAGGTTAAGAATCCACCTTGCAATGCAGAGGATGAGGGTTTGATCCCTGGTAGAGGAACTAAGAGCCTGCGTGCCCTGAAGCAACCAAGCCTGTGCACCACAGAGAATCCATGCGCTGCAACGAAAAAGCCTGCATGATGCAAGGAAGATTCCTCATGCTGTGACCCCATGCAACCAAAAAAATAAATATAAAAAAAATCCTGTGTGTAGTTACATGCACACCCCTGCCCTGACATACACAGGCTGCAAACACAGACACACACACAAGCTGTGATGCATTGTATCTTCCGTTTTGTGGCCTGTTTTATTTCTATTTGTGTGGTAAAGAGTTTATGATATCCTGTGGAAGCACTTTTAGAAAGCGGTTTGGTAATCTTTGCCTCTTAAGTTACATTTTAAGCAAAGCAGTCTTGAAGCATCAATCTCCAAAGCGGACTGACCTTTGTCATCAGGCCTCCTGACCTAATAATGCCTATCCAGTCCTCAGGATCCCACCTGCTGGCTGCTTCTCCTTGGCTGTTCCCTTGTCCATTCTCCGTCCTCAAGCTGGGGGTAGGTAGGGGAAGCCAGGCACACTGTGGCCACAGGCCCCCAAAACTCTCAGAGGAAGCTAGTCTCCATAATTCCTACAGTTGATGACAGTATCGCCCATGAGCAGCGCTTCACAGCCTCAAAGCCTTTCTTGTGTGCATTTCTTGTGAATAATCCTGTATGACTGAGAAGGCCTCTTTCAAATCAAGAAAGTTATGGACAGGTTGAGCAATCGGGATAATATAAAATCTTCAGCAAGGGTTGCAACAAAAAATAGGGCAAAGAGCGCCAAACTTGTGGCTGAGTGCAAACTGTTCACATGCAAAGTGGAGCAAATCACTGCGGGCCTCCAGTGCTCCAGTATGCAAAGGATGAGGACTGAGGGTTCCCAGGGGTCTCAGAGGACACAGTGATTTCTGAATTGATAGACTGACTACCTGCTGCTGCTGCTGTGGTTCAGTTGCTAAGTCATGTCTGGCTCTTTGCGATCCCAAAGACCTCAGCACAGCAGGCTCTTCTGTCCTCCACTATCTCCCAGAGTTTGATCAAGTTCATGTCTATTGAATCGGTGATGCCATCCAACCATCTCATCCTCTGTTGCCCCCTTCTCCTGCATACCTGCAGGGGTGGAGATAACTGTCTTAACTGACTCTTATTCTGTAATACACTGCTTGAGAAATACTGTTTTATAGGTTTTCTGCATAATGCTAATTCAGTTGTTTAATTTCATTCAATAAACAAACTAATTCCTTGCGACTTCCTTGCACGGTTCGTGGACCAATGGCCTCCCCCATCTTCTGGGGCCGCCTTAGAACAGAATCTCTACTTCACCTGCCCTTCTCCCTCCCGGGTCTGCTGACTCATTACCTGCCTTGTAATAAGATTCCCAGGTCAGACACAGGAGTATTAAAGTTCGCGTTCAAAGCACTGCTGTTAAGGACATGCAAGTTCTAAATGAAATGGAAGTCGCCCTACAGAGTTTATTTAGCATCACACAGGGCGTTTCATACACATGTTTCATTTAATGTACATGCAAGCAGGAGGTGGACCACGCGCTTGGATCGCTTCAGCAGTGGGGCATGGCTTATGCAGGCAGGTTCCGCTGTCTGCTCAACAGGGACCCCAGACAACTGAGAGCCCGGGTTTCTCCCGAGTCCTTTTCCCTCTCCTTTTTAGGAGAGCACGCATGCCCCGAGCTGGCCCACATTTGGAGAGGGAGCCATACGCAGTCACATCCCATTAGCTAATAGAGGGGCCCCTGGAGAGGCGGTTTCAGCTGGGCCCGCCAGGCTAAAGCCCCTTTAATGGCCCAGTCAGCTGTCAGGGCTGTAAACACATTTCTTCCCATTCAGAGCCATTTGCCCCTCTCTGTGACCTCTTGTGGCTCTCAGACCCTGGCCACGTGGCCCAGATGGCCTAATCCGTCAGGCCAAAGCAGGTGACAGCGGGGCTTGCTGTTAGGTAATCAGTGACTATAATTAGCAGGGGTGGAAACTTCAATGGGACCAACTGCAGTGCTGGGGCCCGCGGAGCTCTTGAGGGGTGGACCAGCGGAGAGAGAGCAAGGCTCCCTGCCTCCTCCCTCCCCTTCTCCCTTCCCCCTTGAACAGGATGTTTCTAGCGCTGGCTGCTTGGAGCTTGTGTGCATGTCGGGGGAGGCGGGGGGCTTCATCCTCAATGAGGAAGGTCAGGGCTGAGCGCTGGCAATTTAGGAAATGACTTGTTTGGCAGCTGATCAAATTTATTTCATATGATTCGGTTTGATAATTAGTCGGCTGTAAGGAGCCTGTGGGATCAAGGGTTGGGGGGAGTTATAAAGGATTAGGACATGGTTCTTGGGTTGGGGGGCGGTCAGACACACATGCATTCAGACACTAGCTCTGCTGCTCAGTAGTCAGGAGGCCACAGGCTGGTCAACTGGGCTCTCTCAGTCTCTAACAACAGATATCACACTGCCCTCCTCGTGGACACACTGTTGGGGTTAATGAAATACCCCATCCCATCAATAATGCCTGAAACCCCTCTGACATACAGTGTGTGCATGCTCAGTCCCATCTGACTCTTTGGGACCTCACGGACTACGGCCCACCAGGTTCCTCTGCATGGGATTCTCCAGGAGAGAATACTGGAGCAGGTTGCCATGTCCTCCTCCAGGGAGTCTTTCAACCCAGGGATCAAACCCGCGGCTCCTGAGTCTCCTGCATTAGCTCGTGGCTTCAGTATTCTTGCCTGAAGAATACCATGGATGGAGGAGCCTGGTGGGTTACAGTCCATGGGGTTGCAAACAGTCGGACACAACTGAGCGACTTCACTTTCACTTTCTTTACCACTGTGCCACCTGGGAAGCCCCTGACATACAGTAGTTCCCATCATATTGTTTTCCTTTCTTCTCCTTCTCCATAGGTACAACTTTGTACATGATGCTGATAAGACAGAACCAACCAACCAAAACATTGCTCATAACATTCTGAATAATGTCTCTTTGATAACAGGGGAAGGGAAGATGTTTATCAAAAAGCAGTTGATAAGTGAGATTGGCTTTGCTTGTAACTTACATCAGGAGGAGAACAGTCCCCACATTGTCTAAATCAAAAGGAAAGCGATGGGGGAGAGAAGTCAGCAACGAAACACTGAAGCATTGTTTGTTGTTTGTCGTTTTGTTGCTGGCAGTCAATGGCTGTTTTCCTAACACAGCACATATTGTCAGTTTGTTGGAAACATTGTTGAAGCTTGTTGGGTTTGGGTACCCTGAAGGTCTAAAGTAAAACTTCATCATCTACCTTCCCCTTCCAGCCAAACTGTTTTTTTCTTTTCCATAATGTTATTAAAAATAAATGATATCCCTAGAAATGCAAAAAGAAACTAAAACCCACCTATCATCCCAGAAACCAGTTAACAATTCAGTATATATTCTTCTGTTCTGGTTGTCTAGTCACTAAGTCGTTTTCTGCCAGGCTCCCCTGTCCATGGGATTTCCAAGCAAGAATAATGGAGTGGGTTGGTATTTCCTCCTTCAGGGACTCTTCCCAATCCAGGGATTGAACCTGAGTCTCCTGCATTGGTGTGTGGGGGGGGCAGTTCTTTAGCACTGAGCCAACAGGGAAGCCCATATATTCTTCGAGATCCATCTAAACACAGGTGTTATTTTTTCATCAAAGTGTGTGAGATTCAGTCACTTAGAACATGATTTTTTCCCCTCCTACTTAATATCTTGATTTTATTCTGTTAAAAATTGGGTTTATATAAACATATTTTTTTTCTAACTTTTCTATCGTACTTTATTGACCCACTTTACAAAGAAGTCTACCAATCTTTTCCCACTACCTATTTTTATTGAGATAATTCACATACCATACAATTCACCCTTTGAAAGTATACAATTCAGTGGGTTTCACTGTAGCCACAGGATTGGGCAACCATAACTGGTTTCTAATTCAAGGACATGTCCGTCACCCCTGAAAGAGCGCAGGCATATGCTGACAGAGTCCACTCCTTCCTCTAGACCCTGGTGCACAGTAACTGTAGTGCTACTGAGATGCTACAAGTTACAGACAGTTTTTCACCCTCGGATATGTAAATTGCTTACAACTATGTATAATTTCAAGAAATATTGTAATGATTGGTCTGTGAAATTGTGGTCCAATTAAATGATATTTTTGACTATGTCACAGTGAACACACACATGCTGTTTCAATTTGAAAAGGAGTGTTACATTTTTGGATGATGCGGTTTGGGGGAAATTTAGAATTCAAACAAACCTCTAAATCTGCAGAATTACAAACATTCTTTGGGGATTTCCCCAGTGTGGTCATTGCAAAATTGCTTTTGCAAATACTGCCTGCCGAGTTTGCCAGACGTTCAAAGTTGTGAAATTGTATGACTCTGCAGTTTCGCTGTGGAGGCTGATCTCTGACAGTCCAAACTGTGTTCTGTGTCTCTCTGAGGAGACTTAGGACCCGGTAGAAAGAAGCAGGAGTCAGGGTGTGGAGTGGAACCAACTCTGTTCGTAGTTTCTAGGATTTTTAAAATTTTTGGAAAAAAAAAAAAAAGAACGTAATCTGATATAAAAGGAATCTGGCAAGTATATATTTTTTTAAAAAAACCTTGCATATTGTACATGTAGATCCTACTTAAAATTCCTTGCAATACCAATAACTGTTATTATCATAACTTCCATGGGCTGGGAAGTCAGGAGGCTATGAGGATCAGGTGCTGCGCTCTCTCATGTGTATTGCTTTGTTCCACAGCCTTGTGAAATCACGGATGGGCTTGTTTAAGAAGTGGAGGTTGGAAGTATTACACAACCCAAAGGAAGGTCAAGCCACAAGCTATCAGGCAGTCGGTTTGGCAGCTCCTTTGTTCCTCAGCAACTTATTCCTTCCCAGTGCTTAACTCACCCCAGCACCTGTCCCGCCCTGTTTCGATGACAAAGCCAAGTTCTGCACATCTTCTCTGAGGCCCAACACCCCTGTGAACTTAGTGGTGACAGCTTGGTGCTTGGAGTCTTGGTTCTGCCACTCACCGTGCCACCTGCGGCGAGTTACTTCACCACTTTGTGGCTCAGTCTTTCCATCTGTGGAATGGGGCGTAAGAGCGTGGACTGGATGCATTTGTGGTGAGAGGTAAATCACTCTATTAAATGCAGCTTTTAAGTGCTCAAGTGCTTTATGATGACCTGGCAGCTGGTCTATGGTCCAGTACTGCAGTGACAGCGCTGAGCCTGTCCCCTGAGATGGTTACGGCAGAAGTTCGGCCAGCTATCTCCACTCCATCGTTTCATATTTGGGAGAGCAGAAATGCTTGTCCAAACCCCACAGCTTGCCAGCAACACAATCCCTATAGTGATACTATAAAGTAATCTGCTCGGTTTCTATTTGTTTGTTCAAAGCAAAGACTGTGGTGTTTGAGGAAGCAAGCGTCTGAGGACAATATTCCTGTTCTCCACGCTCATAGGGTTCCTTTATTTCATCCTTGGTCTCATTCACGGTCAGGTATTAGGAGTCTCCCTCGTGGTGATCTTGTGAGTTGACCCTCGCCAATGAGAGTCAGGCCCATGCTGTCACGCATTCTAACTATTGTCCTGTGAGTGGGATCCACCCCTTTTTAAAAAAATCCATTTTGTAGATGTGGAGATTGAAGCAGAAAAAAATAAGCCACATTCAAAGTTACACATTATCAAGGGGCAGAATTTTGGAAAACTGCCCCATGGTCAAGAGCTCATTTGGGATTGAGGTGTGCACATTGTGTAGTTAAAATGGATAACCAACAAGGTCCTATGTATAGCACAGGGAGCTCTGCAGCTCTGAAATATAGCAGCCTGGACGGGAAGGGAGTTTGGGGGAGAATGGATACCTGTGTGTGTGTGGTTGAGTCCCTTTCCTGCCACCCGAAATGGTCACAACATTGCTAATTGGCTATTGTTATTGTTGAGTCTCTAAATCATGTCTGACTCTTTAGTGACCCCGTGGACTGTAGCTCAGCAGGCTTTTCTGTCCATGCGATTTCTCAGGCAAGAGTGCTAGAGTGCTTAGCCATTTCCTTCTCCAGGGGATTTTCCCTAACCAGAGACTGAACCCGCGCTTCCTGGGTGTCCTGTGTTGGCTGCTGGATTCTTTACTGCTGAGCCACCAGGGAAGCCCTAATACAAAATAAAATATAATTATATCTTAATTGGAGAAGGAAATGGCAACCCAATCCAGTGTTCTTGCCTGGAGGATCCCAGGGACGAGGGAGCCTGGTGGGTTGCCATCTATGGGGTCACACAGAGTCGGACACAACTGAAGTGACTTAGCAATAGCAAGATCTTAATTACATTATATATATAATATAAAAATTTTTTTAGAAATAACTCATTTGTGATGGTGGGTAAGCCCCTTAACCGCCTCTGTTGCCATGCTTTTATTGTAAAATGCACTAATAATACTGCCTGCTTTAAAAGCATGCAGTGAGGATTATGAATGCTTGTAAAGTGCTTGAAAAAACTCCTGGCACATAGTATGAGCTCAATTAATGTCAGCCTCACACCAAACAAAAAACGCAACAGGATATGGATTTGTCTGCTTCCAAAGCATGCAGTTCCCTTTGGGGTGTCCTGTCCCTTCAAAAGGAACCATGGAATTGAATTCATACCAAGAAACCTGAACAAGAGTCAGGATGGCCAGGCATTTGAAAGGGTGACCTAGTTACAAAGCTCCCTCACATACACACACATAGATACTTTTAATAGCTGGTAAGAGCCAGAGAAAATCCAATTACAGATGAATCAATCGATTAAAAAGAAAGGGAGCAGAAGAAAGGAGAAAATGTTGGAGAGACACAGAGCCAAATTACAGCTGGATAATAGAATTAAGGGTCTGTAGAACAAACTGGGAGACAAAAACAAGAGGATGCAGGCTGGAGACTCATTCACAGTTCTGTGATGATGTGCTTTTTTTTTTTTTTCTTTTCCCCTCTGCTCCCTAAATCCAGAGAACAGTCCTCGGGCCAGCACCCCAAACAACTGACCACACTGGAGAAAGCCAGCAGATCATATGTTTGGCAAATCATATGGCAAATATATATATATACCACGTATAGTCTCTGGAACAAGAGGATTTTGTTGGGGGTAAACCGGTGCTCACATTTAAAGATGAAAGTAGAGGACCCAGACACTGCCATCACCGGAGGGGGAGGGTGAAAGCTACTTTGATTGGTTAGTTGGCAAAGATACAGCCTTAGTTCCTCATGTTCTGTTTCCTAAGAAATCCTGTCTTGGATCTGAAAGAAACGTCTCATTATTAAGCAGAATTTCTCTCTTTCATACAAACGCTTAAAAAACAAAAACAAAAGTTTATTTTCTATTTTGGGGGAAAGGGGTGATGAGCTGGAGACCGGGCTCTTAATCCAGCCGCAAGCGCTACAGCTGTGTCTATTATTGGTGGGTTCTAGAATAACATCCGTTTCTATGTATTTATGGAAAGGCGTCCTTAACTAGGCCACATAAAGAGTAAGCGCATCTATAAATAAATTAAGGAGGCTTCGAGGCGCAGGCGGTGGCCCCAGGGCTGCAGCCTGGCCACCCAGCTGTCTTCTTTACGCCTGGCCAGGCCTGCCCCATGGCGGATGCAATTACACGGTAGGCGGGGTGCAGTGCGTGCTGGGCGGGGCGCACCGCCTCCAGCAGGCCTCGGGGATTGACACCAAAGGTGGATTTCTCTGCCCCTAGGGGACTGGCCTCACTTGCCCGGAAGCCTCTGGCCTCTGTCTTGGCCAGCGCAGGTGACCAGGGGGCCGTCACTTCTGGTGGCCAGCTGCCGGCAGCCCGGGTTCATTCAGGCTGGGCTGAGTTAACAGGTGGTGGGGTTGGGGTGGTAGGGTTGGGGGCAGTGGGGACAGGGTAACAAGACAAGAACCACGAGATAACCCCGAATATGTACGTGTAAAGAGAGTAAGGCATGGGGCACAGGGATGAAAGCAGCTTTTCCTGAGTGTGGGGCCCCAATCCTTTTTTTTCCCACCCTAGGATCCGTTCTACTACTAGAGTGCTGCCTCCTGAATGGGCATCAGGCATGAAGAATCCAGAGTTGTACTGGCAGGGTTTTTCCTGTACATTCAGAAATTGAATTAAAAAACAAAAAAAGGCCACTCAAAGCAGAGACCCGGGCTCTCCAGGTGCTGTGAACCTGAAGCTGCAGTTATGTGAGAGTCCCTGGGGATGTCTACACATCCATTTGGAAAGCTCTTGTTTACAGTTCTTGTTATTGGGCCTTAACCCTGACTGCACGTCTGAATTACCTGGAATTCTGAGTCGACTTGTATCCTCCAAAGAGATGCTCAAGTCTCAACCGCCAGGATCTGTGGCCAAGACCTTGTTCAGCACTAGGGTCTTTGCAGATGATCAGCATCTTAGCATGAGCCTGGTTAACCCATGATGACTTTATAAAAAGAGGCGATTTAGACACAAAGATGACATGCACACAGGGAGATGTCCTTGCAAAGATGAAGACAGATACTGAGCTGATACATCTCTAAAGAAGAGATTCCCAGGTGATACAGTGATAAAGCATTCACTTGCCAATGCAAGAGATTCAGCTTTGATCCCTGAGTTGGGAAAATCTCCTGGAGGAGGAAATGGCAACCTGCTCCAATATTCGTGCCTGGGAGATCCCATGGATGGAGGAGCCTGGCGGCTACAGTCCATGTGGTCGCAAGAAGTCAGACATGCCTGAGTATGTAGGCATGCATGCATCTATAAACAAAGGGATGTCAACTATTGCCAGTGAACTACCAGAAGTTGTAAGAGACACTCAGACATATTCTTCCCCAAACCCTCAGAAGAAACCAAACCTACTGGTACCTTGATCTTGAATTCCTGGGCTCTAGGACTGTGAGACAAGTATCTATTGTTTAAGCCTCCCAGTTTGTGGTACTTTGTGAGGACAGCCTTAGCAAACTAATACACCTGAATCATTCTATGAAAAACCCAGGGTTTTGAGCTCTGTCTGACATGTTTATAGTCAGAACATTCAGGTGTGGGACCACTGGAACTACATTTGCTAAATGTCCTTTGGGTGACTCTGGTAAGGTTGGTAGTTTGGGGACCAGTATTCCTGTCTACCTGTCATCTAGCATTCACCTACACAAATCCTCCCTAAGAGCAGATGCATGGGTATAAGGATTTGCTTGTATGCTCCCAATGATGGGGAGTCCTATCTATCATGGAAAGTTCTAATTGTTCAGAGAAACATTTAAATGGAGCTAAAAATCTCCTATGATTTTCTCTATTACAAAGATGAAGAAACTGAGATCCTGAGTAGCTGAATAACTTGCCCAAGTCTGTAGAGTCAGTATGGGGCCAGCTATGGATCTGAATCTAGACAGTTGCCTTAGTCCATCTCTCTGACCACTATGCAGATGGCCCCTGGTTTACCAAAAGCCATCACAGCTGTGCTCAAATCGAGACTGCCCTTAATCTCCAGAGACAGAGAGCCAGTGTCCCTCCCTGATGCTCACATCTGGCTGGTGGGATGAGAGGGTGGGGTATGAGGGCGAGGGAGGTAATTGTGTGATCCTCTGGGTCAGGAAGATCCCCTGAAGGAGGGTATGGCAACCCACTCCACTGTTCTTGCCTGGAGAATCCCATGGACTGAGACGCCTGGTGGGCTACAATCCATAGCATTGCAGAGTCAGACACGACTGAAGCGACCTAGCACCCAGGCAAGCGCTCAGTGCCTGGGCTATGGGACTTGGCAGGTGTGCCTCCTAAATGTGGATGAACTGGGGGGAGAGGCTGGGGCTGGCTCCTGACCCTCACGCCTGAGTGTGTCTTGCATGTGCATTTGGACCTCAGTCTTCACACCTGTGAAATGGGGACATAGACTCTGCCCTTTCTACCTTGTAGCAGCCTTGAGGAACTCTAATGAAATCAAGAAAATGCCTTGTGAAAATATGATTATTATAACTTAGCATGAGCAGAGAACTCAGGTAATTTTGTGGGGAGAAAAAAAAGTTTCTCACCAGGGCAATTGTGGCAATTGCTCTTCCTGACCAACCATTTGATTTCTGCTCTGTTTCTACCAAACCTTGCTAGGCTTGAGTGGAAGTGGGTGTCAGGAAAATGTCAAGGATGAGATCTTGCTGGGGGCTATAAATTCAGCTAAATGTTTTTCCCCCTTCCCTGGATGTACCCTATAATACACCTAATCTTCAAAGTCAAGAACGATGTGCCCCTCTCTTTCCAATAAGCTGCACCTCAGTTGTATTTCCTTGGGGCAGGGCAGCCTATCTTTCTTTTCCTAGAAATCTGGATAATGGCTACCCACTGGGTCCAGCTCATTCATCCTGGTTCAAAAGTGTTGATACTGACATTATTCCCATCCCTAAATTATCTCATACCCTCTTTATCACTCATTCTACAAATATTCCTTTAGTGCTTACTCTGGTCCGGACACTGTGCCAGGCACTGGGAATATGAGATGTATTAAACGAGTTCTAAGAATCTGCCTGCAATGCAGGAGACCCTGTTTCGATTCCTGGGTTGGGAAGATTCCTTGGAGAAGGGGTAGGCTACCCACTCCAGTATCCTTGGGCTTCCCTTGTGGCTCAGCTGGTAAAGAATCCACCTACAATGAAGGAGACCTGGATTCGATTCCTAGGTTGGGAAGATCCCCTGGAGAAGGGAAAGGCTACCCACCCCAGTATTCTGGCCTAGGGAATTCCATGGCCTATATAGTCCATGGGGTCACAAAGAGTCGGACACGACTGAGCGACTTTCACTTCACTTCACTATGCTTTAGGAATTACAAGCCATCTGCTCTTAGAGCTGTGCATAGTCCCACATCAGTTCCCAGGGCTGTTTACAGAACTCTCAGCGAAGCTTCGTCCTCTTCTCCCAACCCCTTGCAGTATGATGGGCTAGGAAGGGATGACAGCTGAGGCAGGAGGTAGGAGCTCTGCCCTTATTCCTTGCTGTGTTACCTTGGGCAAGTCACAGCCTCTCTGAGCCTACTTACTCATCCATACAATGAAGTCAACAGGGGGATATGTGAAAAGATTCAGGGAGTGTTGTGTATGAACCAGACACACTTTGAAGCTCTCTATATCTTCGCTTCACAGATGAGGTAACGGAGGCATAGAGAAGTTTTTTAACCTACCAGGTCACAAAAGTGTGCAGAACCGAGAGTCAAGCCCAGGTTCTCTGGGTCCAGAGCCCAGGTCCTTCAGTCAGTTCAGTTCAGTCGTTCAGTCGTCTCCAACTCTTTGCGACCCCATGGACTGCAGCACGCCAGGCCTCCTTGTCCATCACCAACTCCCGGAGTTTACACAAACTCATGTCCATTGAGTCAGTGATGTTATCCAGCTTATTAACAATATATAATGGAGAAGGAAATGGCACCCCACTCCAGTACTCTTGCCTGGAGAGTCCCAGGGACAGAGGAGCCTGGTGGGCTGCCGTCTGTGGGGTCACACAGAGTTGGGTACAACTAAAGCAACTTAGCAGCAGCAGCAGCAACAATATATAAATTATTTGAAGTGGGGTTCCTTCGATCAGGCTTGCTTCTTACAGAGGGCAGAATTATATAATAAGTTGTGGGTGGATTGCCATTTCCTACTCCAAGGGATCTTCTGAGCCAGGAATTGCACCTGCACCTCATGCATTGGCAGGCGGATTCTCTTAACCACTGAGCCAGCTGAGAAGCCCCCATAAATTATTAAATAATTTTGTTTTCTGTAATAAACAAGCCTACCTAAGGATCCCACTTCCAATGAGGAGGAATCTGGTGGAGAAGCTTCTTTCTCCTTCCTCCTTCTCACTCTCTCCTTTGTTAAAATCTAGATTCGGATACTGCTTCTGGTGCCAAATGGACCCAATTTGTTCTATCTGAAGGTCATTTCCATAAAACCAAGTGAGCTGCTTCTTTCTACCTTCAAGCTTTTACAGAAATAGGTACGATTAAAAACAGTGTTATTCCAGTTTCTTTGTTGCTTAAACAGTTTGACTTTTCACTGTTACGTCCTAGTCAAGTTCTAAGATACCATATGTTATAAATCAGAATAAGGATGATATATGCAGTGTTCACATGGATGAAAAAATTCAAATAAAGGAAATCAATATAAGACTGATCAAAATAAAAGCAGAGTTTTTTTTTGTTGTTGTTGTTGTTTTGTTTTTCCCCAAGGTAAAAATGTACAGATTTAACTAAAGTAAATGTGTCCAGAGAAAACCTAGAGCTCAAGATAGTTCATCTTCCTCATAGGTTAAAAATAAAAATGACAGTTGTTAATATCTATTTAGCCCCTGGGCTTCCCTGGTGGCTTGGTGGCAAAAAATCCACCTACAAATGCAGGAGATGCGGGTTTGATCTCTGGGTCGGGAAGATCTCCTGGAGAAGGACATGGAAAACCATTTCAGTATTCTTGCCTGGAAAATCCCATGGACAGAGGAGCCCGACAGGCTACAGTCCATGGATTGCAAAAGAGTCAGACACAACTTAGTGATTAAACAACAACAGCATTTAGCTCGTTTATTGTGCTAAGGCAGTGAGACAGTCATTTAATCCTCCCAGGAACCCTAAAAGGAATATATTATTATAGAATAGGAATGGGAATCATTTGAGATGATGTAAGAAAGACACCATGTCCATTGCCTGGCGCGCAGTCATCGTTCATTCACGGCCAGCATTAATGCATTGTGTAAACCCATTTGATGGATAAGGAATCTAAGGCTCAGACAGATTTGGCAACTTGCCTGTAAAGTGACATAGCTACAGGGTGGCAATAGGGAGAGTTCAACACGACCAACCCGGCTCCAGGGACCACACGCACGCTTCCTACAGTGCCATGCAGTTGCCAACTTGCATTTCTTGGAAGAAAAACAAAACCCGTCTTTTCATTAATTGAAAAAAAAAAAATCTGAAGTTCTGGTTCCCCCGGGTTATCCCTGTTCCTGGTATGTTTCCCCTTTCCTCTAATTGTCTAGTCTCATTAATAAGAGGCCACCACACAGTTCCTTTTGTAACCCCTGGCTTAGCTCAGAGTCTTAGAGGAAAGGGGAGAAACCAGAAGATGCCACCACCATCTGCTGCAGGTCCCTCTGGAGCTGCATGTTAACAAGTCCTTCCCTCCATGGTGACTCACACCCCACCGCCTGCCCCTCCCCACCAAGCCAAGCTGGGTTATGACTCATTCCAGCTTCTGACACGCTCAAAAGAACCATACATTTAGGTCCAGTCTTCGAGGTCAAGGAGCACCATGGTTCTTTAAGATGCACCATTTGTGGTTGGCACACGCCTCTCCTTCAACCAAGGGGAACTCCGTGCCTCTGTGGGTTTCTTCCTTTCAGCTAATCGTTCCCCCTTTGGTCCCTGAAAACACTGTCAGTGGAAGGGATGCTCCTGGGTCGGAAATCAGGTCATGCATGCTCCGAGGCTGAGACTTCAGGTGACTTCTGGGGATTCGTAAAAGAACTGGAGACTGGAGAAGTCAAGCCCTCTCTTAAGTGAAGCTCGTTAGGAATCCCAGCAAAAGCAGGAACCCCTTAGTGCTGTGTCATCACAGGCTACGGGGCCTGTGGTTTCCTGGGCAGGTTATAATTAGCAGACAGCTCGCCCTGGAGGAAAGCAGGGACTGAGGCTCCGAACTGGTCCTCCTGCCTCTGGCTTGGCTTCCCTCCAGCCTGCCTGATCATCATGTCCCTCTCACGCTTAAGATCTTTAATGACTTCCTTTTACCCTCTACTTAACAACAGGAAGAATGCTTATGCAGTTTAAATGGAAAAGAAAAAAAAAAAAAAAGCTCACTTCTCTCGCTTCGCCTCCCTGCCGACCCGCCCAGCGTCTTCTGGTCTCTAAGACTCATCTCTGCTGTTGACTTTTCTGACGGGCTAGCCTGAGCCAGGTGCCCACACCGTATGTGTGTTTCACGTCTTGGACTTCCTTCCTGCTTAGTTCTACTGTGTGTCACTGTACTCTGGTTTTCCGTCTGCTGGTGGTGGTTTAGTCGCTAAGTCGTGTCCCATTCTTGTGATCCCGTGGACAGTAGCCTGCCAATCTCCTCTGTCCATGGGTTTTTCCAGGCAAGAACACTGGAGTGGGTTGCCATTTCCTTCTCCAGGGGATCTTCCCCACCCAGCGACTGAACCCGAGTCTCCTGCATTGCAGGAAGATGATTTACCAACTGAGCTATGAGGGAAGCCTGGTTTTCTGTCTGATCATCTATCTTCTCAATCATGTGCTGAATTCCTTGAGAAACAAGACCCTATTAGCCCAAGTTACATAGTAGGTGTTAGAAATAATGGGCAACATAGCAGGGTGATTAAGAAACTTATCTGTCTTTTTTTTATGTTACTGCAGATTCACTGGAAGCAAAGGAAAGGTATCCTTTTCTAGGTTATTGAGATCAGAATTTTCTTTAATCTTAATGAAGGCAGTTAATAGCCTTTTGGGGCCCCAAGGCTGGAAAAAAAATAAGTGAGTGGGCCCCTTTCCATTCAGTCTCATGTGTGTATATATATATATATATATATATATATATTTTTTTTTTTTTTTTTACTTCAAGGTACATTCCCACTGAAGTATAGTCTAAAGTGGAGATGGGACCTCTTCAGCGTTGGGAAACAGTGGGGGACACAATTGGTGAGATGCTGTGTCTTCATGGCCTGGGTCAGGGTGTGATTGTGCAGATATTGAGAGAACCAATCCATCTGGTAGGTGGTGGTGGTCATTATACTGGCCTGTTGTTGCTCAGCTGCCAAGTCATTTCCAACTCTTTGCAATACCAAGGACTGCAGCACACCAGTCTTCCCTGTCCTTCACTATTTCCACGAGTTTGCTCAAACTCATGCCCATTGAGTCAGTGATGCTATCGAACCATCTTATCCTCTGTTGTCCCCTTCTCTTTCTGCCTTCAATCTTTCCCAGCATCAGGGTTTTTTCCCAATGAGTCAGCTCTTTGCATCAGGTGGCCAAAGTATTGGAGCTTCAGCATCAGTCCTTCCAATGAATATTCAGGATCGATTTCCTTTAGGATTGACTGGTTTGACCTCCTTGCTGTCCTGAGGGTTGAGTGCAGTGGCCTCTGGAGTTCTGGCAAAGTTCCCTGTGGCTAAGCTGGTGCAGCGGTGGGGACTGCTAGTGTAAGCACTCACTTTCTGATCATCGATGACAACTGAGAAAGGGCTTCTATTCAGCAACAGCAAAACCAGGGACTAGAAATGAAAACTGAGGCTGTTGCCTCCTTACTACACTCCCACCTCCATCATTTTCCTGGATCTAGTAAGCTCTAGGATTTTTATAGGATCCAGATGAGAAAGGGGGATTGGTGTGGGTACAACTAAGATGGAATTTATTTGATAAATAAGAGTTTTATGGGAATAGTTTTATGTAATGAAGGTGCCTTGTCAGCAAAGGAAATAGACCACTAAGCTTGCAAATGAATCAGATGGAATGAGAAGGATTTCAGTCCAGTAAGCATGTATGGAGCTTGATGCTGAGAATATCATGGTGGATAAGCCATAGACCCTCCCTATATAGTGATCCTTGGCAAACTATGGGCTTCCCTCGTGGCTCAGCTGGTAAAGAATCCACCAGCAATGAGGGAGACCTGGGTTCGATCCCTGGGTTGGGAAGATCCCCTGGAGCAGGGAAAGGCTACTCCCTCCAGGATTCTGGCCTGGAGAATTCCATGGACTGTATAGTCCATGGGGTCTCAAAGAGTTGGACACAACTGAGTGACTTTCACTTTCACTTTGGCAATCCATGAGGGCGACCGGATGGCCACATAATCGAGAACTTCTGTAACTGAATTTGTTGTATGTTGAGGTAGAGGGAAGCACTGAAGGGAGGGGAGCTTAGCCGGGATTGAGGAAGCAGGGAAGATTTTCTAGGGTATATTGTACTTGAACTTGTCCTTGCTGGCAAATCAACTAAATTTGTGATAAGAGAGAGAAAGAGAAAGGGTATTCTAAACGTTAAGGAAACAGAGATAGAAATTTGTATGAACAATCTTGGATGTGGGGGCATTTATATATACTTGGATGTTACTGGAAAATGAAGTGTGTGACTTTAGTGGTGGAAGATGAAGTTAGAATGCTAAACAGGTCCAGAACCAGAGAACCCTGGACCACATCCCAAAGATGAGGGGCAGAAATCCGAGGGTTTTAAGGAGGTCAAATTTCAGCTTTAGAAACAGATTAATTAGTGCATGCTAGGAGATGGTTGGATGGCATCATCGACTCGTGAACACATGAGTCTGAGTAAACTCCGGGAGTTGGTGATGGACAGGGAAGCCTAGTGTACTGAAGTCCATGGGATCGCAAAGAGTCGGACGAGACTGAGCAACTGAACTGAGGTCTTATGAATAAATCCTGAAACCTCAGTGTTTTTTCAGTGGTTTTATGCGGTGTCCATACCAAGGATAGTGGTGATGTCTTGATGAAGATGACAATGAAGATGATGACAGCAGGTAACAAATAATGCCTCGGCATGTGTCAAGGTTACCCTAGGTGCTTTATAAATATTTCTCTTAATCCTTATAACAACCCTAAAATGTAGAACTATTATCTATTCCCATTAGACGAGAAAATTGAGGCAAAAGAGGTATCAGACTTGAGATATAGCTGGTTCTGGATGGCCAACACCAGAACTAGTTTTGAACACATCCATAGGAAGGAACAACTTCAGGGAACAGGGGATTTAGTGGGTAGGAAAACCGCCACTGCCCCCTGGGAAGAGTCCTGAGAAGTGAGAACATGGCCTGGAGTGTTGAAGCATGTAGGACCTTGAAGGAGAGAAATGGTAGACAGGTGTCATTCCTGAATATTTTGTCAAGGGTGACACAAATGGTCCATGAATTCATTCAGCCCCTATGGAACACAGCTCTGTGGCAGTTTGTGGATTAGACCCAAAGAAACACATCCTCCTTGGCTTTTAGAAGCATCTGGTTGATTCTAGGAATGGCAGAGAGACAGGCAGGCAGAAACCTGTAAATTCTTCCCTTTATTTTCATCCATCTTATAATATGCACGTGCGTGCCAAGTTGCTCCAATCATGTCCAACTCTTTTCTACCCCATGGACCGTAGCCCATCAGCTCCCCTGTTCATGGGATTTCCCAGGCAGGAATATTGGGGTGGGTTGCCATTTCCTGCTGCATTTGATCTTTCCAACCTTGGGATAGAACCTGCATCCCCAGCGTCTCCTGCATTGGCAGGCAGATTCTCTACCACTAGCACCGCCTGGAAAGCCCCCATAATATGCATAGGTAGTTTTTTTTTTTTTTTTCCTGCCTGTCCAACATCCATTTTCTTTCTTTTGATTTTCCTTTTGGGAATTATCCCTCAGTCATGTTGCTCAACACTCATAGGGTTGACCTGAGATTCAAACTAGAGTGGTCAGGCATTCTGTCTCTAGAATCTGACTTTTGAATGGAGTGACATAGTAATGAGAAATGGCTATAGCTGCTTCATCTAGCACCCTGAAGAGGCTTTCCTTTGGTTCCTGGAGTTGAGGGTGCTGGAGCACACATTTTCTTTATAGTCATGTCTTTGCTCATATCATCATCTATCTATTTAAGTGCCTAGCTGTCTATCTAAAATCATACTGTATATAATTGTGTGTGGGTTTCCAAAGTGGCTAGGTGGTAAAGAACCTGCCTGCCAATGCAAGAGCCAGAGACGCGAATTCCTTCCCTTGGTCAGAAAGATCCCCTGTAGGAGGAAAAGGTAATCCAGTCCAGTATCCTTGCCTGGGAAACCCCATGGACAGAGGAACCTGGTAGGCTATAGCCCCTGGGGTTGCAAAAAGTCGGACAAGACTGAGTGACTGAGCACAGCACGTAAATGTGTGTTTATATACTTTTTTTTTTTTTTTTGCTTATATTGGCTAATTGTTTTCTGTTGCTTTCAACCAAAGACATTTAACTAATGTGTAACCTTTTCTGGTATCTTTCTGCCTTGGTTTTTCTCCCTGTAAAATGGGAATAGTAAAACTTGCTATGTTCCCTCAGGAGGTTGTAGATTAAAGGTGCATGTCAATAAAATGCTTTCAGAGGCTTGGATGAGAGTTTCTGTAGAACTACAAAGTCTCCTTCTCAATTTTAGCTGAACTTTCAAAGAGGGACCTTCTTTATATACCATAAAACAGCTTTTATCCTGAGAGGATGTGTTCCTGGTTTTACTGTCTCTGTAAACAGTCTAAGGATTGCTCCATACTTGCTGTGTTCCCAAAGCTACCATTCGAGATGAAAGCTCAGCTTTATTTAGCGTGAGAAGTTGCTGTGTGACCTGGGAGGTGCTGTGGCTTTACGGCTGTTATGTGTTACTTAGTGATAAGGAAGTTGGGCCAAATTCTCATGTTGTTACTTTTTTGGTTTTTTAGGGTTAATACATTCTTACCTTAAATCAAAATAAAAGGTAGAACGCCCACCGATTTTAGAGTAAAAAAGAGCTGCATCATTTTAGAGTATTTGCCAATTTTGAAAGTGTGCATAGTAATAAAGACTATAACACCTACAGATTCTAGACTATATGATTTTCAAAACACCTATACTTTTCCTTAGGCCAATGTAAATTCTAGAGTATCTGGAAGAAGCCAACTATAGATACGACTTTTTTGTATGTGTGCTCAGTTGTGGCCGACTCTTTGCGATTCCATGGACTGTAGCTGGCCAGGCTTCTCTGTCCATGGAATTTTCCAGGCAAGAATACTGGAGTGGGTTTTCATTCCCTTCTCCAGGGGATCTTTCTGACCCAGGGGTCAAAGCCATGTCTCCTGTGTCTCCGGCATTGGCAGGCAGATTCTTTACTACTGTGCCACTTGGGAAGCCCATACATCAGACTACTGAGTTATTTTTTTACGTGAACCATTTTTACAATATGCAAACATTATGATGATAATGCCACTCATCAGAGAAAATTTAGAAATGCATAAGGGTAGAAAAATACAGAAAAATGCATCAGTATTTCAGTAGACTTGCTGCCCTAAAGGGCTTCCCTTGTGGCTCAGCTGGTAAAGAATCCATCTGCAGTGCAGGAGACCTGGGTTTGATCCCTGGCTTGGGAAGATCCCCCGGAGAAGGGAAAAGCTGCCCACTCCAGTATTCTGGCCTGGAGAATCTCATGGACTCTATAGCCCATAGGGTCTCAAAGAGTCAGACAGGACTGAGCTGCCCTAAAACAGCAATTCATTACATTTTCGTAAGAGACAAATTTACATGAGACCAGAGTTCGATCCCTGGGTCAGGAAGATCCCCTGGAATAAGAAATGGCAACCTACTCCAGTATTCTGGCCTGGAAAATCCCATGGACAGCGGAGCCTGGTGGGTTATAGTCCATAGGATCTCACAGAGTTGGACCTGACTGAAATGACGTAGCATACATTTTCACATATACCAATTTCCTTTCGTTGTAATTGTTTTGTAATTATTTCCTATTAGTTGATACAGTTTTATGCCCTGTACTTTTTTTTTTTTCCTTGTTATATTACAGCTCTGGGAGTTATCTATTTTCACCCCCAGACTCAGTGGATTACAATAAGAACCATATTGGTTATTGATGAGTCCGGGAGTTGACTGAAAGTTTCTTCACTCTCCAGTCTCATCTGAGCTTATGCATGGGCTTGCCATCAGGAGAGTTTTGCTGGGCAATCTCAATCATGTGTGGGGTGGAGTTCCCTGCTTACCTGTACTCAGTCTCTCCTCCAGAAGACCAGCCTGGGCTTGTATTTGTGATGGTGGCAAGATTCCCAGAGAGAGAGAACAGAAGCAGGAGAGGTTTAACTGCAGCCTGGGTATATCGCTGTTTCCCTGGTGGTTTGTTGCCAGTGCAGGCCACAAAGCTGACCTGGATTCCACAGCTAAACAGGTAGCCTGCATGGCTCAACGGGAAGGGACTGGTCACGTGCAATGGCCAGGGATAGAGGAGAATTGTATCTACAGCTTGCCGTCACTCAGTATAATATAAGTACACTCTGTATTAACTCATAGACATGTCAGGACCTTATAGTATTACATTGAGGGACACAATCACAGACAACTTAAATGTCCCCATATTGTAAGGAGGACTTCCCAGGAGGTGCTAGTAGTCTGCAGGAGACATAAGAGAGGAGGGTTCAATGCTTGGGTCAGAAAGGTCCCCTGGAGGAGGAAATGGCTACCTATTGCAGTGTTTTTGCCTGGAGAATCCCATGGATAGAGGAGCCTGGCGGGCTACAGTCCACGGGGTCGTAAAGAGCCAGACACGACTGAGATGACCTAGCATGCACATAGTCATACTTTAAGAAATATAGGATTGTTTGTTTGTTTGTTTTGCTGCAGCACAGCAAACAGTTTTGTGAAGAACAAACCTTTCTAATTGGTGTTACCTTAAAAATCCTAATACAGAATCACAGAAGTGAATGTCTTGTTTAGAAGTATTGCAAGTATCTTTCCTAAGTTTATAAGTATGCTTATTGTTTTCCCTTCATTCTCCCAAAGTGCTTTGCAAGAAGCTTATACCAATTTCAGTCTACATCAGTGGTATATGAGGGTTCACTCTGCCACCCAGGTGCCTGCATGTGAAGTCCCATCAGTCATGTCTGACTCTTTGCAACCCCATGGACTGTAGCCCACCAGGCTCCTTTGTCCATGGGATTCTTCAGGCAGGCATAAGTCATGCCCTCCTCCACTCATAGTGAATACTTAAAAAAAAAAAAATCTCTGCTGAAACAAATGAGTCTCCCTACCCCCAGCATTTCCTTGATGTAATTGGTGTGTTTATTTAATTGCTGATAAAGAAAAGGAGGGCTCCAAAAGGTAAACAGAGGTTTTATATAGTCAGACAAGATTAGGAGATGCTGTGTGCCATGTTCCTATCCTAGTTAATCGCAGGGGACATGCTCTGAGGATTCTCATAGTCAGGTGTTCAACTTTTTTGTTGAGTCAGTGTTCCCTTAATTAATTAGATCACAGAACAATCATTTTTGTAGCATGAATTAACACTTTGGAACAACTGTCTTGAGTGGGAGATTCTTGAGGAAATGTTGCCTTAATAAAACATAGTAGTCTTTTCCTCATCATGGGAATTTCAGATACCCTAGAAAAAGGCAAGAAGGATATGAGACCCCCCTGAGGCTTCTGGTCATTCCTAAAATCATATCAAACTTTATGAAAAAAAATTAATCTTGTCAATGAAAATGTTCAGCTTCTCTTTCTTCCCAGTCATTCTCTTTACAGTGATCATCCTGGATCTTTCAGGTTTTGTTTGAAGGGATGCGTACTTCCCCAGAAATAGCAAGCTGGCATTTTTCTTTACAGTTACACAATAAAACTTAACCTATCTAGTGGCCTGGAGCTTAAACTGGCCATTTTCTAAGACTGTGCTGTTGTAGTGCTAAGACCAGTGACAATGCAGGGTCTCAGGCCCTGCCCTGCTGAATCAGTCTGTGTGCTTTTTCAGGAGATTTCTTCGTGATTCAATGAGTATGTAGTAAAGGTGTAGGGGACCGATCCAGGGACACCTAGCTAATCTAAAAGACCTGCCCGTGGGCTTTCCTGGTGGCTCAGCTGGTAAAGAATCCAGTTGCAATGCAGGAGACCTGGGTTCAATCCCTGGGTTGGGAAGATCCCCTGGAGAAGGGAAAGGCTACCCACTTCAGCATTCTGGTCTGGAGAATTCCATGGACTGTATAGTCCATGGGGTCCCAAAGAGTCAGACATGACTGATTTTTCACTTCACTCGCTTCTTCCTGACCATTCCTTTGTCATTCAGCTGCCAGCACCAGGCATGGCAGAGTCGGTAGGTATAGGTACATGTAGGTCTTCAACCCAACTTGCAGGGTAGTGACTTTATTGTAGCAGGCCCCTCAGTCCAATCATAGCAGTTGACTCAGATTTATGAAGCACTAACTAATGGCTTTTTATAGAGTTTTCTTTCTTAGGCACTCTTCATAAGTAGTTAAAAACATGGGCCTGATATATTAAGTTGACCCTAAAAATGCATTCCAATGTATAGTAGGTGGAGACAAATACTATTTGATTCCACTTCTATGAGGTATCTAGAATAGTCAAATTCATAGTGTCAGAAAGTGCACTGGTAGATACCAGGGCCTGGGGCTGGGGGGTGGTGGTGGAAAGGAGTAATGGGGACCTACTGTTTAATGGGAGCCGAGTTTCGGTTTAGGAAAGTGAAAAATTCTGGAATTGGATGATAGTGAGAATTTACACAACAATCTGAGTGGACTTGGTGCTGCTGAAATGTGCAGTTACGTATGGTTAAAATATTAACAGGAGGTTTTATATTATGTGATTTTCACCACAAGAAAAGAACATTTTAAATGGCCTTAAAAACAAAAGAAAAAAATGAGTCTAAAGGAGACCTCCTTCTTCTGCCACTTAGAAACTGTGTGACCTTGGACACGTAACTGAAACTTTCTGTGCTATGGACTATTGATCCATAAAAGGAGGATAGAGGAGCCTGGAGGGCTACAGTCCATGGGGTTGCCTCAATTAGGGGGCTCTCTGGTGGCTCATATGATAAAGAATCTGCCTCCAATGTGGGAGACCCGGCTTCAATCCCTGGGACTGAAAGATTCCCTTGGAGAAAGGAACAGCTACCCACTCCTGTATTATTACCTGGAGAGTCCTGTGGGCAGAGGAGCCTAGTGGGCTACAGTCCTCGGGGTTGCAAAGAGTCGGATGTGATAGAGCCACTAACAATTTCATTTTTTCACTTTCAAAAGGAGGATAAGGGACATTTCTGTTTCTTAGGCCCAAGACTGGTTGTAGTATTTGCAGGGCCTAGTACTGATTGAAAATGTAGAGCACCATGTCCAAACATGATGGCCTTTCTGAGGTCAGGTCCATGCATGACTTGAAGCTGTCCCTCCTAGAGCTGTTAAGGTGATCACTGGGCCTAGGACAGGGGAGGAACTCAGTACATTCCAGGTGTTAATAAAGGGTAGAGAGGTATGTAATGTTTCTTGTACTTTGCAAAACAAAGAACTGAGGATCTAGAAAATAAAGCAATTTACCCAACAAGGCCAGACAGCTGAGCCTCTGTGATATGACTGGACGTGGGTCTGCTTCTAAAGAGAATGAGCAGAAATTCCCACAAGAAGGAACAAGTGCAAGAGAAAATAAACTTGTCCGGAATCCATGGGGGGCAGGCAGGGGGGCGGTGAGGAGAGCCAGGGGCCAGGAACCCACTCACTTCTCTCATTGGCAAGGGAACAACAAGGGAGGAGTGTGTGTCTTGTGTCTGTGGCACTTGAGGACACTTACCAGGTCAAAGTTGGGATTGAGAGCCATTGACTCAGGTTGGGCTGTTGTTGACGTGCCGTCATTGTTCAGTCACTAAGTGATGTCTGACTCTTTGCGACCCCATGGACTGCAGCACGCCTGGCCTCCCTGTCTACCACCAACTCCCGGAGTTTGTCCAGATTCATGTCCATTGAGTTGGTCATGCTGTCTCACCATCTCATCCTCTTCTGCCCTCTTTACTTTTTGCCTTCCATCTTTCCCAGCTTCTGGGTCTAGCAGAACTTTTTGATCTATTTTGATCAGAAACTTCAGCCTGTGTACCGTTTCTCAGGCCTGCGGTTTCCTAAGACCTTGAATGACTCCATCCTAAGTAGAGAACCAGGTTCTCTCCTCAGCCCCACCTGTCTGGTAGAGATCTTTTTTTTTTTTTTTTTCCTCTAGGGTGCATCATTTCCTGGTCTCCAAAAAGATCAATCTGAAAAAACTTCCTTCATCCCAGGCACCCAGAAATCTGGCTTATTAGTCTCAGTTCAGTTCAGTTCAGTCACTCAATCATGCCTGACTCTGTGATCTCATGGACTGCAGCACACCAGGGCTCCCTGTCCATCACCAACTCCAGGAGTTTACCCAAACTCATGTCCATTGAGTCAGTGATGCCATAACCATCTCATCCTCTGTCATCCCCTTCTCCCACCTTCAACCTTTCGCAGCATCAGGGTCTTTTCAAATGAGTCAGCTCTTTGCGTCATGTGGCCAAAGGATTGGAGTTTCAGCTTCAGCAACAGTCCTTCCAATGAACACTCAGGACTGACTGCCTTTAGGATGGACTGGTTGGATCTCCTTGCAGTCTAAGGGACTCTCAAGAGTCTTCTCCAACACCACAGTTCAAAAGCATCGATTCTTCGGTGCTCAGCTTTCTTTATATTCTGGTATGGGCTTCCCTAGAGGCTCAGAGGTTAAAGCATCTGCCTGCAATGCGGGAGACCTGGATTTGGTCCCTGGGTCAGGGAGATGCCCTGGAGAAGGAAATGGCAACCCACTGCAGTATTCTTGCCTGGAGAATCCCATGGACGGAGGACCCTCGTGGGGTACAGTCCACAGGGTTGCAAAGAGTTGGACATGACTGAACGCCTTCACTTTCACTTCACCGAGAGTAATTGCACATTCAGCCAGGAGCCCTAGAGAAGGCGGTGTGTGGCCAGCCAGCACACAGGTTATCCAGTGTGTTCCCTTGCACATGATGAGGGCACACAAGTAAATTATTTATACTGGACTAGAAGATGAGTCAGGCACTCACCATGGGCAATTTTAATTCTCACAACAGCCCTTCCTAGAAGGGGGGCAGGCATGACCCTTCCCACTTTACAAATGAGAAACAAGCACCAGGGAGTCTAGTCACATACCCCGAGTCTCAGAAGCTATAAAGGGGTGGACTCAGATTAGAATCCAGGTCACTCTGGTCCGGCCATACCATTCCATACCAGACCTGCATTTTTAATGACTGCATAGTGAACTTCCACAATTGAGATGGCCAATTTTGTGAGTCACCTTGACTGCTGGCATCCATCACTAATCAGTAATCATTGCTCAGTCATGTCTGACTCTTGCAACCCCATGGACTGTAGCCCTCCAGGCTCCTCTGTCCATGGGATTCTCCAGGCAAGAATACTGCAGTGGGTTGCCATGTCCTTCTCCAGGGGATCTTCCTGACCCAGGAATCGAATCTGGTCTCCTGCCTTGCAGACAGATTCTTTTTCTTTACCAACTGAGCAATGATAGGGGCATCTAGATAATGGATTCCAAATTCATCTCAGTGTTTATGTGAGTGGGCTTTGAGGTGAGATTAATGTTTAAATCAGTCTGAATAAAGACCACTGCCTTCCCTAATATGAATAGACCTGTCTAATGAGTTGAAGGCCTGAAGAGAACAAAAAGGCCAAACACAAGAAGGCCTCTCCCAAACACAAGACAAAGGTCTCTCCCAAACACAAGAAAATGTTGCCTGCCTTTGGACTGGACCCAAGATGTTATCTCTTCCTGGGTCTTGCTCCTGAGAGCCTTTGGGAAAGAGCCATTGATTCTCCTGTGTCTCCAGCTTGCCAATTCACCCTGCAGACATTGAGACTTGCCATCCTCCATAATTATATAAGCCAGTTCCTTTTAATACATGTATCTCCTACATTTTATTGGTTCTATTTCTCTAATACAATGTTATTCTAGGAATTGTGCTCAGCACTTTGAGAATCCAGGAATGCAGCACAGATAAGAAGGCAGAGTCCCTATTTTCAAGACTCTTACCACCAAGGGAAGAGCATTAATAACACAGCAGATATACTGCTGTTGAGTTCTGAGAAGGAACTGATGGGATTGGGGAGCCAAGGGATGAGATTTTAGGCCAGAGGACCCGTGAATTTAAAGGCAGTGTGGCATAAGGGAATAATCTGATTGGGGAAATTTGTAAAAAAAAAAAAAAAATCTTGAAAGGATGAAATTGGCAGAACATTTGTCAGTTTCCAGACAGGAAAAGAGAAATTTTATTAATTATTTTAACAACAGGCATCCGCTTACCGAGGGCTTTCCTGATGGCTCAGTGGTAAGGAATCCACCTGTAATGCAGGAGGTGCAGGGTACCTGGGTTTGATCCCTGGGTGGGAAAGATCCCCTGGAGAAAGGCGTGGCAACCCACTGCAGTATTCTTGCCTGGAGAATCCCATGGACAGAGGAGCCTGGCGGGCTACGGTCCATAGGGTCACAGAGTCGGACACGACTGAAGGGGCTTAGCATGCATGCACACACCACTATGGAAGACTGGTTAAAGAAGGTATTAGAGAGTTAAAAAAAAACAAGATAGAAACACTGAAGCCCTAGAGATGGTAAGCATAGGAAGCAGCAATCACCCCAAGGGCTGAGGAGCACAGCAAAAACTGGGTATCTGTATGGATGTGAAAGTTGGACTATAAAGAAAGCTGAGCACAGAAGAATTGGTGCTTTTGAACTGTGGTGTTGGGGAAGAGTCTTGAGAGTCCCTTGGACTGCAAGGAGATCCAACCAGTCCATCCTAAAGGAAATCAGTCCTGAATATTCATTGGAAGGATTGATGCTGAAGCTGAAACTCCAGTACTTTGGTCACCTGACGGGAAGAGCTGACTCATTTGAAAAGACCCTGATGTTGGATTCAAGGTTGGGGGAGAAGGGGATGACAGAGGATGAGATAGTTGGATGGCATCACCGACTCAATGGACATACATTTGAGTAAACTCCTGGAGTTGGTGATGGACAGGGAGGCCTGGCGTGCTGCAGTCCATGGGGTTGCAAAGAGTCGGACATGACTGAGCAACTGAACTGAACTGAACTGAACTGGAGAATGGTTCCAAAACCCCATAGATACCAAGTTCCTAGATGCTCAACTTCCTCATATAAGATGGCATTAGTATTTGCACATAACATACACACACTCTCCTGTATACTTTAACTCCTCTCCAGATTACTTATAATACCTAATGCGATGTAAATCCTATGTAAATAGTCGTAAATACAATATAAATGATATGTAAATAGTTATAGATACAATGTAAATCCTATGTAAATAGTTGCTCGTGCTGCACATTCTAGTTTCCTTTCTGGAACTTTCTGCAATTTTTTTTTTCTTAATGTTTCTTATCTGCAGTTGATTGAATCATTGGATGCAGAACCCATGGATATGGAGGGCCACTGTGGTTAGAAATGAGGAAATTAAAGGTGTTCCTGAGGAGCTGGGACTCAGATGCTGAAGAGGAGTGTTGTCTAGATGCTTGTGGAACCCCTGAGGGGATAACGAGAGTCTGTTCCTGCCAAGGGTGGACTAGAGGTGACTAGCAGGGGGTTAGGAGAGCCAACTGTTAAATTTCCAGGAATTTTTTGAGCCAGTTGTTGAAACTTTAGTAGCTTGAGGTCACCCACAATGGTGTATTTATACAACAGAAATAGGCCAATGCTATTTATTTTTTTCTGGAGAATCAATTTTCTGCACACCACTAGTCCTGGAACCAGGAAATAGGGATGCAGACTGTAACTAAGGCTGTTGCTGCCATGGTGAAGTGCTCTTGCTGGAGTGAAGCATTAGGTCCCTGCTTCCTTCTCGGGCTTCCAATTTCTTTCGAGATCCTGTGTTTGGCGGCATCTATAAAGGAGGCGACAGAGGATGAGGTGGTTGGA
Source organism: Oryx dammah (assembly GCF_014754425.2). NCBI lineage: Eukaryota > Metazoa > Chordata > Mammalia > Artiodactyla > Bovidae > Oryx > Oryx dammah. The sequence continues at coordinate 108,727,301 of NW_024070187.1, read as the reverse complement.
TGGCATCATTGACTCAATGGACATGAGTTTGAGCTTCACTCTGAGAGACAGTGAAGGAGAGGGAAGCCTGGCGAGCTGCAGTTCATGGGGTCACAAACAGTCAGACATGACTGTGTGACTGAACAACAATAAGCAAAGTCGACTAGCAAAGGAAAATTGTGCTTTGAAGAATCTCAGTCTTCACATCCCCAGCGGGAGAACATAGAAGGACCTGTCTGGAGCTGAGAAACAGTAAGGGGTCAGCCAGTTTCCTGATCTCTAGCAAGCACTGTCAGACAGTGGTGGTTAAAGTTCTGGCTTTAAAATAGTCCAAATTTGCCATAGTCCAAATGTTGGCTTTGCCCACTGTTTCATGATCTGAGTCAGATAGTTAGCTTCTCTGTTTCCCTTTCCTCAAGTATAAAATGGAGATAATCATAATATCTAGATGTAGAAGGAATTCGATGTGATAATGGCTATAAGATAAACATCTTTACCTCCCATATCAAGTCTTTGCCAAATGTCACCTTCTCAATGAGGACTTTTCTGATCACTATTTGAAATTTCACCTCTCTTCCCCTCTGAACCCAGCATTCATTATTGTCCTCCTATAACTTATGCTTTTCTAACCTTTATCATCTTATAAGTTATAATTTACTTATTGTCTGTTTTCCTAACTGAAAGGTGATCTCCATGAGAGCTGAACATTTGCTCTGTTCTGTTGCCTAGGACGTAATTGCTCTTAAATAAATATTAGGGACAGGGAGGCCTGGCAGGCTGTAGTCCACGGGGCTGCAAAGAGTCACACGTGACTGAGCAACAAGTGCTACAGATATTAATTGCACATATTTAAAAAAAAAAAAAAAACCTTGACCAGCAAGTAGTATACACAAATAAATGTTAGCAATCACTATGAAGATGAAAACCATTTTATTAGTATTTTGGACTTCCCAAAAGACACTGCCATCACAGAATCCAAACTCTGTTCCATAAAATGTTAACCTACTTTGAAGATCTCTGTGTTGATTATAAATTATGCTGTATGTGTAATAAGTTTTCAGAGAACTTATATCTTTACAAAATAAGTTCTAAATATTGAAAAATAAATTTAAAAAGGTCTCTCAGGAGAACTAACTGAACTAGAATTCCAGGACCTCTAAAACAGCTTGAAATGTTTAGGTTTTTTTTTTTTTTTTTTTGACATCCATTAGACATCTCTCAAAACTTGCCAGTGGATTTATTCTTTGGATATGACTTTGATTAAACATCCTTCTTGGTCTACTTTTGTTTCAGTTGTAAAATAAATGAAGCAGAAACAGAACTCTCATGCCTGTAGCATGCCAGAAAGACACTCATAACAAGCAAATACCCCCAGAGGAACTTCCTCATTTGCCCTCTTACAGCTATCAGGTAGCAGACTGAACTCTTAGCATTCCAGGAAGAAACTGTAGTACCTTGTTCTATGGCGTACATTTGTGGGCTTCCCTAGTGTCTCAGCGGTAAAGAATTCGCCTGCAATGCTGAAGACTCAAGTACGATTCCTGGGTCAGGAAGCTCCGCTGTAGAAGGAAATGGCAACTCACTCCATTATTGTTGCCTAGAAATCCCATGGACAGAGGAGCCTGGTGGGCTACACTCCATGGAGTCACAAAAAGTTAGACATGACTTAGCAAGTAAACAACAACAGGTACACTTATTTTATTATCTTTTTTTTTAACTTTCTATACAGTTTCTATACAAAACTTTCTAAAACAATTTTAAAGGTTACACTTTATTTATCATTATCATAAAATATTGGCTTTATTCCCCATTTGCACAGCACATCACTGAGCCTGTCTTACATGCAATAGCTTGTACCTCCCGCTGTGGTCCCCCTTGCCTACCTCTCGTAACCACTAGTTTATTCTCTGTATCTGTGAGTCTGCTTCATTTTTGTTACATGCATTAGGTTGTTGTATTTCTTAGGTTCCACATATAAGTGATGTGGTGCTGTATTTGTCTTTCTCTGTCTTTCTTTACTTAGCATAACATTCTCCAGATCCATCTGCATTGCTGCAAATGGCAAAGTTTCATCCTCTTTAGTGGCTGAGTAGTATTCTACAGTATGTATATGCCACATTTTATTCATCCATTTATTTATTGAGGGACACTTAGGTTGCTTCCATATCTTGGCAATTGTAAATAAAGCTGTCGTGAGTATTTCAGGGGATGTGTCTTCTCAAATTAATGTTTCTATTTTTTTGCATGTATATTCCCAGATGTGGAATTTCTGGATCATATGCAGTTATATTTTGAATTTGTGAGGAAATCTCCATGCTGTTTTCCATAGTGGAAATTCCTCCAATTTACATACTTACCAACAGTGTACAAGGGTTCCCTTTTTTCCATATCTTTGCCACATTTGTCACTAGTGATCTTTTTGAGGATAGCCATTCTGACCAAAGCATTTGATTGTGTGGATCACAATAAACTGTGGAAAATTCTGAAAGAGATGGGAATACCAGACCACCTGACCTGCCTCTTGAGAAATCTATATGCAGGTCAGGAAGCAACAGTTAGAACTGGACATGGAACAACAGACTGGTTCCAAATAGGAAAAGGAGTACGTCAAGGCTGTATATTGTCACCCTGCTTATTTAACTTCTATGCAGAGTACATCATGAGAAACGCTGGACTGGAAGAAACACAAGCTGGAATCAAGATTGCCAGGAGAATTATCAATAGCCTCAGATATGCAGATGACACCACCCTTATGGCAGAAAGTGAAGAGGAGCTAAAAAGCCTCTTGATGAAAGTGAAAGAGGAGAGTGAAAAAGTTGGCTTAAAGCTCAACATTCAGAAAACGAAGATCATGGCATCTGGTCCCATCACTTTATGGGAAATAGATGGGGAAACAGTGGAAACAGTGTCAGACTTTATTTTTGGGGGCTCCAAAATCACTGCAGATGGTGACTGCAGCCAAGAAATTAAAAGACGCTTACTCCTTGGAAGAAAAGTTATGACCAACCTAGATACATATTCAAAAGCAGAGACATTACTTTGCCAACAAAGGTCCATCCAGTCAAGGCTATGGTTTTTCCTATGGTCATGTATGGATGTGAGAGTTGGACTGTGAAGAAAGCTGAGCGCCAAAGAATTGATGCTTTTGAACTGTGGTGTTGGAGAAGACTCTTGAGAGTCCCTTGGACTGCAAGGAGATCCAACCAGTCCATTCTGAAGCAGATCAGCCCTGGGATTTCTTTGGAAGGAATGATGCTGAAGCTGAAATTCCAGTATTTTGGCCACCTCATGCGAAGAGTTGATTCATTGGAAAAGACTCTGATCAGAAAAGACTCTGATTGGGGGCAGGAGAAGAAGGGGATGACAGAGGATGAGATGGCTGGATGGCATCACTGACTCAATGGACGTGAGTCTGAGTGAATTCGGGAGTTGGTGATGGACAGGGAGGCTTGGCATGCTGTGATTCATGGGGTTGCAAAGAGTGTGTTTATTTCTGAGCTTTCTTTTCTGTTCCATTGATGTATGTGTGTTTTTTTTTTTTTTTTTTTTTTTGCCAGTACCATTCTGTTTTGATTGTCGTAGCTTTTTAGTATAGTCTTAACTCATGGACCATGATTCCTCCAGCTCTGTTGTTCTTTCTCAACATTGTTTTGGCTATTTGGAGTCTTTGTGCCTCCATACAAATTTTAAAATTATTTGTTCTAGTTCTGTAAAAAATGGTATTAGTATTTTCATAGGGGTTGCACTGAATCTTTAGGTTGCCTTGAATAATATGGTCATTTTAACAATATTGATTCTTTCAACCCAAGAACAGGGTATATATTTTCATTTGTTTGTATCAACTTCAATTTCTTTCATCATCTTATGGCTTCCAGAGCATAAAGTTTTACTTCCTTAGTTAGGTTTATTCCTAGGTATTTTCTTCATTTTGCTGTGATGATAAATGGAATTGTTTCCTTATTTCTCTTTCTGATACTTCATTGTTGTAGAAATGCAACAGATTGCTGTGTATTAATTTTATATCCTATAACTTTACCAAATTCATTGATGAGCTCTAGTAGTTTTCTGGTGACATCTTTAGGATTTCCTATGTATAATATCATGTCATCTGTATTAACTGGTAACACTTTGAGAACCTACCTTAATGAATAAAACTGATTTTTATGTAAAGAGGAAGCCAGCCACCTCTCTACCTTGTGCCAATGCATGAATTTCTTCTCTGTGTATCAGTATGGAAGCATCTTGATGCAACTGGTCTACATGGACCTGGTTAGATATTCCCTGATAGCAGGGAATGTTTTGACATTCTCAATGTCACCAACTTTGGGTGGATCCTTATTCAGAAACTAAAAACTAGGTGTTTTCCACATGGACAATGAGTTTCTTCTTGTCTTCCATTCTTGACTTGCCCTTGAGGCATCCAGATACCAATGGAGTTATTTTCAAGTAGTGGTACCATTTCATATTTCCACTACCAATGATGAGAGTTCCTGTTGCTCCATCTCCTCACCAGCATTTGATTTGTCAATGTTCTCAATTTTGGCAATTCTAACAGGTATATAGTAATATCATACTGTTTTAATTTGCGTTTCCATGATGACATCTGAGTGAAGTATCTTTCCAAATGGTTTATTTGTATCTGTTTTTTTTTTTTTTTTTTTTGGTGAAATGTCCGTTAAAGTCTTTGGCTCATTTTCAATCTGGTTGTTTGTTTTCTTGTTTTTAAATTTTAAGGATTTTTATTCTTTGTGTTTTGGAATAATGGTCCTTTATCAGAAAAACGCTTGCTCCTTGGAAGAAAAGCTATGACCAACCTAGACAGCATATTAAAAAGCAGAGACATTCATTACTTTGCCAACAAAGGTCTGTCTAGTCAAAGCTATGGTTTTTTCAGTAGTCATGTATGGATATGAGTTGGACCATAAAGAAAGCTGAGCGCCAAAGAATGTATGCTTTTAAACTATGGTGTTGGGGAAGACTCTTGAGAATCCCTTGGACTGCAAGGAGATCCAACCAGTCAATTCTAAAGGAAATCAGTCCTGAATATTCATTGGAAGGACTGATGCTGAAGCTGAAGCTCCAATACTTTGGCCACCTGATGCAAAGAACTGACTCATTAGTAAAGACCCTGATGCTGGGAAAGATTGAAGGCAGGAGAAAGGGACGACAGAGGATGAAATGATTGGATGGCATCACCAACTCTATGGACATGAGTTCCAGGAGTTGGTGATGGACAGAGAAGCCTGGTCCATGGGGTCACAAAGAGTCAGACATGACTGAGCAACTGAACTTAACTGATCAGATGTGTCTTTTGCAAATATTTGTCTCCCAGTATGTGGCTTGCCTTATCAGTCTTTTGACACTTGTCTTTTTCAGAGCAGAAGGGTTTAATTATAACAAGGCCCAGCTTATAAATAATTTCTTTCGTGGGTTGTTCCTTTGTTGTTGTATCTAAAATATCATCACCATGCCCAAGATCATCTAGGTTTTCTTCTACGTTGTCTTCTAGAAATTAAATAGTTTTGAGTTTTACATTTAGTTTTATGATCCATTTTGAGTTAATTTTTGTGAAAAGCATAAAAGTTATGCCTAGATTCATTTTTTACACGTGGATGTCCAATTGTTTCAGCACCATTTGTTGAAAAGATTATCTTTGTTCCATTGTTTCCAATTTGCTCTTTTTGTCAGAGTTAAGTTGATTATATTTATGGAGGAATATTTCGGGTCTCTCTATTCTGTCCCATTGATTTATTTTTCTGTTTTTTTCACCAATATCATGCTGCCTTGACTACAATAGCTTTATGGTAAGTCTTAGAGTTGAGTGGTCTCAGTTATCCAACTTTATTCTTCTCTGTCAAAAATGTATTGACTACTTACCCCTCTCTATAAACTTCAGGATCAGTTTGTTGCTATCTACAAAATCTCTTGTTGGAGTTTTAATTTCTGAATGCTTTTGTGATAGAAATTTCTTTTTTCCCTTAGCAGCTATTCTTTGGAACACAATTTGGAAATAACATGTTTTAGAATTTGCTCCTTTTTGGTGCAGCTTATGTAAGTTCCTAATTTTTTGTGAGTGAGCTTCTTCGACGACTCTTCAAGTTTCTCTGCATGTCTCTTTATATCTGCTGTAGCACTGGGCACATAGTAGATACTTAGCAAAACAAATTTTGTTCCACCAGTTCATTTGGTTCTGTGTTCTTCACAGAGCATTTCAGCCCAGCCCCTTGTGAAATGGCCCCACCTTCAGGCACTCAGTGTCATGTCGTGGAAGGAACATTGTAACAAAAAGTCTCTGTAGCTTGCTTTCCTCACTTATAACTTTAGCATCTCAAAATATTTAATAAAAAGCTCCCCTGTGTTATTAGCTACCTTTAAATTCTTTGTAATCATGAATTGGGGCCTTAAAGTTGGTGAAACTTTATTATTTAAATATGCAAAACAGAAGAAGAGAGTGTAACTTTGTGGAAATAAGTGAAGGCTAACCAAATGAGAAAATCAAAGGGTATTTACTCAGAACTTACCAGAGTAAGTGAATTAGTCACCATCACTTGTGTTTGGGAGAGTGCCGAAGTGATGAAGAGGGGGTAGAAAAGCTTTATAGTGGAAAATAGGAAAAGCTACAGGTATGTCTTGATTGGAAGGTATTGACGTGGGGAAACCAGAAGTGGGGCATCCTGTTTAATTGGATGTAATGGGCTTCAGCAATTTGGCTTTTTCTGGTTGGTCTTAAGTTGGAAACAGGGGCAAAAATTAGGGAAGTTCTCAGTTATTAATCAAATCCTGGCCAATTGGGGTGGATTGTTTTAAGGGTTATTGTTGGGCCTTCTGGATTGTTATTAGATACAGGAGTCTGACTTACTGCAAGTCTGATTTATAGCAGGCTGGTTTCCTGGGCTGATTACTGTAGATAAACGTTTGGTTTCCTGGGCTGGTTGCAGCAGAGTTTGGGTCAGAGTTCTATTTTTATGTATGACCTGGCTGTTACTTATTTGTATATTCAGTCTTTCATTCCTGTTAACTACTTAGGTAAAATCCTCGATTCAACTCAGTTCAAAAGTATGTGCAGCATCATGGTTTGTGTTTCTGGTGAAAACAAAAATAGATGAAACTATGTATTTTTCAGATTTTTTTTTCTTACAGTTCATTAGTGTTACAAACCATTCATTGATTGCAATAGTTAGCCTTTTCTGATTATGGAAAAGGCATCCTGTTAAAGCTCATGATTGTGGTGAGTTCACAAAGATGTAAAGAACATTTGATACCTGTGGTCTCAGATTGCTTGAGCACTCTCTCTCATTCCTGTGGGAGTTGGCGGTGCCTCGCAGAGTATTTAACTGCCTGTGCTGGCTGTCTCTCAGGAAATCAATTAGGATTAGACAAGGTGTGTGTACATATGTCACTTTGCTGTACACTAGAATCTAACAAAACATTGCAAATTAACTAGACTTCAATTAAAAGAAAAAGACTGGATAAGACTCCATGTCATATTTCTTAGCAATTTTGGAACAATTCTCAGGATCTCTGTTTATTTTCTTTTTTAAAAAAGAAAGGAAAGAAGTCCCTGTCCAGAGGTCCTCACATTCTCACCCATGGATTGTTTTTATACTGCTCAAGTTAAGACTTTATTTTTTTTTTTCATTTAAAAATGGTCATTAAACAAACAAGCAAAAATAAAAAAAAGGAAACTATGTGAGCCACGGTAAGTGACTGACAAAGTCTAAAATATTTACTGTCTGGTCCTTTAGAGAAAACATTTAGACAGTTGCCAAGCTCTGTCTCAGTCAGAGAGCCTTCGCCAGGTTTTATAAGTAGGATCAGCTCTGTTTTCAGTGCATGGGGGTTGGGGGGCGTGGGTTGGCGGAGGTGCTTCCTGACGTGTCCACACAGTAGCTGTAGAGGAAACACCAGTCTTACTAGTCAGGCTGGACCGGGGGGCAGTAGCTGGAGGCGCTCGCGGGGATCTGGCGTCAGCTGGCTCCCAGGAGCCCTGAACTAAGTCTGTTGCTTTGTCGTTTCTAAACTGTCCTGCCTCCTCCCGTGTGACTGCTCCCTGAGCGAGTCCTGCCGCTCTTTCCAGACTAGCCTGTGCCGTGGCTGGACAACAGTATTTTCTTTTTTTTAATATGTTAGTCATTCAGTCATATCCGTCTCTCTCTCTCTCTTTTTTGTAAATTAATTAATATATTTTAATTGGAGGCTAATTACTTTACAATATTGTGGGTTTTGCCATCAGTTCAGTTTAGTTGCCCAGTTGTGTCCGACTCTTTGTGACCCCATGGACTGCAGCACGCCAGGGCTCCCTGTCCATCATCAACTCCCAGAGTTTACTCAGACTCATGTCTATGGAGTCGGTGATGCCATCAAACCATCTCATCCTCTGTTGTCCCCTTCTTCTCCTGCCTTCAGTCTTTCCCAGCATCAGGGTCTTTTCCAATGAGTCAGCTCTTTGCATCAGGTGGCCAAAATATTGGAGTTTCAGCTTCAACATCAGTCCTTCCAATGAACACTCAGGACTGACTGCCTTTAGGATGGACTGGTTGGATCTCCTTGCAGTCCAAGGGACTCTCAAGAGTCTTCTCCAACACCACAGTTCAAAAGCATCAATTCTTCAGTGCTCAGCTTTCTTTATAGTTCAACTCTCCCATCCATACATGACTACTGGAAAAACCATAGCCTTGACTAGATGGACATTTGTTGGCAAAGTAATGTCTCTGTTTTTGAATATGTATCTAGGTTGGTCATAACTTTCCTTCCAAGGAGTAAGCGTCTTTGAATTTCATGGCTGCAATCACCATCTGCAGTGATTCTGGAGCCCCAAAAAATAAAGTCTGACACTGTTTCCACTGTTTCCCCATCTATTTCCCATGAAGTGATGGGACCAGATGCCATGATCTTCGTTTTCTGAATATTGAGCTTTAAGCCAACTTTTTCACTCTCCTCTTTCACTTTCATCAAGAGGCTTTTTATCTCCTCTTCACTTTCTGCCATACGGGTGGTGTCATTTGCGTATCTGAGGTCACTGATATTTCTCCTGGCAATCTTGATTCCAGCTTGTGCTTCTTCCAGCCCAGCGTTTCTCATGATGTACTCTGCATATAAGTTAAATAAGCAGGGTGACAATATACAGCCTTGATGTACTCCTTTTTCTATTTGGAACCAGTCTGTTGTTCCATGTCCAGTTCTAACTGTTGCTTCCTGATCTGCATATAGGTTTCTCAAGAGGCAGATCAGGAGGTCTGGTATTCCCATCTCTTTCAGAACTTTTCACAGTTTCTTGTGATCCACACAGTCAAAGGCTTTGGCATAGTCAATAAAGCAGAAATAGATGTTTTTCTGGAACTCTCTTGCTTTTTCCATGATCTAGCAGATGTTGGCAATTTGATCTCTGGTTCTGTCTTTTCTAAAACTAGCTTGAACATCTGGGAGTCTACAGTTCACGTATTGCTGAAGCCTGGCTTGGAGAATTTTGAGCATTACTTTGCTAGCATGTGAAATGAGTGCAATTGTGTGGTAGTTTGAACATTCTTTGGCATTGCCTTTCTTTGACTGGGATGAAAACTGACCTTTTCCAGTCCTGTGCCCACTACTGAGTTTTCCAAATTTGCTGGCATATTGAGTGCAGCACTTTCACAGTATCATCTTTCAGGATTTGAAGTAGCTCAACTGGAATTCCATCACCTCCACTAGCTTTGTTTATAGTGATGCTTCCTAAGGCCCAGTTGACTTCACATTCCAGGATGTCTAGCTCTAGGTGAGTGATCACACCATTATGGTTATCTGGGTTGTGAAGATCTTTTTTGTATAGTTCTTCCATGTATTTTTGCCACCTCTCCTTAATATCTTCTGCTTCTGTTAGGTCCATACAATTTCTCTTCTCTATTGAGCCCATCTTTGCATGAAACGTTCCCTTGGTATCTCTAATTTTCTTGAAGAGATCTCTAGTCTTTCCCATTCTGTTGTTTTCCTTGGTTTGTTTGCACTGATCACTGAGGAAGGCTTTCTTATCTCTCCTTGCTATTCTTTGGAACTCTGTATTCAAATGGGTATATCTTTCCTTTTCTCCTTTGCTTTTCACTTCTCTTCTTTTCACGCTATTTGTAACACAGAAAACAAAAAAAAGTGATGTTATGGAGCCTTAAATTATTCTGATTACCTGGTAGCTACTTCCATTTTCACTTTGCTTTGTAGGCAAAAACGTTTTTCTTGTTTTAAATGTTTCGATGATGGAGTCACTTAGAATGATCATTATCCTATCTCTTAATATATTCACATTTTAAAACATGAAATTCAAATAGAAATAAAACCCCAAATGTATTTGAAACTCGCTGATACCTTCTTTTTTCCATAGGACAAATCCATTGCCTTTCATATTTATTTTTATTGCATGGTAAATCAATGGGGAACAATAAGAACCCAAAAGCCTGAATATCAGGAAGAAAAGGAGACTCGGTAGCAACTTGTTGGTAATGTTTTGAAGTACTTATTTCTCCCGAGCCACAAAAGCAATGTCTGTCAGCAACTTTTTTCCCTTTAATAACGGAGAAGAAGGTCTTCTCTAAGAGGTGGCCCAGGGGTTGGTGATATGGCAGTACCTTCTCAGAACTCTATCATCACTTTATCTTCATAGTTCTTATTTTTGTTTGTTTTAAATTTTTTGACCTCACAGTATATGGGAACTCAGTTCCCTGATTGGGGATCGAACCCGTGCCCCCTGAGTTGGAAGCATGGAGTCTTAACCACTGGACCATGAGGGAAGTCCCCAGTAGTTCTTGTTTTTGTCAGTATTTGTTCCTCTTCCCTCCCTGGATCATTGTTAGAAGTGTGAGTCATTTGGACAGGTCAGTCTGCATTTACTATCTATACATCTGTTTCCAACCCATTTTTCCCTTCATCAAGCTCATCCAGCCTCCCCAGCACCACTGGCTTCTCTCTGCCCCAGCCGCTAGAACTCACCGTTCCCTTGCCTGATTTACTCATTAGACTGTAAGCCGTTTATGGGCAGGGACTATGACATACTCTTCATATTCTGAACAGCCAACAGGGAGCCTAGAATATAGGCTTAGATAAACTTTCCTCTATAGGTGGGTAAAGCTAAACCAAACTACTTAATAACACAGAGGACGCACTCTGTTTCAAGCATGAAGCAGCTGTATGTAATCCTCATAAAAAGATAATCCAACAGCTCCATTACAATCTACACTCACACGGACTTGAGATGGAGGTACAGTGGTCATCATAGACCTTCTGGCTTTAGAGCAGAGGCTGTTGAAAGCTGTTTCTCCTAACACTTTCCTCCTAGACACCCTGGGGGTGATGGTGGTAAAAAGTCCCCCTAAAAGACCCCTCATCCCACCAGGGCAAGACAAGGCAGTGCTTGAGCACAGGTCTGACAGAGATCTTCCCCGAGCTCACCTTGACTAGCCTCATGAGCACGTGAGGGTGCTGGGCAACCATCCAGACCCTTGGCTGTCAAGCCGCCTGGTGCCCCCATGGACCCTGTGATCAGGACCCTTCACACAGGCTGCTGGCCCTCCGGCCTTCCTTGGACACTTGTCTTGAGCCCCATGACTTCTTCTTTTCCATAAGCTCCCTCTCTCTCTGCTTTCTTCCTGTTCTACTTGGCTGCCCTCTGCCCTCTTGGCTTTGTTTTCCGCTCCAGCTGCTCTGGCTCTTTCTCTGGCTGAGCCTGACTGTATGCAGCCAGCCCACACCCTGATCCTTCTGTCCCTGGCAGCTTTGGACAAAATTCCTGCTTGACCAAACTCCAACCCCCAGCGCCCCCGTGGCCCCTAAGGCGGGATTCCTCCAGTGCTTTTCACATGGCTGAGCAGGTAAATTGTGTGGTGGGTTATACAGCTCTAGCTCCAGAGTGGGAGACGGGGATTAGAAAGCCTTTGGTATCAGACTTGGGCTGGTCTCCCAGCCTCACCTGTCACCCACTTCTTGGTTCCCCAAAACTACTATTTTCCCTTGTCTGAGGGACTTCACACATGAGATTCCCCCTTCCTGGGAGACTCCCCACCCTCGCCCTCCACCACTCTGACTCCGGCTGGTTCTTTGGACTTCAGTTTGATGTCACCTGCCTTGGGGAGCCCGCATTGCTGTGCCCCCAACCCTGGCCTGAATCACGTAGGTGCTGTTTCTCCTTCTTCTTTGTCACCCAGCACCTCTCCATCACCTCCATGAGAGCTGGCGTGCCTCGCTGCACAGCACACTTTAGAGAACTTTGTAAGAATTCGCTCAACTGATTCTCCCTGCCAACCCGAGACAGATACCATTAAAAAAATTTTTTTAACATTCTTAATACAATTGTCAGAGGTTATTTTCCGTTTACATTTTTCACAAGCTATTGGCTGTGTTCCCCATGCTGTACAGTAAATACATCCTTGTAGTCTATCTTACACCCAACAGTTTGGAAATTCTACTCCTTCCAACCACGGGTGACCACTAGTTTCTTCTCTATATCTGAGTCTGCTTCTTGTTTTATTTATTTATTTTAAACTATTTTTGTCTCTGTTTCACAGATGAGAGAAATTAAAGAATGCGTGTAAGGCTACACAGGCAATTAGGTGCCGTCAGGGGTCGAACCCAGGCCGTCTTGCTCTCGGGCCTCTTGGTGTTGTTATTCTTCCTTTCCTTTTCTGTGTGGTGTTTCTCACATCACGTGGCACTGTCTGATCACCCCTGTTTTATTCACAGCTGCATCCTAGCATATCCTGACAAAAAATAAGCTCAATTAATACTTTTTTGTGCAATGCGTGCCTGAATTCTGCTCCTTAATATTGTGTGTCTCCCAAATTCAAATAATGCATTCCTGATTCTTGACTTGATGAGATCAAATGTGACAGAAAAGCAAGGATGACCAGCAGACGGGTGTGTGGTCTTTGGTCCCTTAACGATCTCTATGTTAATCAATTTTATTTGATAGGAAAAATTGGAGCCAAAAGGAAAGGGCTGTCTATCTCTGCCCCACATTTTACACAGTCAGATGGAGTCAGAGTATTTAAGTGACTGATCCAAGGTCACGCATGGAGCCGATGACAAACAGGATGCCAGGTTGGCTGACTTCCAGTTCTGTGTCCTTTCTCTGCACCTGGTCAAACAGAAACGACTATCATATGAGGGCATGCAGGTAAAACAAACACCAAGCCTGCAACTAGCTTGATTCTGACTGCAAACAGCACAAAGCTCCAGTGCTCCCTGGGACGGTGATCAGCCCAGAGTAAACACAGGGCATCTGATAGGGAGGCATGATTGGCCCAGAAAAGGCTGAGACTCTGCAAAGCTCTAGGCGTGTTTTGCTTCCAGCTCGGTCTATTGCTGTGCGACCCTGAGTGCGTTCCTTTACTTCTCTGGTCTCCAGTTCCTTCTGTAGAACTGAATGTTTGCAACCCCCCTCGAATTCCATGTTAGAGCCCTAACCCAGAATGTGGTGATATGTCGAGTAGGCCTTTGGGAGGTAATTAGGTTCATGAGGTCATGAGCTAGGGGCCCCGTCATTGGACTAGTATCCTTGTGAAAAAAAAAAACAAAAAGAAAAACAGCATCTGTAAGCCAGGAAGTGGCCGCTCACCAGGAACAGAAACTGCCCCTTGATTTTGGACTTCCGGCCTCTAGAACTGTGAGAATGAATGTCTGTGGCTTAAGACCCTCGGTCTCTGGGATTTTCTGACAGCAGCCCCAGCTGATTAAGATGAAGGGTGTTGTGAGCTTGATCTTGAAGGCTCCTTCTGGCTCTGTGGTTCTAACATTCTTTCTCAAGGTCCCCTCTGCTGCTGGCTGAGTTCCCTCCTGCCACTCTGCTGTCCACCAGCCACTCCTCCTCTCCTGAAGGCTTTCTCCAGCCCCTCATCATTAATCAGAATCATCTGCCAATGCAGAGGTTGAGAGCATATCTCAGCTTACAGGTGTCTGAAGAAGAAGCAGTGCCTTTGGGTCAAATCCAGATACTTCTCTTTAATTTATGTGACCTTGAGCAGCTTCTTCTCTTAGCCTCCATCTGCAAAGTTCATTTAATAATACTTACAGGGCAAAGGTCGCTGGAATGATTAAGTGGAATTAAACATGTCCAGTACCCACATATTACCATGTGTTTCCTAACAGTTTGGGGCTTCCCTCATAGCTCAGTCGGTAAATAATCTGCCTGCCATGCAGGAGACCCAGGTTCGATTCCTGGGTTGGGAAGATCCCCTGGAGAAGGGCATTGCAACCCACTCCAGTATTCTTGCCTGGAGAATCCCATGGACAGAGGAGCCTGGCAGGCTACAGTCCATGGGGTCGCAAGAGATGGACATGACTGAGCGACTAAAAAGAGAGAGAGAGAGTGCCCATGTAGACAGGGGGTCTAAAGCATTTTTCTGGAAAAAATTCTATAGTAAATAATTTGCCCTTGCAGGGGACTATGGTCTCTCAGCTTTTCATTGTAGGGTGAATATGACCATGGACAGTGTGTAAACAAATGGGCATGGCTATGTTTCAATAAAACTTTATTTATAAAAGCAGGTGGCAGCCTGGATTTGCATCCCTGCCCTGCAGCTGCATGCTTTTCTGTTCTATAGAGTAGATTATGATTCTCATTACTTTTTTGTTGAAACACACTTTAGGCTATTTTGCACTGGGTCTCTGTCTTTCTCTGGGGCTTCTCCTCCCCTTCTGGCCTCACCCTTCTTTCCCAGATTATAGGCACCTTGACAGCAAGACGAGATGTTCTCATTGATGTCTCTTCAGCTAGATTTTCAAGCACAAGCACTCTTAGAAGTGCTGTGTTGTTGAAATGGAATGAAAAGAAATCCTCCCACTCTGATTCCAGGCCTAGAGTCCAGCATCTCAAGGCCCCCAAACACAACTGGAGAAGACATCCTTTCTCAGGACCTATGGGGTCTGAAGATGAGGTGGACTTTGCTTTCTAAAGAGATGCTGTGCTTTGAGTTCAGTGACTCACTCCAGCTGCACACTGGCGAGGTGGCCAGCGGTGGAGCGGGTGTGGAGGCCCCGGCAGAGGTTTCCTGTCCTCCCAGCCGCACCTCGGGCTCTACTGATAGGGGACCGGTTGTTCCTTGTCCATTGTATGTTCCCGAGGGTGATGGGCAGGGTGGGGAGCAGCCACTTATTTCAGGGAGCTCAGCTCAATGGAAACAGATAAAGGGCCAGGAGGGGAGGAAGTGGGTGCTCACCACACTAACACACCAGCTTGGAAATTAAAGTGACCTGCTGGGTGAGCGTCCTCAAAGCAAGGATGACATTTGCTGAGAGTCTCTCTGGACTTGGAATGGGAACTGGACTCTGAGATACTCGTCACTGGAACACAGAGAGATTCAGTAACCCATCTGGCAGTTATTCTGCCCATCTCAGGGTCCTGGCCAGCAGCCAGGCAGGAACAAACCACGTGCTTTTCTGTTAATCTTCAATGCAGTTCCAACAGCACCCACAGGCCCCAGCTCTGCGGGATTAGTCAGGGCCACTCTGCTTGGCTCTGCAGTCAGGGAAGCCCCTACAATGCCCCTGGCTGCCCCCAGGGCCCTCAACGTGGCCAGACACCAGGAGGGGCTGGGGGTGAGTGTGGGTGATGGGAGACCCTGGTTCTCAGCATCACGGGCTTAGGTTGACTCCCGGCTCTACAGAGACAAGAGGAAGAACTTCATCCTCCTTCAGGGGAAAGATGGTCTCTGGGGACTGACTTTTGGGCTTTACATTTCATCCGTGTCACCCACTCTGTGTGTTGGGCACATTGCTTAACGTTCTGGGTCTCAGTCTCCTCCTGGTGTGAAATGAGAGCAGCATGGTGCCTCCTCCAAGGTTTGTTGTGAGCATCAGATGAGCCCGTGAGCATCAGATGAGCCGTGAGCAGACACACGTACCCCACAGATACATACATACACACACCGCACATCACACACACCAGACCACACGCACACCATGCCACACACACCACACATACACGCACACACCACATCACACACACACACACAACACACAT
This sequence comes from Oryx dammah, assembly GCF_014754425.2. Taxonomy (NCBI): domain Eukaryota; kingdom Metazoa; phylum Chordata; class Mammalia; order Artiodactyla; family Bovidae; genus Oryx; species Oryx dammah. The sequence goes on along the minus strand of NW_024070187.1, from coordinate 108,711,346 downwards.
ACCACATATACAACACACACACGCAACACACATATCATATATACAACACACACACAACACAACACACATGCAACATACAACACACACACAACACAACACACACATACCATATATACAACACACACACACACCACACATACCATATACACAACACACCATGCATGCAACATACAGCACACACACAACACACACACAACACAACACACATGCAACACAGAACACACACACATCACACACACCATACCACACACACAACATGTCACACACACCACAGAATACACACCACATCACACACACACACACCGCACATACCATATCACATATACCACACACACCACACCACACACACACACAACACACATACCATATACACAACACACCACACACACAATACATCACACACACAACACATGCAACAGAGAATACAAACACATTTCACACACACAATACACATCACACATACCACACACAACACACACACATAGCACATCATACACATACACAACACACACACACCCGCCTATAGCATATCACATACACCACACACACTGCATGCACAACGCAGCACACACACAACACACATGCCGCACACACAACGCAGCACACACACAACGCAGCAGCATGACTCAGTGGTGAAGAATCCGCCGGCCAATGTGGGAGACGCAGGTTTGATCCCTGTGCTGGGAAGATCCCCTGAGAAGGAAATGGCAACCCACTCCAGTATTCTTGCCTGGGAAATTCCCTGGACAGAGGAGACTGGTGGGCTATAGTTGAGGAGATGTCACAAGTTGGACAGGACTTAGTGACTAAACAATGAGAACAAATGACTTTGGCGAGTATTTCCTCACCCATTAAGGGGGATAATGATAACCGCTTCTCAGGGTCCCCGTTAGATGAAATCAGGAAGGTGAAGCCCCATCCCTGGTGCACAGGAGGTCATCAGTGAACGTCGATCACTCTGTGGCTCCCATCACTGCAGGTTCGTTGTGTGACTTTAAGTTAATCATCAAGAATCTCAGGTTGTAGACCAGCTCTGCCAACAACGCTGTGTGACCTCAGGCTGGTTACTGCCCCTCTCTGTCCTTAGATGTCTTTACTCTATGATGAGTGAGTCAGACTAGATTTGTTCTTTCTGCTTTAATACTTCAGCCTTTGCAGAAGGTTGGGGAAACAGCATGGATGATCGCTTTGTAGAGATTTGCCTTTCACACTAGTTTGATGTAGATGGGAGAGGGTCACAGGCAGGACATTCCAGCATGTGACAACCGGTGACACATGACAAGACGGGGCCCCCCTGTGCAACCCACTAAGATTTCTTTCTTCCAAAGAAGAGAGTGGCTTCCTTACCCCTTAGTGGCCCTTGGACTCATCATCACCATCACCAGCATCATCACAATCATATAAAGAGGTATTAAGTGCTTCACACATATTAATTCATTTGACCCTCACAATAATGAGATGCCACTATTAGCCTTGTGTTGCAGACGAGGAAATAGGACACAGAGAAAGTAACACAGCCAGAGTAACACACATGCTAAGTGGAAACGGGCTTTGACCACCGTGGTTGGAGCTCTGAGGCTGCCTCTTGGCCACAGGACTTACCTGGCGAGCCAGGTAAATGATCAGACTGCTGGCGGCAGAACATCCGGTAAAGCGCAGCAAGCAGTGGGCCAGGGGGCAGATGAACTGTGTTCATCAGGGCCCATCTCACCCCGCTGGAGGCCGAGGGCAGATGGTGCGTCTTCTCTGGGTCATGGCTGCCCAGCTTCTGAGGGTCAGTTAAGAACGCTGCCTTCAGCTAGTCCTGGGAGAAGGGGCAGAGGGGTGTCCTGTTGAAAGGGCACATCCGGTTGTTACCAGCCTCCTTGCTAGAATCATCATGAAGGCAATGACATGTGTTACTATTGACATAGGATCGTGTGTGGGCCTAAAGGGCCAGGTCATTGCCAAGGAAAGATGCTGAGGCATCTTAAGTTCAAGAAGACCTGAAACAGGGTCAGAGACCCCACAGAGCTTCCTTATTGCTTGGCTCTGTGTCCTAAGAAACACTACGTATTAATGTGACATAAACCTCTGTGTGCTTTGGCCACTCAGCCTCTTTGGACAGGTCCAAGGTTAACCTCCCAGAGCTCTCTGGAGAAGACAAGCAAGAGTGCACTCATGTGATGTCCAGAGAATATCCAGAATGTGACCCCACTGCTTCCACACCGGTTCCAGACCCCTGGGAAGGTGCTACCATGTCAGTAAGACAACTCACCAAGCATTGAACCTTTGGCTCGATGTAGTGCTTCAGTTTTACAGATGAGGAAGCTGAGGTTCAGGCTTAAGTCAATTGATCACAAGCACACAGGTTGTGGCAGGGCTGGGATGTGAACTCTGACTGCTCTGATCCTACGGAGGAGGATCTCACCCCTTGGCTGAACGCGAAAGGTACCTCCAGTGTTATCCCATCAGCCCTGCTCACTTGTGTCAACTGCAGCCTCAAGAAGTTCTTTCTGCTCCCAGACCCTCTGCTAACCCTAACCCATCCTGCTTTGGCCCATGTATCTGCCAGGATTTCCCCTTCACAATTTTCTGCTCATTCACTAACATCATGGGTCATTGTACATGGAAGTATTTTAAATTATTTGTTCACCAAATTCTGAACAGCTTCCAGGCTATTCTTCTTCAATCCATCTTCAGGCATCCAATCTTTTCTTCACACTTCTGACCTATAGACCTTTCTAGAAGATACATCTGATCCCACCGTTAGTAGCTCCCTATCATTGTTGAACGGTTCCCTGGTTGCTCAGTGGTAAAGAATCCACCTGCAATGCAGGAGATGTGGGTTCAATTCCTCGGTTGGGAAGATCCCCTGGAGAAGGAAATGGAAACCAACTCCTGTATTCTTGTCTGGAAAATCTCATAGACAGAGGAGTCTTGAAGGGTACAGTTCATGGGGTTGCACAGAATCAGATGCGACTGAATGACTAAACCACCACCATTATTGGTGAGGTGCCTGTCAGACAAGACCAGTTCTGGCTGTCTCTTGCCTCCCATTCTCTTAAATCCTGCCCCACCGTCCCACTCTGAACTTGGATCAGTTCCTTGGTGGTTGCTCCCTCTCTCATCTCCTCCGCTTCTGTCTCAGTCAGCTCAGCCTGCTGTAACAAAATGCCATAGACTGAAGGGCTTAAACAATGAATGTTTGTTTTCTCTCGGCTCCCAAGACAGGAAGTCCAAGCTCAGGGTGTTAACATCGTTGGATAGTGGTTACAGCTTTCTTTCTGGTTGACAGATGGCCACCTTCTGGCTATGTCCTGATATAGCAGAGAGGGAAGGCAGGAGAGAGAGAACTGCAGTCTCTCTTCCCCTCCTTCAGTTCAGTTCAGTCACTCAGTCATGTCCAAGTCTGTGACCCCATGAACTGCAGCACGCCAGGCCTCCCTGTCCATCACCAACTCCTGGAGCTTACTCAAACTCATGTCCATTGAGTCAGTGATGCCATCCGACTGTCTCATTCTCTTTCATCCGCTTCTTCTCCTGCCTTCAGTCTTTCCCAGCATCAGGGTCTTTTCCAATGAGTCAGTTCTTTGCATCAGGTGGCCAAAGTATTGGAGTTTCAACTTCAGCATCAGTCCTTCCAATGAATATTTAGGACTGATTTCCTTTAGGATGGACTGGTTGGATCTCCTTGCAGTCCCAGGGACTCCCAAAGTCTTCTCCAACATGGAGAAGACACCAACTCTTCTTCCCTCCTTACAAGGGCACTGATCTCTCTATAGATCATATGATGTGAGTGTTGGACCACAAAGAAGGCTGAGTGCTGAGAACTGATACTTTTGAGCTGTGGTGCTGGAGAAGACTCTTCAGAGTCTCTTTGATAACAAGGAGATCAAACCAGCTGAAGCTCCAATACTTTGGCCACCTGATGTGAAAAGCTAACTCATTGGAAATGACTCTGATGTTTAGAATGATTGAGGGCAGGAGGAGAAGGGGGTGACAGAGGATGAGATGGTTGGATGGCATTACTGACTCAATGAACATGTCTTTGAGAAAACTCTAGGAGATAGTGAAGAACAGGGAAGCCCAGCATGCTGCAGTCCATGGGGTCACAAAGAGTCAGACATGACTTAGTGACTGAACAACAAGCAACAGTCTCTCTATGGGGAAAGAGGGTGGTTTCCCCACCCTCAGGATTTTATCTAAAAACCTAATTACCCCACAAAGGCCAGACTTCTAAATACCATCACATTGCAGATTAGAGTTTTAACATAGGAACCTGGCTGGGGTGGGGTGGTGGTGATTTAAGCATTCAGTTCATAGCACCTTATCATATGGTCCTCTGTCTTCCTGGAAGCCTCTACTCTGCCATCTTCAATGAGGAATGTTTGTCTATTCTAGCCATCTGGGTTTAAATCGTCTCTTCTAAACCAAGACAAGTGCTTTCCTGGTGGCTCAGTGGTAAAGAATCTATCTGCCAATGTAGGAGATATGAGTTTGATCCCCGGGTCAAGAAGATCCCCTGGAGAAGGAAATAGCAACCTGCTCCAGTATTCTTGCCTGGAACCGAGGGGCCTGGTGGGCTATAGTCCATGGGGTCGCAAAAGAGTTGGATGCAACTTCAAGACTAAACAACAACAAGCCAAGACAGACCTCTGGGTATGTTCCTACAGCTCCCTTCAAAACCTCCTGCCAACATACACACACACAATATGCTGTTTGTTAAGGTCTCTTTTCACTGAAAGACAGTGAGATTCACAAGGGCAGGTAGCCTGGCCACTACGTGCAGAGATCCTGGTACTTAGCAGCTGCTCCATGGATATGAGTAGGATGGATGGATGGATGACTAGTGCTGTGATTCACCAAGATCACATCCAGAGCCTTGGCATTCTATAATTCCCATCCCAAACCATTTCTCTGAGTGGATTTGGTCCTGGACCCTGCTGGCAGGCTCACTCCCTAGTCCAGATTATTTTCTTAGTGACTCTCATCTTTACACCTTATTAAAGACCATAGGACATGGTCTTCCTTATCTTGTTTGAACCTTTCCATTATAATTCTATTACACTTGTTATATTTTGTCTGCTATCCAAGTTGTGATTTTATCTTCTTTAATTTTTACATCAAAAAAGTCTTCAAATTTTGGACCATCTACAATTTGCATAGTTTTTATTTTTTTCCCTCCTCCCATTTCCTTAATTCAAGGCACTGACTTAAAAATACAGTTCAGTTGAAACCCGTAGGCAATTATTGTCTGTTAGTTGTGATCAAGGATGGGCAAACCATTGTCCCAGTGTCCAGGGAGTGCGCAGTCTTGTATCTCTGAATTCTGTCTGACTCTAGGCTGTAAGGAGAATGTGTTGGGGCATTTCTTGGCTCTGGACATCACACAGATGCTAGTAACTTGTCTCCAGGCACTGACTGAGTGGCTTAAGACAACAGGCATTTATTCACCTACAGTTCTGAAGGTTAGATACCTGAAGTCAAGGTGTCAGATTGCCCATATGTTTTCCAAAGGCTCTTGAGAACATTCCTTCCTTGACTTCCTTTAGCTTCTCCAGGCAAAAATACTGGAGTGGCTAGCCATTCCCTTTTCCAGGGGATCTTCCCAACCCAGGGATGGAACCTGGGTCACCTGCATTGCAGACAGACTTTTTATCATCTGAGTCACCAGGGAAGCTGAACTTATGGTAGCAGTCATCAATACTTGGTGTTCTTTGGCTTCTAGAAAGACCACTCCAATCTCTGTCTCCAACTTCACAAGGTATTCTCCTATGAGCTTCTGTTTCTCTTAATACCACCAGTTATGTTGGATTAAGGGGTGGCACCCAAGAGGAGCCACCCTGCGTCCGAGGCCAGGGGCGGCGGCAGGAAGAAGCAACCCCATGCCCGAGGCCAGGGCGGCGACCTGGAGGAGCAACCCCATGCCCAAGGAGTGGTGGCTGTGCAGGCACAGGAGGGCCTAGAGGAGCCATCCCACATTGAAGGTCAGGAAGGGTGGTGGGAGGAGATACCCCTCATCCAAGGTAAGGAGCAGCAGCTGTGCTTTGCTGGAGCAGCCATGAAGAGATACCCCACGCCCAAGGTAAAAGAAACCCAAGTAAGATGGTAGGTGTTGCAAGAGGGCATCAGAGTGCAGACACACTGAAATCATAATCACAGAAAACTAGTCAATCTAATCACTCTAGGACCACAGCCTTGTCTAACTCAATGAAACTAAGCCATGCCCGTGGGGCAACCCAAGACAGGAGGGTCATGGTGGAGAGGTCTGACAGAATGTGGTCCACTGGAGAAGGGAATGGCAAACAATTCAGTATTCCTGCCTTGAGAACACCATGAACAGTATGAAGAGACAAAATGATAGGATACTGAAAGAGGAACTCCCCAGGTCAGTAGGTGCCCAATATGCTACTGGAGATCAGTGGAGAAATAACTCCAGAAAGAATGAAGGGATGGAGCCAAAGCAAAAACAACACCCAGCTGTGGATGTGACTGGTGAGAGAAGCAAGGTCCGATGCTGTAAAGAGCAATATTGCATAGGAACCTAGAATGTCAGGTCCATGAATCAAGGCAAATTGGAAGTGGTCAAATAGGAGATGGCAAGGGTGAACGTCGACATTCTAGGAATCAGTGAACTAAAATGGACTGGGATGGGTGAATTTAACTCAGATGACCATTATGTCTACTACTGTGGGCAGGAATCCCTCAGAAGAAATGGAGTAGCCATCATGGTCAACAGAAGAGTCCGAAATGCAGTACTTGGATGCAATCTCAAAAACGACAGAATGATCTCTGTTCGTTTCCAAGGCAAACCATTCAATATCATAGTTATCCAAGTCTATGCCCCAACCAGTAACACTGAAGAAGCTGAAGTTGAACCTTTCTATGAAGACCTACAAGACCTTTTAGAACTAACACCCAAAAAAGAAGTCCTTTTCAGTATACAGGACTGGAATGCAAAAATAGGAAGTCAAGAAACACCTGGAGTAACAGGCAAATTTGGCCTTGGAATGCGGAATGAAGCAAGGCAAAGACTAACAGAGTTTTGCCAAGAAAATGCACTGATCATAGCAAACACCCTCTTCCAACAACACAAGAGAAGCCTCTACACAGGGACATCACCAGATGGTCAACACCGAAATCAGATTGATTATATTCTCTGCAGCCAAAGATGGGGAAGCTCTATACAGTCAACAAAAACAAGACCAAGAGCTGACTGTGGCTCAGATCATGAACTCCTTATTATCAAATTCAGACTGAAATTGAAGAAAGTAGGGAAAACCGCTAGACCATTCAGGTATGACCTCAATCAAATTCCTTATGATTATACAGTGGAAGTGAGAAATAGATTTAAGGGCCTAGATCTGATAGATAGAGTGCCTGATGAACTATGGAATGACATTCATGACATTGTACAGGAGACAGGGATCAAGACCATCCCCATGGAAAAGAAATGCAAAAAAGCAAAATGGCTGTCTGGGGAAGCCTTACAAATAGCTGTGAAAACAAGAGAAGCGAAAAGCCAAGGAGAAAAGGAAAGATATAAGCATCTGAATGCAGAGTTCCAAAGAATAGCAAGAAGAGATAAGAAAACCTTCTTCAGTGATCAATGCAAAGAAATAGAGGAAAACAACAGAAGGGAAAGACTAGAGATCTCTTCAAGAAAATTAGAGATATCAAGGGAATATTTCATGCAAAGATGAGCTTGATAAAGGACAGAAATGGTATGGACCTAACAGAAGCAGAAGATATTAAGAAGATATGGCAAGAATACACATAAGAACTGTACAAAAAGGATCTTAATGACCCGGATAATCACGATGGTGTGATCACTCATCTAGAGCCAGACAACATGGAAAGTGAAGTCAAGTGGGCCTTAGAAAGCATCATTACAAACAAAGCTAGTGGAGGTGATGGAATTCCGGTAGAGCTATTTCAAATCCTGAAAGATGATGCTGTAAAAGTGCTGCACTCAATATGCCAACAAATTTGGAAAATTCAGCAGTGGCCATAGGACTGGAAAAAGTCAGTTTTCATTCCAATCCCAAAGAAAGGCAATGCCAAAGAATGATCAAACTACCACACAAATGCACTCATCTCACATGCTAGTAAAGTGATGCTCAAAATTCTCCAAGCCAGGCTTCAGCAATACATGAACCATGAACTCCCTGATGTTCAAGCTGGTTTTAGAAAAGGCAGAGGAACCAGAGATCAAATTGCCAACATCCGCTGGATCATCAAAAAAGCAAGAGTTCCAGGAAAACATCTATTTCTGCTTTATTGGCTATGCCAAAGCCTTTGACTGTGTGGATCACAACAAACTGTGGAAAATTCTGAAAGATGGGAATACCAGACCACCTAACCCGCCTCTTAAGAAATCTGTATGCAGGTCAGGAAGCAACAGTTAGAACTGGACATGGAACAACAGACTGATTCCAAATAGGAAAAGGAGTGCGTCAAGGCTGTATATTGTCACCCTAGTTATTTAACTTCTATGCAGAGTACATCATGAGAAACGCTGGACTGGAAGAACCAAAAGCTGGAATCAAGATTGCCGGAAGAAATATCAATAACCTCAGATATGCAGATGACACCACCCTTATGGCAGAAAGTGAAGAGGAGCTAAAAAGCCTCTTGATGAAAGTGAAAGAGGAGAGTGAAAAAGTTGGCTTAAAGCTCAACATTCAGAAAACGAAGATCATGGCATCCGGTCCCATCACTTCATGGGAAATAGATGGGGAAACAGTAGAAACAGTGTCAGACTTTATTTTTTTGGGCTCCAAAACACTGCAGATGGTGACTGCAACCATGAAATTAAAAGATGCTTACTGCTTGGAAGAAAAGTTATGACCAACGTAGATAGCATATTCAAAAGCAGAGACATTACTTTGCCGACTAAGGTTTGTCTAGTCAAGGCTATGGTTTTTCTAGTAGTCATGTATGGATGTGGGAGTTGGACTGTGAAGAAGGCTGAGCACCGAAGAATTGATGCTTTTGAACTGTGGTGTTGGAGAAGATTCTTGAGAGTCCCTTGGACTGCAAGGAGATCCAACCAATCCATTCTGAAGGAGATCAGCCCTGGGATTTCTTTGGAAGGAATGATGCTAAAGTTGAAGCTCCAGTACTTTGGCCACCTCATGCAAAGAGTTGACTCATTGGAAAAGACTCTGATGATGGGAGGGATTGGGGGCAGGCGGAGAAGGGGACGACAGAGAATGAGATGGCTAGATGGCATCACTGACTCAATGTATGTGAGTCTGAGTGAACTCCAGGAGTTGGTGATGGAAAGGGAGGCCTGGCGTGCTGTGATTCATGGGGTCACAAAGAGTCGGACACGACTGAGCAACTGAACTGAAGGGCCCACCTTAATCTACCATGAAGTCATCTTAACTTGCTTACATCGCAGAGACCCAGTTTTCAAAGGTCACGTCCACGTATACCAGGGATTAGAACTCAAATATATATCTTTTGATGGACACAAAGCAATCCATAACACTGGACCAGGCACTGTGCTAGAAGCAAGGACACAGAGATGAAAGATCATGGTTCTGCTTTGGAACCAACAGGATCTAAAGAGTTAGTGGGATGAGTCAGACAAATGAGCAAATAAAGACTATATGATGCAACCAGTTCCAGAGTAGTTGCATTAGCAAAATGCACCTCTTTTCAGCAATCTGGTTGCTTCCCTTAATTTTAACATTTAACTTTATTTTCTTATTTTATTCATTCCTAAGGTTGGTTACACATTAGTGAACTGAAGTTATGATTCAAAATGGTGACAATTGCCACTCCTCGGGAAGGACCAATTCCCAGGGTCTCTGTTTTCTCATATGTGAAAGAATCAGTTGGACACACTATTGGTTCTTAACTCTAATAACCCACCAGAATCCCTTGGTGAGAATTCAAAAGCCACTGTGACCTCTATGGGAAAAGAATCTAAAAAAATGAGTGGATATATGTGTGTGTAACTGATTCCCTTTCCTGTGCAGCAGAAAGTAACACAACATTGCAAATCAACTGCTGTTGTTGTTCAGTCTCCAAGTTTTGCCTGACTCTTTGTGACTCCATGGACTGCAGCACATCAGGCTTCCCTGTCCTTCACCCTCTCCTGGAGTTTGCTCAAATGCATATCCAACGAGCAGGTGACACCATCCAACCATCTCATCCTCTCTCGCCCCTCCCCCTCCTGCCCTCAGTCTTTCCCAGCATCAAGGTATTTTCCAGTGAGTCGGCTCTTCACGTCGGGTGGCCAAAGTATTGAAGCTTCAGCTTCAGTATCAGTCCTTCCGGTGAATATTCAGGGTTGATTTGTTTTAGGATTGACCTGCTTGATCTCCTTGCTGTCCTAGGGACTCTCAAGAGTCTGCTTCAGCAGCACAGCTTGAAAGCATCAGTTCTTCAATGCTCAGCCTTCTTTATGGTCCAGCTCTCACATCCGTACATAACTACTGGAAAAACCATCAGTTCAGTTCAGTTCAGTTCATTCGCTCAGTTGTGTCCGACTCTTTGCGACCCCATGAATTGCAGCACGCCAGGCCTCCCTGTTCATCACCATCTCCCGGAGTTCGCTCAGACTCATGTCCATCGAGTCCGTGATGCCATCCAGCCATCTCATCCTCGGTCGTCCCTTTCTCCTCCTGCCCCCAATCCCTCCCAGGATCAGAGTCTTTTCCAATGAGTCAGCTCTTCGCATGAGGTGGCCAAAGTACTGGAGCTTCAGCTTTAGCATCATTCCTTCCAAAGAAATCCTAGGGTTGATCTTCAGAATGGATTGGTTGGATCTCCTTGCAGTCCAAGGGACTCTCAAGAGTCTTCTCCAACACCACAGGTCAAAAGCATCAATTCTTCGGTGCTCAGCCTTCTTCACAGCCCAACTCTCACATCCATACATGACCACAGGAAAAACCATAGCCTTGACTAGACGGACCTTAGTCGGCAAAGTAATGTCTCTGCTTTTGAATATACTATCTAGGTTGGTCATAACTTTTCTTCCAAGGAGTAAGTGTCTTTTAATTTCATGGCTGCAGTCACCATATGCAGTGATTTTGGAGCCACAGAAAATAAAGTCTGACACTGTTTCCCCATCTATTTCCCATGAAGTGATGGGACCGGATGCCATGATCTTCGTTTTCTGAATGTTGAGCTTTAAGCCAACTTTTTCCTCTCCTCTTTCACTTTCATCAAGAGGCTTTTTAGCTCCTCTTCACTTTCTGCCATAAAGGTGGTGTCATCTGCATATCTGAGGTTATTGCATAGCTTTGACTATATGGACCTTTGCTGGTCAAGTGATGTCTCTGCTTTTCAATATGCTATCTAGGTTTGTCAACTATACTCTAATAAAAATTAAGCAAATTACTACTGACAGCTGGGTGCCCCTCAGGGATTCTAATTCCATTATTCTGCATTGGGGTCTGGGCATAAGTATTTTATAAAGACTTTTTAGGTTATTCTAATAGGCAGTAGGCCAAACACTACAGGCCTTCAAGGCCATTGGGACCTACCTCCTCTGCAGGTCATGGGTTCTCATCAATTATGTGCTTTCCCGGCCAGGTTAAAGGTGCACCAGTGGCTTCTGCCAGAGCTGAGTCCAGGCAAGACTCTTTGTGATTATCTTCCTATCTGTTGGCCAAGTGCTGCTCCTTCCAGCACTTTAACTCCCTGACTTCAGACTCTGAAAGCCTCTGAAGAAGCTGTCTACAATAAAATGCTCTGGGGCTGGGAGGGACCACCAGCCAGTACAGAACAGCAGATATCAGCACCTGTGAATTGGGTGTTAGTTGCGTCCCAACGAAGCTGGCCCTGTGATGGGAGAATATTCAGGGACCATGCACAGTACTCAGGCCAGCAAGTTGCCTGCTTTCCTGGGCTTAGGAGTCCAGGCGATAAGATTTTGGGTAAAATAACTTGGTGGGGGGCCAGGAACTGGAATGATAATTATAGGTGAACAGTTAGAAAAGGCATGAGAATTTTAAAAGATTTTATCTTTTTTCTTTCTCATATCTATAATCCAGCTTGTTTCTCAGTAAGTCTTAGTGAGTCTTCTCCTGGGTTTAAATCTCTCCCCACCTTCCTTTGACCTTGGGTAAATTATGTAACCTCTCTGGGTTTGGGGCTTCCCGTGTGGCTCAGCTGGTAAAGAATCCACCTGCAATGCGGGATACTTGGGTTCGGTCCCTGGGTTGGGAAGATCCCCTGGAGAAGGGAAAGGCTACCCACTCCAGTATTCTAGCCTGGAGAATTCCATGGACTGTATAGTCCATAGGGTCACAAAGAGTTGGACATGGGGGGATTGAGCAACTTTCACTTTCACTCTGGGTTTTAGTTTCTTTATTGTTTAAACACAGTGTCATTAGATTGTTGTGCTAAAGGTAAGTTTACATGTGACACTGTATATAAATTTCCTAGTGTGATTCTAGCACACAGAGAAACATAATCAGTGTTTTCTATTACTGAGTTGTTCATCTAATTATTATTAGCTGTTGAGTGTTCTGATGAGAGCAGAAACTAAACGGAATTGATTCCAAGTATATACCAGATGCTGGGTTAGAAAATTACATACATAGAATTTCATTTAATATTTATCATCGACATGTGATGTAGGCATCATTATTTCCACTTTACAGTGAATAAACTGAGTCCCAGTGAGGTTAAAGGTCATACAAAGGTCACACAGTGGCCTGTGGGTGAAGAGAGAGGCACTCTGTCTTGCTCATTTTTGTAGCCTCCAAAACACTCAGCACAAATCCTGGATATCTTTTAGATTTTGTAAAAATCTTTCTCAAATGGATAAATTCAGTGAATGAATGACACACAAAACAAAGCCCCCCATTCCTCTTACAACAAGCCCCTAGGTGCTTCACATGCTCCACTTGCCTCTCCAGTCTTGTTTAATTCCACCTCTGCTTGAAACCAGTCCCATGGGAGGTGCCTGTAATTCCAGGATGCCTCCCATCTCGAAACCTTTATGTGTTAGCTCCCCTCTACCTGGAAGGTGGCCTCTGCTTTAACCAACTTCAAAACAGTAACTATCCATCCTTTGCTTGTGGCTGAAAGGCCCCTAGGGAAGGTGGTCTTGGCCAGAGACACAATCACTTCCGCTAACCTTGGTTCATACAGCACGATTCTGTAGTTTTGCTAATACTTAGTTCTGTGTGCTTGTGTGAGTACTTCGTGGTAGGCCTCCTGACTAGGCAGGAAGGTCTCTGAGAGCAAGGAGGACTTGTTGGCTGGCCTGTGTGTTTTATATTCAGCCCTCTCCCCCCAGGACTCAGAGCAGTGCCTGCACAGAGCAGACTCTCATAATGGCATCACAACGTGGTAGGTAATTGAGTGCTGTGAGCCATAAGATACAAACCAGACTCTAGTTTGTGCCCTTTTTTCTCTGCATCGTTTCATTCACTCTAAGTTATCTAGTCACTGATCAGAACAAATCCGACCTTATCTCTCAGTGGCCTCACCTTTGCATCCCTTCGTTTCTGTCCACACTTGAACAAAGGCTACAGTGTTCAGACCGCTGACTAGCAGGTTTACAGGTGAGGGCCTTTCATGTGGATCCAAAGCCCTGCAGAATGAACAGGTGATGGGGCCCTAAGGAGCTTGCTGTTTGCAGAGACGGGGGTGGGCCTAGAGACTGTCATACAGACTGAAGTAAGTCAGAAAGAAAAACAAGTATCGTATAAGAATGCATATATGTGGAATCTAGAAAAAATAGTATGGATGAACCTATTTGTAAAGCAGAGATAAAGACACAGGTGTAGAGAACAAGCATATGGATATTAAGGGGAAAAAGGAGGGTTGGGGCAAATTGGGAGGCTGGGATTGGCATATACACACTACTGTGTTGGGGCTTCCCAGGTGGCTCCAATGGTGAAGAGCTTGCCTGCAACGCAGGAGATAGAGAGACGTGGGTTCAGGCTCTGGGTGGGGAAGATCCTCTGGAGAAGGGCATGGCAACCCACTCCAGTATTCTTGCCTGGAGGATCCCATGCACAGAGGAGCCTGGCGGGCTACAGTCCAAGGGTTGCAAGAGTTGGACATGACTGAAACAACTTAGCACACACTCACCCACTACTGTGTTTAAAATAGATAACTAATAAGAACCTACTCTATAGCATGGGCTTTCCGGTGGCACAGTGGTAAAGAATCCATCTGCCAATACACGGGACATGGGTTCAACTCCTGGGTTGAGAAGATCCCGTGGAGAAAGAAATGGCAGCCCATTCCAGTATTCTTCCCTGTGAAATCCCGTGGACAGTGGAGCCTAGTGGGACTACAGCCCAGGGAGTCACAAAAGTCAGACATGACTTAGTGATTAAACAAAAACAACCAACAACAACTGTATGGCATAGGGGGAAACTCTATCCTACAGTCCGTTTGTAGGATATATATTCTGTTAATCTTAAAAATGCATTCCAGTATACAGTGCTTGCATGCTAAGTCGCTTCAGCCCTGTTTGGCTCTTTGCAACCCCATGGACTGTAACGCATCAGGCTCCTCTGTCCGTGGATTCTCCAGGCAAGAATACTGGAGTGGGTTGCCATGGCTTCCTCCAGGGGATCTTCCCGACCCAGGGATTGAACCCGAGTCTCTCATATCTACTGCAATGGCAGGTGGGTTCTTTACCACTAGCGCTGGCTGGGAAACACCCACTATACATTAGATGGAGACAAATACTGTTTGATTCCACTTATATGCTCACACACAGGAGGTATCTGAAATAGTCAAATTCATAGAGTCAGAAGCTGCCAGGTAGATGCCAGGGACTGGGGTTGGAGGTGGAGTAGGCGGGGGAACAGGGCGTTAGTGTTTAATGGGGGCAGAATCTCAGTTTAGGAAGGTGAAAAATTCGGGAGATGGATGATGGTGAGAGTTACACAACAATGTGGATGTGTTTAGTGCTGCCGAACTATACAGCTAAATCTGGTTAAAATAGCGTGTTTTATTACATGTGACTTTTACTACACACACACAAATTAAAGAAGACGAAGAAGATCTGGAGGAGCTAGAGCTCATGAAGGCTGGGCAGAGCTGGACTGTAGAGAAGGGAGGTGTTAGGGAAGGGCGATTTTGCATCACTGGTAGAGTTTAAACTTGTCTTAGCTTGGTGGTTAGAAGTCTGGGGTTCTGGAAGCTGATTTCTTGGGTTCAAACCCTAGCTCTACTGCCTGTTGGAGAGTTCCCAGGCAAGCTCATAAGCCTCTCTGTGCATTAGTTTTCTCATCTATTGAATGGAGGTTAGGGATCAGTTCAGTTCAGTCACTCAGTCGTGTCTGACTCTTGAGATCCCATGGACACCAGGTTTCCTTGTCCATCACCAACTCTTGCAGCCTGCTCAAACTCACGTCCATCGAAACAGTGATGCCATCCAACCATCTCATCCTCTGTCATCCCCTTCTCCTCCTGCCTTCAATCTTTCCCAGCATCAGGGTCTTTTCCAATGAATCAGCTCTTAGCATCAGGTGGCCAAATATTGGAGCTTCAGCTTCAGCATCAGTTCTTCCAATGTATTCAGGACTGACTTCCTTTAGGACTGACTGGTTTGATCTGCTTGCAGTCCAAGGGACTCTCAAGAGTCTTCTCCAACAACAGTTCAGAAGCATCTCCTATCTAATGGGGTTATTAATAAGAATTTTTTTGTTCAATTGCTAAGTCATGTCAGACCTCTGCAACCCCATGGACTGCGGCATGCCAATCTGCCGTCTTCCACTATCTCATGGAGTTTGCTCAAACTCACACCCATAGAATCAGTGATGCCATCCAACCATAATCCTCTGTTGCTCCCTTTTCCTTATGCCCTCAATCTTTGCCAGCATGAGGCTCTTTTCCAATGAGAAGTAAATACATTAAAAAGTGTACTGAGCTTAGAACAGTGCCTGGCACATAGGATGCACCAGGAATGGTGAATGGATACTAGTTGTCACTGTTCTTGATGTTTTTAATTCATGTAGAGAAAAATCCATAACCACATCACTCCTGACCTCCTCTCCAGGAGGAGAGGACTAATTCAGCTCACTGGAGAGTTTAGAAGGAGAAACTGGTCCTGTGGAGAAGAATCTTTCTCTTAGGGGGTTCCTGGGGACACATGTTAAACCCAGCTCCTCCAGAATCAGACTTGCCCTTCCTTGGAGCTGCATGGCAGGTGAAAAATTCTGACCAGTTATGGAATTCAGAATTAGGAGACTGGAATGTCTGTGGCTATAAAACCCAGTTCTTTAATATCAGCTTAAGAGTGGTCGAACTTTGACCCCATCTGCTTTCCTCCTTTCTTCTATTTCTCCACTGATTTGGAACTTAAATAAAAAAGAGGATAACTATTTATTGGTTGCTCTTAAAGACCCTCATGCTGAGGCTGAAGTTCCAATACTTTGGCTACCTCATGTGAAGAGTCAACTCATTGAAAAACCCTTGATGTTGGGAAAGACTGAAGTCAAAAAGAGAAGGGGCAGGAGAGGATGTGATGGTTAGATAGCATCACCGACTCAATGGACATGAGTTTGAGCAAACCCTGGGAGACAGTGGAGGACAGAGGAGCCCGATGTGCTACAGTCCATGGGGTCACAAAGAGTCGGACACGACTTAGTGACTGAACAGCAACAACCAAAGATCCTCAATAGGATCGATTTGAATTGAGTAGAAAAGCATAAGATAATGAATGGCAGGGGTTTTAGTAACCCAAGAGCAGAAGGTTCACACTGAGAAGCTGGGAGACCCCAAACAAAAAGTCAGGGCCCTGGGACTTCCCTGGTGATCAGTCCAGTGGTTGAGATTCCTTGCTTCCACTGCAGAGGATGAGAGTTTGATCTCTGTTGGGAGAATTAGGATCCTGCATGCTGTGTGGAGGGGCCAAATACCCACCTACAAAAGTCAGCATCCCTTTGGGGTGGTCAATGGGAACAGAAAATCAGTGTAGCCTACATGGTCAATGGGTTTGATTTCTTCAGTTTCAGAGAACCCAGAGTAAGCTAATTCCTAGCCTAGCAGCCAGGGGTGCTGAAGATATTGAAACTCAAAGTGTCACGGCATCTATTTCTATCTGTAGACAACGAGTTATGAGCTCAGACACCCAGCAGTGACTCAGATCAATGTGTATAATGTGTGTGGAACCCACAGGTGTGGCACACACACAAAGAGAGGACTCAGGACACAGTGTGCCCAGATCAGATATGGTGAGTAGGCTGCGGGGCTGTGCAAAAAGAGCACATGTACTCAGGCTGAGGGACAATTATGGGCAGCTGTTTGTGGACCATTGCATGGAGCAAGCGATCTAACCCAATTATTTAAGATGACTTGCAAACCAAACTAGGAGCAAACATAGAGGCGAAAGCTGAGCCTTGAAACTTGGAAAGGACATCGCAGGTCACGTGACCACGGCAGTAGGAGGACTCAGAGAGGGACCAGCAGAACTCGGTCAGTATGACATGGAAGAGCAGTTCAGCCCAAACCAGAGCAGGTACTCTTTTCTCTGTCATACCTGGCTAGATAGTTATCTAGGAGTAAATCAGAAATAAATGTTAGACCACATTGTAGGTCAATAGTTCATGCATACATGCCAAGTCGCTGCATTTGTTTCCAACTCTTTGTGACCCTATCTATGGACCATAGCCTGCCAGGCTCCTCTGTCCATGGGATTCTGCAGGCAACTGGCACAGGTTGCCAGTTCCTCCTTTAGGGATCTTCCTGACCCAGGGATTGAATCTATGTATCTTATGTTTTGTGCATTGGCAGGCAGGTTCTTTACTGCTAATGCCACCTGGGAAGCCCCATAAGTCATTGGTGTGTGTGTGAATGCTAAGTTGCTTCAGTCGTATCTGACTCTTTGCAATTCTATGGTTCATTTCAGTTCAGTTCAGTCTCTCAGTCCTGTCTGACTCTGCGACCCCATATCACAGCACACCAGGCCTCCCTGTCCATCACCAACTCCCGGAGTTCACTCAAACTCATATCCATCGAGTCGGTAATGCCATTCAGCCATCTCATCCTCTGTCGTCCCCTTCTCCTCCTGCCCCCAAGCCCTCCCAGCATCAGGGTCTTTTCCGATGACTCAACTCTTCGCATGAGGTGGGCAAAGTATTGGAGTTTCAGCTTTAACATCAGTCCTTCCAATGAGCATCCAAGACTGATCTCCTTTAGAATGGACTGGTTGGATCTCCTTGCAGACCAAGGGACTCTCAAGAGTCTTCTCCAACACCACAGTTCAAAAGCATCAATTCTTCGGCGCTCAGCTTTCTTCACAGTCCAACTCTCCCATCCATACATGACCACAGGAAAAACCATAGCCTTGACTAGATGGACCTTTGTTGGCAAAGTAATGTCTCTGTGCAGCTGGTGTGCTTCTGTGTGGTCTGTTGCAGCCCAATCCTATGGTAGTTTGGAATAAATAATCTTGTTTAACCAGGAGCCCCTAACCTCCAGGCCGGTACCTCCTGTCAGATCAGCGACAGCATTAGATTATAAATAAAGTGTGCAATAAATGTATGGAGAAGTCAATGGCACCCCACTCCCGTACTCTTGCCTGGAGATTCCTATAGACAGAGGAGCCTGGGGGGCTACAGTCCATGGGGTCACTAAGGGTAGGACACGACTGAGTGACTTCACTTTCACTTTTCACTTTCATGCATTGGAGAAGGAAATGGAAAGCCACTCCAGTGTTCTTGCCTGGAGAATCCCAGGGACGGGGGAGCTGTCTATGGGGCCGCATAAAGTCGGACACGACTGACGTGACTTAGCAGCAGCAGCAACAATAAGCATAATGTGCTTGAATCATTCCCAAACCATCCTCCATTCCATGGAAAAATTGTCTTCCATGAAATCAGTCCTGGTTGAGCCAAAAAGGTTGAGAATCAAGCTTGTGTGCTCAGTCATGCCTGACTCTTTGTGGCCCCGTGGACTTCAGTCCACCAGGCTTCTCTGTCTGTGGAATTTTCCTTGCAAGAACACTGAAGTGGGTTGCTATTTCCTACTCCAGGGGATCTTCCCAACCCAGGGCTAGAATCCATGTCTCTTGTGGAACCCTGGCTTAAGTCATTGTTTCATTAAATAGATTTGTATGCATCTTATTCCACAATGTAGTTTTAGAAGATTTTCATGTAAACCTGTCTCTTGTTACAATAATGTGTCAAAGGGTCCATATACATCTGTGTAATGGTGGTCAGGTAACTGGCAGGTCATGTGGGCAAAATCATCCGAGTGGCCCATGTTCGTGAAGATCTTTCCATAGTGTTGTCTTTTAGACTATGAATCTTCTTTCTAAACAAATCAATTAAGATTCTCATCACAGAGGTTGTTTTCAGTCAAAGGTTCAAATAGAAATACTGATAGTAGTGACAGAGAAGCTGAAGGGAGGACTGGAAGTAGAGATAAATGCAGTTAATTAAAATAAATAATCCTGCTGAATTTCCTTCCTTTTCTGTCTTTCTTGATTGGTTTTCCACTTTCTTCTTCCCTTCCTCCTTTCAGGCCCATTGCCCAAGCATTGCAGTTTGGGTTCTCTAATTCTAAAAAAACAGTTGAACATTCAGGATGTTTACTGAAGGATTTTCTTGGGGTGAACACCTGGGGAAAGGAGAAGAAGGAAGCAGGGCCTGAGTTGTGATGCAGGCCTGACAGCCTCATCCAACCCCACAA
Organism: Oryx dammah; assembly: GCF_014754425.2. Classification (NCBI taxonomy): domain Eukaryota; kingdom Metazoa; phylum Chordata; class Mammalia; order Artiodactyla; family Bovidae; genus Oryx; species Oryx dammah. Next base: position 108,691,741 of record NW_024070187.1, on the reverse strand, counting down.
GGGCCTCTGAACTAGAAGAGATCTTTGGAGTTATCCTGATTTAGGATAAGATGGCATTTTTTTTTTTCTTGTAATCTCATACTGATCCAACAATGGATGTGGGTCTCCCAGGAAAGAGTATATAGCCTTGTCTGAGGGAATGTCTCTGAGCCCAGGGCAACACTGAAGGGTTGGAGAGCTATAGATGTCTGTCTCCATTGCTTTGGAACAGCAGCCAAAGGTGCATCTGTGCAGCATGTGACATTGACCACCACATAGAGGCCTCCATGGTATATTCGAAGGAGAATAACCCAACACTGGGCTTCTCTGATGGCTCAGCAGGTAAAAATCTGCCTGCAGTGCAGGAGGCACCGGGGACGTGGGTTTGATCCATGGGGTCAGGAAGATTCCCTGGAGGAGGAGGAAATGGCAACCTGTTCTGGTATTCTTGCCCTGGAAAGCCCATTAACAGAGTAGCCTAGCAGGCTTCAGTCCAAAGGGTCACAAAGAGTCTGATATGACTGAGTGACTAAGCGCACACAGCCTACCATTGGTAACTAAGGCAGACACAAAGGAGGAGAAGGAGAAAGTACGGAAACCAAAGGTTAACTGCAGGTCACTGCAAGAACCTAGGGATCTTTAAGAGTAATATAAGAATACGAATAGAAAGGACAGGAAAGTTAAGAGATGAATACAAATCCACTACAAAATGCAAATAAGACAGTTAATCTTTCTGCACAATGAATATAGACAGTAAGATCACCAAACACCAGACCTCTGACTTGCATCTTCCTTGCACACTTAAATCAATTTCTTTTTGATAGGAAAATTCTCCCAGAACCGACACAAGGAGCAGGAAAAACACACCAACTGTATTTCCTCTTAGCCTCTTGTTTGCCTCAGCTGGCCCCTAAGGGAGCTTTGCATGATTGTAATGGCAAGAACTGGGTGTAAATTTTGCCTCCAGTGAGTCTAATATTTGCCTCCAGGAGATAGTGAAGGACAGAGGAGCTTGGCGTACTGCAGCCCATGGGGTCACAAGGAGTTGAAGATGACAGTGAGTAAACAGCAACAAAAAGTGTTGTAAGTCTTCATGAACCCCGGGTTCCTCACCTGGAAAGTGGGGAAAATGCTATCTCCCCTGATGCAGGTTGTTACAAGATTAAAAACAAGAAAATGGACTAGTTTGCCAACAAAGTCAGCTTTCTTCTCAGGATAAAGGCGACTAGATTGAACATTCTAGGCTGCCTGTTGAAAGAGAAACTTGTGGAAGAATGGCAGTTTTCATGTGCAGTTTTTGCCCAGTTTTCAGTGCAGAAAAACACTGAAAAAACTTTGTGGTATTAAAGTGAAAGAAATACATGAAACATTCATCTTTAAGTTCGGATCTAATATGTTGAAATTTGCCTGGAGTAAAATTTTGTGGCTAAACTACAGACCCAGAAAATAACATTCGAAGTTGGAAGTTCTGCCCCAAACTTTATATCACAGCCCTATTGAAAAGAATGATTTAAGTCTACCGTTGAGTGGCATTTGAGTTGATAAAGTTTTTGCAGAAGTAGGAAAGAAGAGTGTTCTTGCCTGGAGAATCCCGAGGATGGCGGAGCCTGGTGGGCTGCCGTCTGTGGGATCACACAGAGTCGGACACGACTGAAGCGACCTAGCAGCAGCAGGAAAGAAGAAAGCAGGTAGCAAGATTTCTGTTGTTCTGTTTTTGTAGTTTTCCAGCTGGTGAAAACTAGAAGTGATTTCTCACAGACAGTGTATTAGGAGCGTGCTGGGTGGACCTCAATTCCACAGCAGTGTCCGAGGCCCCTGCACACAGAGGCCCCCTGCCCACACAGCTGTTGCACTTTTAGCAGGGATCCTGCCCTGAAAATTTTGCATCAGAAGGAGACCTCTATGAAAATGTACTTACCTCCAACATACCTAGTGGAAGGGGCTGTGGTGTGACCCAGAGTATTCCTTGGATACCCACTATGGAAAATCTGGGGCCTGTGAGTTTTTCATGAGTTTAAGTATGAATGTCTGATATCTGAAAATAAGCAGAAGTTCCAAAAGGTGAGAAGAAAGCTTCAAAATGAAAAACTAACATGTGCTAGGTTAAAAATTTATAAAACTTTACATTGTGTTAGCTGATCTCCTCAACATAGACACACATATACACATATATTTAATATATATGTAATTTATATTACACACACACACTTATCTATAGCTGTTGTTTCATTGCTAAATTGTGTCTGATTCTTTGCAATGCCATGGACTCTAGTCCATCAGACTCCTCCATCCATGGGATTTCCCAGGCAAGAATACTGGAGTGGGTAGCTATTTCCTTTTCCAGGGGATCTTACTGACCCAGGGATCAGACCCTCATCTCCTGCGTTAGCAGGCAGATTCTTTTCAGCTGAGGCACCATATATAAAGCTTAAACAACAAGTGAAAGTCAAGGTTGCTCAATCTGTCCGACTCTTTGCAACCCCATGGACTATACAGTTCATGCCCAGGCCAGAATACTGAAGTGGGTAGTCATTCCCTTCTCCAGGGGCTCTTCCCAACCCAGGGATCGATTCCAGGTCTTCCACACTGAGGGTGGATTCTTTACCACCTGAGCTATGAAGGAAGCTAAACCACAAGGAAAAAGTCAATAATTTATAGCAAAACAAATTCAGGACTAGCTTTATAATCCTTAGCAGTTTCCTAAATGGAACAATATCACTAGCATGGGCTATGGATGCATTTTATTTTGATAAAATATGCAGAAGTCCTCTGAAAACAAGACTACCTAGATCCTCCTAAGGTTTAAAAGCAGCCCTTGCTGTATGAACCAAAGAAGGCTAATGTTTCCCTTCATCCAGGGAAAGAGTCCAAAGACGGTCAGGGTACAACTGCGTGTTGAGTATAAAATAAGCATGGTGACATGTCACAAATTTCACAACCAAGGGGAGTTCTGAAACCATAGTCAAGTTTATCAATGTATCTGGCAACTGGTCAGACACTTCTGATTTAATGGAACACAGCTCAACCCTTCATGCCGCTGGTGACACATGGCAGCTCTTTGGTTGGTAGTAAGCAGGACTGGCAGTCATTTAACTGCCTTCCAAATGTTTTGTGATTCTCTTCTGCAAAGGAATTAATTCCCTCAGATTCAAGACAAAGATCAGAGACCAACGGGACATCTGTTAATTTTTAAAATCTTACAATAAGACAGATAAATCTACTACACTCAGTTCAGTTCAGTTCAGTTGCTCAGCCATATCCCACTCTTTGCGACCCCATGAATCGCAGCACATCAGGCCTCCCTGTACATCACCATCTCCCGGAGTTCACTCAGACTCACGTCCATCGAGTTCGTGATGCCATCCAGCCATCTCATCCTCTGTCGTCCCCTTCTCTTTCTGCCCACAATCCCTCCCAGCATCAGAGTCTTTTCCAATGAGTCAACTCTTCACATGAGGTGGCCAAAGTACTAGAGGTTCAGCTTTAGCATCACTCCTTCAAAAGAATACCCAGGACTGATCTTTAGAATGGACTGGTTGGATCTCCTTGCAGTCCAAGGGACTCTCAAGAGTCTTCTCCAACACCACAGTTCAAAAGCATCAGTTCTTTGGTGCTCAGCCTTCTTCACAGTCCAACTCTCACATCCATACATGACCACAGGAAAAACCATAGCTTTGACTAGACGGACCTTAGTCGGCAAAGTAATGTCTCTGCTTTTGAATATGCTATCTAGGTTGGTCATAACTTTTCTTCCAAGGAGTAAGCATCTTTTAATTTCATGGCTGCAGTCACCATCTGCAGTGATTTTGGAGCCCCCCAAAATAAATTCTGACACTGTTTCCACTGTTTCCCCATCTATTTCCCATGAAGTGATAGGACCGGATGCCATGATCTTCGTTTTCTGAATGTTGAGCTTTAAACCAACTTTTTCGCTCTCCTCTTTCACTTTCATCAAGAGGCTTTTTAGCTCCTCTTCACTTTCTGTCATAAGGGTGGTGTCATCTGCATATCTCAGGTTATTGATATTTCTCCTGGCAATCTTGATTCCAGCTTGTGTTTCTTCCAGTCCAGCGTTTCTCATGATATACTCTGCATATAAGTTAAATAAGCAGGGTGACAATATACAGCCTTGACGTACTCCTTTTCCTATTTGGAACCAGTCTGTTGTTCCATGTCCAGTTCTAACTGTTGCTTCCTGACCTACATACAGATTTCTCAAGAGGCAGGTTAGGTGGTCTGGTATTCCCATCTTTTTCAGAATTTTCCACAGTTTCTTGTGATCCACACAGTCAAAGGCTTTGGCATAGTCAATAAAGCAGAAATAGATGTTTTTCTGGAATTCTCTTGCTTTTTCCATTTAAAAGATTAATTTGGAGAAGCTTGGGAATAAATGAGTGAGTCTTAAGAAGAGAAAATATGGGGAGAGCAAAGGGATGAATCATGGCTGCCAGTCGGTCTGATCGTCTATGAAACAGACATTAGATGACCTTACCTGAAAGTGCTCAGGTCTGTGGTTATGGTTCTCAAAATGGATGTGCTTAAGCCCTGGGAAAGCTTTGGGTAAGACTCAAAGCCTATGCTCTTGAGAGGAGCAGACCCAAAGGATACTTCTGCAGGCAAGCTACTTCTGAAGATCTCAGTAATTGTGAGACTTGGAGTTACTTCTACCCATCCAAGGACATCCCCTTGTTGTTTCCATGTACAACTTTTAAATATGTGAAAGTAAAACAAGGACTATTTCCTCAACTACCCTATTTTCCATAGTGTTAGATATCAAAACTAAATTTATGGTAAATAACTAGATGTTTTACTTTTAACCATCAATTACTGGATTATCAAGTGTGCGATTCTTCAACAAAACCAAGATTCTTTTTCTTTAGCATGTTTACAAATGCTATGCACTATAAATGAAGGGAAGTGACATTTGTAGGTATTTTCTTTAACCATCTTTAGAATGTAGTGGGCCTTTAGTGGGGCTAGGCTCGGAAGGTTCACATCTCCACATCTGCCACTTAATGACTGTGTATCTTTGGACAAGTTATGTAAACTCTGTTCTTCCATTTATAACTCTGTGCAATGAAAAAGATAAAATGAAAATCAGCCTCAAGGGGTTGCTATGAGGATTAAACAAAAAATAGAATAAAATTTGTGAAGTGCTTAGAACAGTGCCTAGCACATGATAAACAATAGTAAATAAATGTTAGATGAGACTATTCTTTCTTGAAGTGAGTGCTTGCTATGTATCTAGCATTGTGCTAAAACAAGGGTTAGGAACAGTTTGGGGATCCATGACTGGGGCCATAACTAGGATCCCTTTTCACAGCCTGAGTTGGAAAACAATTGAGGAACAGTCGATGGTGAGCTGATGTCTTAGATTTGTTATTGATAAAGTCCATGTAAAAGAACCTGTCTTAGAGTGGGATTGAAAATGGGCTGGCTAACTTTAAAGACCCTGTCTTAACCTTGACAGAGCACACCCTGGTAAAGTTTGAGTCTACAGCTCAGATCTGCTAATTTAGGTCCCTGCTTTCACTAGTCCAGATGGGGGAGGGATGAAAGAGATCAAATCCGCAGGGGGTTGTTATCTTTGTAGATTTAACTCCATCCAATGGACTGATGGGAATTCCCTGGTGGCTCAGTGGTAAAGAAGCCGCCTGGAATGCAGGAGACTTGGGTTGGATCCCTGGGTCAGAAAGATCCCCTGGAGAAAGAAATGTCAGTCCACTTCAGTATTCTTCCCTGGAGAATCCAGTGGACAGAGGAGATTTGTGGGCTACAGTCCATGGGGTCACAAAGAATCAGACACAACTTAGTGACTAAACGACAGCAGCAACGATGAACCGGATGACAAATGCCTACAGGTAAATGATTATACCTCAGAGAGAAGTAAGGATGGAGTGAGAGACCAGAGCTTGCAGAAAAGGTCTTCTTATCACTAAATAAGGTGAAACAGTCTCTGTTACATCATGCAAAATTAAGTAAAGACAGTCTGGCATACTACCCAGAAAACAATGAGGCACATCTAATCATACCTCAGCCCTATAATGAATTTGTATGACCACGGCCTCTAGTTTTCTTCAAAACGACCCCATAAACCCAACAGAAAGAAAGAGAACTGTCATTCACCGATGCCACAGTTTCTCAGGTGATGAGCTAATGCTTTATATGCCTTCTCTTATGTTGTCTCGCCTGCTCAAGGTCAAGGAAGTAGGAATTGGGAATATCCTCCCATGTGACTTTAGGTCCAAGAGGGAGGGGAAGGTGATCACAGCAAAATCCCACCCAACCCAACAGGACTTTGAATTTGTGTACCTGTGTTCTCCAAGATAACTATCATAGTCAGCATTTGTTTGATGTTAAAAAAAAAAGTAAAAGGTTTTACACAACTCCTTTAGATACATTAAATTCTTTGATCTTTAAAATAATCCTTTGAAAGAGACTCAATGGCTCAACATATGTTTTTTGAGTGCTTACGCTGTGCAGGGCACAGGGCTTGAGACCTGGGCTATAATGCCCAACAATGCAGACACAATCCCTTACTTCTGGAGAACTTTAAGCCTTGATGTGGCAGAGAGGTGGAATCTAGAGAGCTTCATCACTGTGATGAGGGTAAAAGAGCAGCTTGTGTGGATCCGTGAGGGTCAGGAAGAGCTGGGGAGAGGTGTGCATGTGCGTGTCATAAGCTGCTTCATTCGTGTCCAACTCTGTGCAACCCTATGGACTGTGTCCCACCAGGCTCCTCTGGCCATGGAATTCTCCAGGCAAGAATACTGGAGTAGGTTGTCCTGCCCGCCTCCAGGGAATCTTCCCAAGCCAGGGATCGAACCCACATCTCTTAAGTCTCATGCATTGACAGGCAGGTTCTTTACCACTAGCGACACGTGGGAGAGGTGTGAAAGTGAAGTCGCTCAGTCATGTAAGACTCTTTGAGACCTCATGGACTGTAGCCTACCAGGCTCCTCTGTCCATGGGATTTCCCAGGCAATAGTACTGGAGTGGATTGCCATTTCCTTCTCCAGGGGATCTTCCTGACCCAGGGATCGAACCCGGGTCTCCCTCATTGTAGACAGATGCTTTATCATCTGAGCCACCAGTAGTGGGTGCCAAAGCCTGTGGCTGAAGTCAGAGGTCATGGCTGAGGAAAGCCAGCAGGGCTGAAGTGCAGAACAAAGAAACAAGCAAGTATGGTGACCATTCATCCCACTTTACAGATGGAAAAGCAACCTCAGAGCAAGGTATGGGCCAGCAATATCACCGTGAGGAAGTGGAGCATTACCCAGAAGCTTAGACTGGACTGAAACTCTGCCACCCTGATGTGTTTCCTCCATGCTGTCTAGTCAAGGCTATGGTTTCTCCAATAGTCATGTATAGATGTGAGAGTTGGAGTATAAAGAAAGCTGAGCACTGAAGAATTGATGCTTTTGAACTGTGGTGTTGGAGAAGACTCTTGAGAGTCCCTTGGACTGCAAGGAGATCCAACCAGTCCATCCTGAAGGAGATCAGCTTTGGGATTACTTTGGAAGGAATGATGCTAAAGCTGAAGCTCCAGTACTTTGGCCACCTCATGCGAAGAGTTGACTCATTGGAAAAGACTCTGATGCTGGGAGGGATTGGGGGCAGGAGGAGAAGGGGATGACAGAGGATGAGATGGCTGGATGGCATCACTGCCTCAATGGACGTGAGTCTGAGTGAACTCCGGGAGTTGGTGATGGACAAGGAGGCCTGGCGTGCTGTGATTCATGGGGTTGCAAAGAGTTGGACATGACTGAGCGACTGAACTGAACTGAACTGAAAATCATCTTAAAAAGAAGAAAGAACTGGCAGGGTGCTGTTAGTTAGCTTTTAATTTCAGGGGACAGGAAACCCACAGGTGGACTGACTACTTCACGCTATCAACAAAGGCACCAAAAACGCGTTGTTGTTGTTTAGTCCCTAAGTCATGTCCGACTCTTTCGTGACCCCGTGGACTGTAGCCCACCAGGCTCCTCTGTCCATGGGATTTCCCAGACAAGAATACTGGAGTGGGTTGCCCTTTCCTTCTCCAGGGGATCTTCCTGACTCGGGGATCGAACCTGCATCTCCTGCATTGCAGGCAGATGCTTTACCACTAAGTCACCAGGGAAGCCCACCAAAAGTGTAGCTAGAACCAAACTCTTCATCTACTCTGCACTCACAACAGGCGCAATGGTGCCTTCCGAACTTCATGGCCCTAGATTTATCTTTGCAATTTCTTTTTGCAGTCTTTTTGTTGCGTAACTTCTTGCTGCTGCTGCTGCTAAGTTGCTTCAGTCGTGTCCGACTTTTCAAAAAACTGTGAGGAAACTTCATCTAATAGGGAAAATGAAGATTGTGTGTGGTGGAGAAGCCAGGACACACACACACACACACACACACGGTAATCCCTTAATTTATCACTACTTTGTCCTGTGACTTGGAGGATTTTCTAATTGTTACTCCCACCCCTTTCTGTTGTTATTTTTGAGTTGCTAAGTTGTGTCCAACTCTTTGTGACCCCATGCCCTACAGCACACCAAGCTCCTCTGTCCTTCACTTTGTCCCAGAGTTTGCTCAGATTCATGCCCACTCAGTTGTGGTTCTTCAACAAATGGCTGAGAGCATCAGATGAAGCTACAGCTTTGCTCCCTTTCCTCGTCTCCAACCATGCATAAAGGCACATCTCTTTGCTTGCATTGCTCAGTGTTTGTACATGCTATCACGCCAGGCCCTGAGTCCCTCCTTCCTTCTCAGTTTTCTTTTTGACTTTTCCCCCTCACTTTCTCTCTTTTGTTTTTCAATGTCAGCCCCTCCTTAGGGGCTTCAACAAGCAGAAGGACTGCAAATCCTGGCTGTCTGAGGATATAAATCTTGCCTGGCATAGCTTGTCTATGCCACTTATCAGCTCTATGACCTTGGGAAAAATCACCTGTTCTTACTGAGTATTTATTTTATCATTGGGGTCTCATCTATCCCTTGGGCTTCCCTCATAGCTCAATTGATAAAGAATCCACCTGCAATGCAGGAGACCCCGGTTTCATACCTGAGTCGGGAAGATCCGCTGGAGAAAGGAGAGGCTACCCACTCCAGTATTCTTGGGCTTTCCTTGTGGCTCAGCTTGTAAAGAATCTGCCTGCAATGTGGGAGACCTGGGTTCGATCCCTGGGTTGAGAAGATCCCCTGGAGAAGGGAAAGGCTACCCACTCCAGTATTCTGGCCTGGAGAGTTCCATGGACTGTATAGTGCATGGGGTCGCAAAGAGTTGGGCACGACTGAGTGGCTTTCCCTTTCACTATCACCTATCCCTCTGAAATAGCAAAGTAGGGTAAAAAGCATTTTGTAAAGAATAAATGAATTCATGTCAATGTATGGCAAAACCAATACAGTATTGTAAAGTAAAATAAAGTAAAAAAAAAAAAAAAGAATAAATGAGTTCAGACAGCACAGTGTATGCTCTGTGGATGAAAGCTGCAGTTACGAAAGAATACGTCTGAATCTCAGGTTCACTCTCTATAAACTGAAGATGTTAAACCAGATGATCTTAGTGCTTTCCAGGTCACAAGGTCTCTGATTCTTGGCTGCTCCCCATCCCTTGGGCTCCCCTTTGATTTACGTCCCCTTCTGACTCCATTCCAGCCCCTTCCAAATGCGATAGACTCAGTTCAGGGTATGGCAGGGACCGACTCAGTTTATAGAGTCGATGGGCTTTGATAGTGCTTTCTCAGGAGCAAGGCTGTAATGACCCACAGTGGGAAGAGAACATGAACTCTTGAAACTGCCAGTGCTGAGTCCCAAAGGGAGAACATGTCCTTTTGAATCATCAAACTGGAGAGAGAGAGATATAACCTTTCAGGAGCTGGAGCATAGGAGAGGAGACTGTAGGAACTTTTGAAAGGATTGAACATCCCTTTGGGATTTTCTCCCAAATCCCTTCACTGACATGCTGGACTATTTTCAGCCTAGGATTCAGGTTTCACCAGCATCACTGAGGATTCCTTTGGGTTTTCTTGCGTGCGTGCATGCTAAGTCTCTTCATTCATGTCCGACTCTTTGCAACCTCATGGACTGCAGCCTGCCAGGCTCCTCTGTCCATGAGATTCTCCAGGCAAGAATACTGGAGTGGGTTGCCATGCCCTCCTCCAGGGGATCTTCCTACCCAAGGATTGAATATGCCTCTCTCATGTCTCCTGCATTGGCAGGTAGTTTCTTTACCATTGGAGTCACCTAAGAAGCCTCTTGGGTCTTCTTATCACTGTGCAAAAATAAAAGCATTTCAAAGGAATGCAGGGCATCACGAGGGAAAGTGAATCAGCTTCAGACCCAGGGGAACCAGGGTGCCATCCATCCCAGCTCTGTCACTGGCCTGCTGTGTGGGCTTTGGCAGATGACTCAATCTTTGTAGTCATCATTTTCCTAACTTTCACATTTCAGAATAATATTAGATACTTCTTAATGTTGTTTTGAAAGTTATGTGATAGACTGGCATCAATATATATTCACAAAAATTATACAAGATAGAAGGATAGGCTTTGTATAACTGGTATAGTTTTGGCTATATACAAATTAGACAATTAGCAATCAAGAGAAAGCAGTATGGTGAACTGATTCCACAAATGGCCACTCCGTTCAGTCCCTCAGTTGTGTCCAACTCTTTTCGACCTCTTGGACTGCAGAACAACTGGCTTCCCTGTCCATCACCAATTCCCAGAGCTTGGCAAATGGCCATTGCCTGTATTCAAATCTGATTTCTACCATTTGCTGGCAGTCACCTCGGACAAGTATCTTAACTTCTTTGTGTCTTGTTTTCATCTGTGAAATAGATTTAGTAATAACTGCAGTTGTGAGAATTAGGTGAGTTAATTTATATAGAATAGTACCTGACATATGGAAGGTAAGATATAATGGTACCCATTTTCATATGTCTCGTATAGCAAGAAGATGAAAGTAGGTAGGCTCTGGACTTGAACTGTCAACTCCAACCACGTCAAGAGTATGGGTCAGCCTTGTTGAAATTCCACATCTATCTTCTCGTGATAATACAGCTGCTGCTGTAGCTTCAAGCTTCAAAGATTCATATAATACAACTCAAAGCAGGAAAAGGAGAGGTAACGGCCCAGGGACTTTCTCCTGAGTCAGCTGTTTCTTTGTATCCCCAGAAATTTTAGACTTCCCCTTATTTTTCATTGGCCAGAATTGGATCCCTGGCAAACAGGAATAAGAGCTATGCCATAAACCAATCATGATCAACTTTTGGATTATGCAAATTGCTTCTGAATCAAATGAAATACTGCTGCAGTGAAAAGGGGGAATGTTTATTCAATAGTCAACTAACGGTATTGTTGCACTTTTATTTTATAAATAATGACACAAAACTCAGAGAGGAAAAGTGATTTAGCCAAGGCTACATGGACTGGAGGTGTCAGGTTCTAGACAGGAGCGTAGATTCTCTGACCCTAAGTTGCTTTGTTCATTATCACTTACTATCTCTCCAGCATTGCAGGCGGGAAGCCCATGAATACGGGAGTGGGTAGCCTCTCCCTTCTCCAGGAGATCTTCCTGTTGTTAACTGAAAAGAACTATAAATAGACACTGGAGCTCCCAGTCTGTGTGTTCAATGCCAGGCCTTACTGTTGTTCAGCTGCTTGGTCATGTCCGACTCTTTGCTACACCATGGACTGTAGCACGCCAGGCTTCCCTGTCCTTCACCATCTCCTGGAGTTCACTCAAATTCATGTCCACTGAGTCAGTGATGCATCCAACCATCTCATCCTCTGCCACTGTCTTCTCCCACCTTCAGTCTTTTCCAGCATCAAGGTCTTTTCCAATGAGTTGGCTCTTCTCATCAGATGGCCAAAGTATTGTAGCTTCAGCTTCAGCATCAGTCCTTCCCATGAATATTCAGGGTTGATTTCCTTTTGGGTTAACTGGCTTGATCTCCTGCTGTCCAAGGAACTCTCAAGAGTCTTGTCCAACACCATTAGGTCTCAGGTGGCTGTTTTGGCCAGGCAGACAAGGTGTGGGCATGCGTGATTTTGTCCTGAGACCAGAAGCACTGTGCAGGTTGCCTGGCATAGAAGTCTTAGCCCCAGTGGAGTCCTCAATTCTAATGCATTTGTCCTGACACCCAGGACAATGTCTTTAGAATGAGCAAAAACTCTTGCAGTTCTTCAGATGTTTTAGAACACCAACTGCCTTTTGAAAGTGCTGTCCCTTGAATATTTAAAATCGTGTTTTATTTAAGGGAGATGACTTTCATAAATTTCTGACCCATTTGAGCTTTATTTCATTCTAATATTCTTTAAGAGCCAATTCGTGTCCAATAAGGCTTTTCACCTCATTTAATGACTTTTTAAAATTCTCTTTTCTTGCAATCAAAACTGTAGCAGCCGATTTGAATGCCAAAGGGTTCAAGTTCAGTTCAGAGTGCTCAGATTAAGAATTCTTAGAGACTTTTAAGTTGGCAAAATGAATTCTGTTCATCCATATTCAACTCTGAATCTCCAATGATCAGCCCATTGTAGACTTACTGTTAAGGCACCATCAGAGGTTTGAATAACTGGGTTTTTCAACAAATATTTAAAAATAGTGTAGGCCCTTCCTGCCCTTTCTAATTTGTCCGAAGCAGGGGATCTGGGCTTTTGCCTCTAATTCTTAGCAATGGAGAAGGAAGAAAAGAAATCTAACTATGCTGATATTTGCTATGTCAGATTTCAGCTTGATCTCATTGAATATCTGAACTAGATATTAAGTGGTAGTATATGTTACCTCCATTTTACTAATGAGTATACTCAGTCTCAGAGAGGTTAAATAAGTGGACTGAAATCACACAGCTGGGAAATGGCAGAGAAGGTTGTCAGGGCTTCTGAACTCAAGCTTAGTGGCCTCCTGAAGTTCATTTCTTCCTATGCCCTCCTTGATTCCTAAGCTCCCAGTAGGGTATGGCTGAGGGCTCCCTCCTAGGCAGTGTATCATGTATTTGACATGAGCACATTACCTCACTTAATCTTTGCTTGGGATTTAACAGTGGTAAAGAATTTGGCTGTCAGTGCAGGAGAGACAAGAGATGCAGGTTTGATCCTTGGGTCAGGAAGATCCCCTGAAAGAGGGCATGGCGACCCATTCTAGTATTCTTGCCTGGAGAATCACCATGGACAGAGGGGCCTGGTGGGCTATAGTCCATGGAGTCAAAAAGAATCAGACATGACTGAGCCTCCCCGCCCCCCATATACACAGAAATACGTACAATTTTTGCTTAAGATATCACCTTTTACAGCTTAGGACATGAGGTCTCTAAAATGTTAATGATCTATCCCAAGAAGCTCAGTTGGTAAAGAATCCGCCTATTATGCTGGAGACCCCAGTTTGATTGCTGGGTTGGGAAGATCCGCTGGAGAAGGGATAATGCTACCCACTCCAATATTCTTGGACTTCCCTTGTGGCTCAGCTGGTAAAGAATCTGCCTGCAATGAGGGACACCTGGGTTTGACCCCTAGGTTGGGACGATCCCTTGGAGAAGGGAAAGGCTACCCACTCCAGTATTCTGGCCTGGAGAATTCCACGGTCCATGGGGTCACAAACAGTCAGATACGACCAAGCGACTTTCAGTTTATCCAAGTTACAGAGCAGAACCAGGGAGAATTGCGTTTGAATCTGGCTTCATAGCTAAATTGTTTCCTGAGGCTACTATCATGAATGCCCGTAAGCTGGGTGGCTGAAAACATTAGAAGCTTATTCTCTCAAACTTCTCAGGAGGCCAGATATCTGTGATCAAGGAACCAGTAGGTCTGTACACCCTCTGGAGCTTCTGGGGAGTGTCCTGTCCTGGTCTCTTGCTCCCCCTGGCTGCTGTAGGCATCCCCTTGGCTTGTGGGCTTGTGGCCATTTCTCTTTCAGCTGCATCTTCACATCGCTTTCTCTGTGTGTCTCTTATAAGGGCACTTGTCATTTGGTTTTGAGGCCCACTCAGATCATCCCAAAGATACCATAATTTCAGGATCCTGGATGGACTTAATCACACCTGCGAAGACCCCTTCCCAAGCAAGGAGCATCCACATCTTCCCTATGTTAGATGGTAGATGTATCTCTTTTGTGGGAATCAGTTAATAGCTGATGACTATGGAACCTAAACTCTTTGATTTCTTCCATAGAAGGATAATGCCACCGGTCTTTATGCCACAGCATTACTATGATAGATACATTGTGAGTATTAATCCTTCCAGTTGTTTCAGCACGCAGTATGTCATGGATACACATGGATCCATTCTCCCCGGAACTTCTCTGCCATCCAGGCTGCTACATAACTTTGAGCAGAGTTCCCTGTGCTATATAGTTGATCCTTGTTGGTTATCCATTTAAAGAAGTAGTCTTTGGCCTGGTGACTTGAAAGATGACAAAGCCTTTTCAGAGCTAGTCTGAGGCTAATTCCCAGGTGGCTCAGTGCTTACTATCCTCCTGCCAATTCAGCTGATGCAAGAGATGGGGGTTCGATCTCTGGGTCAGGAAGATCCCCTGGAGGAGGGCATGGCAACCCTCTCTAGTTTTCTTCCCTGGAGAATTCCATGGACAGAGAAGCCTGGAGAGCTACAGTCCACAGGGTCGCAAAGAGCTGGACATGATTTAGCAACTAAGCAAACAGTAATGCACAAAAAAATGCCTCTGACTAACATCATCCCCGAAACCTGCAGCAGAGTCTTGCTTGTGTGGAGAAGTATGGGGCTTCAGCCCAAATGACCAGGACGTTGTTTTACAAAGTTTAGAAACAAAACAGCTTTTCTAAGAAGAGCAAATTTTGGTGTTGGTGGGTCAGTGTGACTCATCTCTGTTGCCCAGGAAACCCAAGTCCAGCGCAGCACTAATTGCCCCAACCCCTTAAATTCCATTCCTTCCTTCTTCTCTTTTCTTCTTTCTTTTACTCCCTGTTTCCTTTATCTTTTATCAGACTCCCAGCAACATTCTTATCTTATGCCAGGACCTGTTCAGGTCCAAGGGCTCCAATGATTTGGCTCAGAACTTAGAGAAGAGGAGTGGTCACCTTCTGACTCAAGAAGACCCCTACACAGAATGAGCTATGTTCTGAGAATGTGATTTTAAGTCCAATTTGTTTGCAAGTCCAACAAAGTTAGCCTAGGTATCCAACTAACACGATCAGCTATATAGTACTGTGCTCTAATGGGTTTGTAATAGTTTTCACACAAATAATACATAGAAAACAAACAGAATACAGTAAAGCACACAAAAGTACAACCCCTTGTAGACGAGGCACTCATGTGGCAAAGTACACCAGACACGTGAACTAACTTACGTGACTGGACACGCGAATGCACGTTCACATCTTTGAAAGTTTGCAGCTTGAAAGTTCATATGTCGGAGACTTGGTATTCTGTAACAAAGGATTCAGCATGTTCTGGGATGTGTACCTTTTTGGAATGATCATTATGTTTAGGGGCAGAGGAGTAGGAATGAGAGGGTGCGGTGCTTGAGCTTGATCTTGAAGAATCTAGAAGGTAGGCCAGGCAGGGGGAACGGTGCCCACAAAGGCTCAAAAGCAAAGTGCTCATTTCTGGGAACCGTGTGTCCTTTATATGATCAGAGTATAAGATCAAGCAGGGACCAGGACCCTGGGGAGAGACCAAGTATGCCACATTGAAGTCGAAGGTCATCACCAGAGGGCCTGAAGAACAGATCCACGTTCTTAGAAAGATTTCTCCAGCCTCAAAGGAGTGGATGAATCTGAATTGGCCTCGAATCAAGGACACCAGTAGGGATGTGTTGCTTAGTTTATGCTCTGACTTTATGTCATTCTAAGCACTGCCGTTCTGTATTCACTAGTTCAGCCCTTAAAGCGATCTTAGGAGGCAGGTATTCCTTCATCTGGCCAACGGAGAAGAAGGAAGTTGTTGTTGTTTATTCACTAAGTTGTGTCCAACTCTTGAGCAAAGCCAGGTTAGTTCTCCCAAGGACGATGATGCAAACTACCTCCTTAACAATTTTTTTTTCTTTTTCTTTTTTTCAAAAAGGAAATCTTGCAATTGACCACTTCTGAAAGGCAGGGCGTCTGTTTCTGAACCTATGTCTGAACATGGAACATATGAATTCTCTTGAAATCATCCTAAAATGTCTACTACAATGTACTTTAGGGTAATGTGATAGTTTGCAAAAATGGGCACAGCTTTCTCCTCTCACCCTGTTCAGAGCTCTTTGGTATGAAACTTTGCAGCTCCTTCCAGTAAGAGGTGCAGTCTTTTCCCCCTTTGGATCTGGGCTGGCTTGGGATGTGCCTTGGACAGTGAATGTGGCCAAAGTTATGAAGAGCCGATTCTAAGCTTTGGCTCTCACTCTTTTGTGACTTTGCCTGACCCCTGGGTAAGCAAGTTGGAGCTAGCATTGCTGGAGGTTGAGAAATTGTGCAGAGGAGAGACCAGCCGTTGTAACCAACGCCAACCAGATCAGAAGAACTTCCAGCTTGCAGCTGAACTGTAGACTCACGGGCCATATTAACTGCTATTCTTTTAAGCCTGAGCTTAAACATTGATAAGATGTTTATAGTGACACAATCGCTGTAAAACTAAGTAAAGCAATGATAAAATAATCACTGAGCTTGGGGTGATTGGTTGTGAAGCAAGAGTTGATACATTGTAAATTGTTTAAAAGAAGATAATTCTTGCCAAACACATTTCCCAGTGCCAACAACTGCACCAGGTTCTTGCACACCTTTTCTCTTTTCAGCCTCACATCTATAAAAACTAACACTTTTGTTGAATATTTACTTGGTACCAGATACTGTGCTTTATATATCATAAAAATTTAATCCTTATGCCTATCTTATGGGGTTTCCCAGGTGCCACTTGTGGAAAACAACCTGCCTGCCAGTGCAGGAGACGTAAGAGACTTGGGTTTGGTCCCTCAGTCTGGAAGATCCCCTGGAGGAGGGCATGGCAGTCCACTCCAGTATTCTTGCCTGGCGAATCCCATGAACAGAGGAGCCTGGCAGACTACAGTCCATGGGGCCGCAAAGAGCGGGACACGACTGAAGTGACTTAGCACGCACGCACCTGTCATATGAGATTCATCTTAGTATATCATCTTTCTAAGTAAAGAAACAATTTCTCAGGATGTTTAGAAAAACCAGCTAAGCCTAAGGTTACCAGCTGACAAATGGCAGAGTCTGATCTGCATCTCATACCTGCATTTTCCACCCCTAGGGCCTGTACTTCCCTAAACAGCTTTTAAGGAAGATAATTTTACGTCTTATTTTCAAAAAAAGAGTTTCAGGGAGGTAAATAACTTGTCTAAAAGCACCCGATTAATAAACGAAAGTGTTGGCTTTTGTCCCTAAGACTCACAGACTCTAGACCTGAAATCACTCAGATTCATTATTAAGAAATATTTCCTAAGTGGAGAAGAATGCATTTATATCTGTGCTAGGACCATGTTCTTTGTTTTAAAAACATGCTCTGTTCTGTTTTGAACGTGTTTTAGAAGTCATGTTTTGCAAACCTCAAATTGTAACAGAAAGCAGGTTGTAAAGGAACTGGTGAGAGTTATTGCCCAGAAAAACCAGCTGGGAAGCATTTCAGTGTCAATCTTATTATTGCTTTTAAATTAGTAGTGACTTCAAAAGCCTTTGAAGTAGCTGGCAGGGAATGCCTGGATTGGGGAAAACAATCACTGGAGGGTATTCTCAGCAGGCATGTGCTTTATGAACGTTCATCCTTGTTAGGCTTTGGCACTAAGACTGGTTGGAACGAAGGTGGAGAGATCTTAGCAGGAAGCTTCTAGCTGATGTGGGTTGCCAGGAAGACCCAATTAGGCTGTCCTTCTCAGTAGCAAAAGCCCGAGCAGAGGGAATAAATTATTTGTGGCAGTGGCCAAAGCTGCTGACAACTTCAGAGACCACCCATGAGGTCTTTCCACATCACGCTGACTAGAAAGCCCCGAGAGGCACTAACCCCAGGGGCCTGATGCATTCCAACGGGAGAGTAGAGAGAAGTCAAATTAAAAGGTGGTGCATAGCACCTGAAGAATTCATTTTATGATTTCGCTGCCTCTTATTTTGAAACTCTGTCTAAAGATCTCCAATAACCATCCTCCAAAACTGAGTTCAGAGTCACCTATTTGAAACCTCTGATGGGTCTTGGGACTTCTCTCTACCCAAATAGAATTCGCCCATCTCTCCATTCATCCATCCATCCATCCTTCCATCCATTCATTCAGCACTTGGTGACTTCTTACTTCATGCCTGATATTACCAGACCTTGGGGATATCACTAACCTTCAGCTCAGTTCAGTCACTCAGTTGTGTCCGACTCTTTGTGACCCTATGAATCGCAGTACACAAGGCCTCTCTGTCCATCACCAACTCCCAGAGTCCACCCAAACTCACGTCCATTGAGTCGGTGATGCCATCCAGCCATCTCATCCTCTGTCATCCCCTTCTCCTCCTGCCCCCAATCTTTCCTACATCAGGGTCTTTTCACATGAGTCAGCTCTTCACATCAGGTGGTCAAAGTATTGGAGCTTCAGCTTCAGCATCATCCCTTCCAACAAATATTCAGAGTTGATTTCCTTTAAAATTGACTGGTTTGGTCTCCTTGTTGTCCAAAGGATTCTCAAGAAACTTTTCCCACACCACAATTTGAAAGCCTCCCTTCTAGGTCCTGCTTTAATTAATCACCTGTCTATACATTTCTAGCAGATACTAGGGCCCCACCTGTAGCCTGTTAGCATTCACTATCCTGTGTCCTGCCATAGGCACATGCAACTTTCCACCTGAACAGTTTTTCTGCATCCACAGGCAGGGAAAACCAGAAGTGCAAGAGGATCAGGGTCCCTGGGAACAGCCCTCCCAGTGATGGATGAGAGTTAGTGATAAATAACCCAGCTTCATTACCCCTTGGCAAGATCACTATGAAGGCAAATTCTTCAACACATCCAATAATTCCCAGGAAGGGCTAGCCCCTAGCAGTTACCAGCATGATGACACAGCCTTTATTACTTTCCTCCTCTGCCCAGCCTCACTCCCTCACTCCTCTACCAGCTGTCCTGGGACTGCCTCCAAATGAACTTCTTGTACATCCATCCTGGTCTTAGACTCTGCTTTTAGGGGAATCAAGGCTAATCAGTGATTCTCCTCTCAGGGAAGGGCTGAGTTTAGTGCAAAGGCTGGAATGTACGTGGACTTGAAGAAAGCTGAAGAAATGAATAAATAAGTGACTGATCACACTTTCACCCTTTTTTTTAAAAAAATGAAATCCAAATAAATCTCTCAATAATGGTATTTTGGATGAAAAAATAACAATTTGTTTAGAAAGTATCTGACAGGTAGTTTGGCCTCCAGGGAATAGGAGACCTCAAGGCTGGTCTTGGAGGGAAAGATGAGGCTGGATCAATGGCCTCCCTTTTCTGTTTCTGCACTTGGATACCATCCCCCGTATTTTCTAAAAAGAAAGTTGCAGCTTGTCTTTTCTGTGGGCTGTTTTGATCAAAGAATCCTTGGCGAATATAATCTCATGATACAGACCCTAAGGAGACCTGAAAAATGCTACGTAATCCTCTCAGAATTGGTGGCATTGATTCATTTCATTTGTTTGTAAATTTATTTATTCAGTAATTAACTTATTCGCTGATTTAGTCATTCATTCATTGAATCACTTTGCTGACAAAGGTCTGTATAGTCAAGACTATGGTTTTTCCAGTAGTCGTGTATGGATATGAGAGTTGGACCATAAAGAAGGCTGAGCCCCGAAGAATTGATCCTTTCAAATTGTGGTGCTGGAGAACTCTTGAGAGTCCCTCAAACAGCAAAGAGATCAAACCAGTCAATCCTAAAGGAAATCACTCCTGAATATTTATTGGAAGGACTTATGCTGAAGCTGAAGCTGCAATACTTTGGCCACCCGATGCAAAGAGTTGACTCATTGGAAAAGACCCTAATGCTGGGAAGGACTGAGAGCAGTAGGAGAAGGGGATGGCAGAGGATGAGATGGTTAGACAGCCTCATTAACTCAGTGGACATGAATTTGAACAAACTTTGGAAGATAGTGGAGGATAGAGGAGCCTGGCGTGCTACAGTCCATGGGATTATGAAGAGGAGGACACAACTTAGCAACTCAACAACAATAGTTGAATCATTCCCTTGCTAACTCAAAAAACACTTTCCTTTAGAGGATCTGGTAATTAAACTCATGGTCTCTTAGAATGCCTGCTGCTGCTGCTGCTAAGTCGCTTCAGTTGAGTCTGACTCTGTGCGATCCCATAGATGGCAGCCCACCAGGCTCCCCCATCCCTGGGATTCTCCAGGCAAGAATACTGGAGTGGGTTGCCATTTCCTTCTCCAATGAATGAAAGTGAAAAGTGAAAGTGAAGTCACTTAGTCATGTCCGACTCCTAGTGACCCCATGGACTGCAGCCTACAAGGCTCCTCCATCCATGGAATTTTCCAGGCAAGAGTACTACCTTGTCTTAAATGCCTGGATTGGCATCCTGGCTGTGTGTCCTTGGGCAAGTTATTTAACCTATCTGTGCTCCAATTTTCTCCCGTGTCAAATGGAGATAAATGGTATCCCTTGTTTAGAAGGTTATGTGATTAGAAAGCGCTTAGAACTATGTGTTATCAGCATCTCAGCAGTGATCACCACGGCCCTGCTTTGTGGATTGTCAGCCTCTGTTGGGTACTCTCTCTTCACATACTTTCTTTTTCATTTTATTTTTCCTATTTCTAAGTTTTCCTCTCTGCAACACAAAGACCACATCAACCTTGGGAGAACTTAGCTTTCCAACTTCCCACTCAGTCCTGAAACGTTGCTTGACACATCTCCCTCCTGACTAAGAGATAAAAACACTGCAAAATGGACCCTGTGTCTAGGCAAACTTTTCAACCCACTTTGGGAATGGCTGGCCCCTGGCCTTCCAGCTGCACAGTAACTGTCCAGGTCTCCCTCCCCGTCTCTGATTTCCAGTGGTTTCTGCTTCACTTCTGCTCCTTGCAGAAAGCTCAGCCCTTTCTGCTGGGCATGAGAGGAATTAACCAAGGAAAACAGTGGACACGGAGGTGCGAACCAGGCAGCGGTTTCCAAGGAGGAGTTTGTGTTGGAGGCTCCAGCGTTTAGACTATGCTTTCCCCCTTCTCCTCTTACAACCACCTATCCTTGGCCTCCACCCTGACACCTAATTAGGTTAGGAGCAGTTTAACTGCCCCTCCCTAGGTCTTTTTTCTCACTCTGTTTGGGAATCGCCAAAGGTCAGGGCAGGGTAGGGAAAAGAGAGGGCAACTGCCTGCAGCCAGCTCCAGATTTGGTCAGAAGGAGCCACGACCCTGATTTGGTGGGAGTGGAGAACAGAAACTGGGCAAACTTTGGGAGGGCCACTGTCTACCACAGCAGGAACCAGGGTCCTGCAGGTCATATTTCATTAACCCCTTACCATCCAGGCAGCAGGTAGAATGAGCCCCCAGCTACAAAGGAACATCACTAGGGCTCATGGAAATTGTGGAGTGATCTACAGGCATGTAGGTTGTGAGGATGATGGGAAGTCAGCTTTATTGACAGGCATTCTGGTCCCTAATGCCTAAGTGGAATTGCTATTCTGTTATGAATTGAATGAGTGAAGTTGGATAAGTTAATGGGCTTTGGGATTTGCATATGTAAATGAAGAGGCCCTAGGGTCCCTGGGATGACAAAAAGATTCAGTGTACTGCTTTAGTGTAGCAATGATGCCTCATAGCTATTGGGTTGACCAAAACTTTGGGCTTTTCCATAACATCTTACAGAAAAAGCCAAACGAGTGTTCTGGCCAACCTGAGGTTAAGCACTTGCTGTGTACCAAGCACTTCTTTGAAAATTCTCAGTTCATTGGCCAATATGTTAACTAGGTGCTTGTGTCAGTTTGGCAAGATGTAACAGTAAAAACCTAAAATAACAGCTTAGTTAAGGCAGAAGTTCGCTTCTCTCTTATACAAAGTAACTCAGTAGGAAAGCTAGGGTCATCAGGGTCCTGGTCTCCTTCTACTTGATCATTCAAGTGCTAGTTTCTATCCCCAAAGTCACCTCATGCTCCACGGAACTCTCACCATCTTGGCCACATCTCAGGCAGCAGAAAGAAGAAGAGGTGTTGGGCGTACCTCCCTGGTGAGTTAGCACTCCTTCAAGAGTTTTCCCAGAGGTCCCATCTGCATCTTAAGTTTCCAGCTCATTGGACGGAACCTGGTCACTGTGTCTACCTAACTAAAAGGAGGTCTCGGGCGTATATCCTTTTATCTGGGTGGGTCACTCCTTTGACTGTATGGATCACAATAAACTGTGGAAAATTCTGAAAGAGATGGGAATACCAGACCACCTGACCTGTCTCTTGAGAAACCTATATGCAGGTCAGGAAGCAACAGTTAGAACTGGACATGGAACAGACTGGTTCCAAATAGGAAAAGGAGTATGTCAAGGCTGTACATTGTCACCCTGCTTATTTAACTTATATGCAGAATACATCATGAGAAACTCTGGGCTGGAAGAAGCACAAGATGGAATCAAGATTGCCAGGAGAAATATCAATAACTTCAGATATGCATATGACACCACCTTTATGGCAGAAAGTGAAGAAGAACTAAACAGTCTCTTGATGAAAGTGAAAGAGGAGAGCGAAAAAGTTGGCTTTAAGCTCAACATTCAGAAAACTAAGATCATGGCATCCGGTCCTATCACTTCATGGGAAATAGATGGGGAAACAGTGGAAACAGTGTCAGACTTTATTTTGGGGGGCTCCAAAATCACTGCAGATGGTGACTGCAGCCATGAAATTAAAAGACACTTACTCCTTGGAAGAAAAGTTATGACCAACCTAGATAGCATATTCAAAAGCAGAGACATTACTTTGCCAACAAAGGTCCATCTAGTCAAGGCTATGGTTTTTCCAGTGGTCATGTGTGGATGTGAAAGTTGGACTATAAAGAAAGCTGAGCACCGAAGAATTGATGCTTTTGAACTGTGATACTGGAGAAGACTCTTGAAGGTCCCTTGGACTGCAAGGAGATCCAACTAGTCCATCATAAAGGAGACCAGTCCTGGTGTTCATTAGAAGGACTGATGTTGAGGCTGAAACTCCAATACTTTGGCCACCTCATGCAAAGAGCTGACTCATTTGAAAAGACCCTGCTGCTGGGAAAGATTGAGGGCAGGAGAAGGGGATGACAGAGGATGAAATGGTTGGATGGCATCATCGACTCAAT
Source organism: Oryx dammah (assembly GCF_014754425.2). NCBI lineage: Eukaryota > Metazoa > Chordata > Mammalia > Artiodactyla > Bovidae > Oryx > Oryx dammah. Next base: position 108,668,553 of record NW_024070187.1, on the reverse strand, counting down.
GGAAATGGGTTTGGGTGGACTCTGGGAGTTGGTGATGGACAGGGAGGCCTGGCATGCTGTGGTTCATGGGGTCGCAATGAGTCCAACACGACTGAGTGACTGAACTGAACTGAACTGAACACCCCTTTGGATAAACTTGGAGGTGTTTTCCACTAAGGCAAAAGAGGACAATAGATATGCGTAGGCATCAAACAATTCCTGTCCATTTGTCTGTTTAGCTCCCAACATCCAAACCTTTCTTTCTATGTATATCAAACCCTTCTCCAAGGAAGAGACTCCGATGACTCATTTAGGAGCCATCCTGTGTGGAAAGTCTAGGTTCTTGGAAGATGTACAGTTCTCTCCACCAGATCTGATGGAGTTTCCTGAACACCAGTGACCCATAAACTGGGAAACCCTGTCTGCTTCTCATTATTTGCATATCCAACACTCAATGCTGAAACAAACAGCACACCTGCAGAGAAAATCCCCCTTCAGTAAAAGGGAGGCTGGTCAAACAACACAGCCACCGGTCCATGGAAAATGACAATCCCAACAGGGCAGGCCTTTTGGTAACAATCTAGAAGATTTCTGTTCTACACACTCCTGGGAAAATCTATGTACAAGTGACTGCATCCGAAAACTTTGTCCAACTAGAAGTCTTAAATCTGAATGCTCTTGGAGTTTCCTTATAGATGTCTGTGTTCTGTCCACTCTAAGTCAGTTTCTAGCAAGAGGTATCCACTTGATTCCAGGGACAAAGATCAAAGAGATTAAAGATCAAGTGCTTCGATTTAATTTACAGTTCAAGGTTAGAAGAACTAATATTGTGAAAATGATAATACTACTCAAGACACTCTACAGATCTAATGCAATCCCTATCAAAATGCCAATGGCATATTTTCACAGATCTAGAACAAATAATTCTAAACTTTTAATGGAAACACAAAAGATCTCTAATAGCTAAGTCCATCTTAAGAAAGAAGAACAAAATAGGAGGTAACATGCTCACTAATTTCAAATTATGCTACAAGACTATAGTCACCAAAACAGTATATATACAATGGAATACTACCCAGCCACAGAAAAGAATGTGATCTTGTCATTTGCAACAACATGAATGGACCTAAAAGGTATCATGCTAAGTGAAATAAGTCAGACAGATATGTGAAATCTATTTTAAAAAAGGCAAATCAATAAGCATAACAAAACAGAAGCAGAGCTATAGATACAAAGAACAAACAGGTGGTGGTCAAAGGGAAGGAGAGTTGGGAAAGAAAAGAGAAAAGTGAGGGAGACAAGGGTTACAAACTTCCAGTTGTAAAAGGAATGATAGGTATGAAATGCACAGCATGTGGAATATAGTCAATAACTATGTAATATTTTAGTGTGACGCCATATCCTAATGAGATTTATCATGATGATCATTTGTAAATACATTGTTGTTGCTGTTCAGTCACTGAGTCCTGTCTGACTCTTTGAGGCCCCATGGACTGCAGCATGCTAGGCTTCCATGTCCTTGACTATCTGCAGACTTGGCTCAAACTCATGTCCATTAAGTCAGTGATGCCATCCAACCACCTCAACCTCTGCTGCCCCCTTCTCCTCTTTCCCTCAATCTTTCCCAGCCTCAGAGTCTTTTCCAATAAGTCAGCTCTTTGCATCAGGGGCCAAAGTAGTGGAACTTCAGCTTCAGCATCAGTCTTTCCAATGAACATTCAGGGTTGGTTTCCTTTAGGATTGACTGGTGTGATCTCCTTGCTGTCCAAGAGACTCTCAATGGTCTTCTCCAATACCACAGGTGAAAATCATCAATTCTTCAGCACCCAGCCTTCTTTACAGTCCAACTCTCACATCTGTACATGACTACTGGGAAAACCATAGCTTTGACTATATGAACTTTTGTCAGCAAAGTGATGTCTCTGCTTTTTAATATGCTGTCTAGGTTGGTCATGGCTTTTCTTTCAAGGAGCGAGCATCTTTTAATTTCATAGCTGCAGTCACCATTTAAATGTACAGAAATATTGAATCACTATGTTGTGTAGTAGGATCTAATATGTTGTTGTAGGTCAATTACATTTCAAAAACAAACTCATAGAAAAAGCAATAAAACTTGTGGTTACCAGAGGCAGGGGTTGGGGGAAGGGAGAGTTGGACAAAGGCAATTAAAAGATACAGAGTTCCAGTTATCAGATAAATAAGTACTGGGAATGTAATAAAAATCATGGTAAATATAATTAACACTGCTGTATATTGTATATGAAAGTTTCTAAGACAGTAAATCCTAAAAACTATTATCATAGAAATAAACATTTTCTATTTATTTTTTATATGAGATGATGGGTGTTCACTAAACTTACTGTGATAATCATTTCATGATATATGTAAGTTAAATCTCTATGCTCTAGACCTTAAAGTCACACTCTGTTTTATGTTAACTATATCTCAATAAAACTGGAAGAAAAAAAATGAAGTCATTCTGGCTTAGTGATTGACCAGTATCCTAGATCTACTTATAGTTTTAGTGAAAGTAAATTGGGGCAAAGGGCAGAAAAAAAATCTACTTTCTGTGGGATGACATTTCAATTTAACAAATATTGAACACCCAGCATGTGCCCTGCTCAAAGCTTTTTGTATTTTTCAAGATGAATAAAATGAGTCTCTGCAAGGACAAAGCAGGATAATCCCATGTTCGTAAAAAATACATTTTATTTCAATCCCTTACCTCCTTCAGTCTTCACCATCAGCCTGTGTCTAAGCATGGAAGACTCATTTGCACAGTTCATGAGAGGTAAACTGACTTTCTCAGTCTCAACCATAGAATCTTCATCCCGTCTGCCCACTCTTATCTTTTAAAACCCACACATTTTTGTTCTTTGATATCCTACTTGAACTATGGAACTCCTTTAGTTGTGGGCTGGTAACAGTCAAAATAGTAGCCTCTGTGAGCAGTGTTTTCTGATAGTCATGGGGGAAACACACTCACTATGGCTGACCTCAAACCATCACTGTGATGGCACTGAAGGCAGAATTGGGAAGAGTTTTGCCCAGTGAATTCTCTTGAGTCTGAGGGTTGGATGGTCTCATAATACAGACCATCACCTGGGTCCTGAAGGGGAGAGTAAAAAGTCATCTTCTTTAAATTTGGTTCCCACGTCTGTTATAGGTTGAATTGTGTCCCCTGCCAAAGATATATTGGACTCTTAATTCCCCAGTCTTCAGAATGCTACCTTACTTGGAAATGGGGTCACTGTAGAAGTAATTAGTTAAGATGACATCATACAAGAGTATGGTGGGCCTCTAATGCATCAAGATTTGGGTCCTAAAAGAAGACCAGCATACAACAACACAGAGACACAGGGAGGAGTTCCTGTGCAGACAGACAGAGATTAGAGTGATGCCTTTACAAGGTGAGGAGCTCCTCAGGCTTCTAGAAGCTGGAAGAAACAAGAATGGATTAGCTCCTAGGGGTTTCAAGGAGAGCACGGCTTTGCCAACACTTGGATTTTAGACTTCTGACCTCCTGAACTGAGACCATGTGTTTCTATTGTTTTAACTCACTCTCTTTGTGTCACTTTGTTATGGCTGTCCTAGGAAACTAATGATCCCTGTGTTTTCCTGTAACTTCCACCATCTGGTTTGAAATATATCTACCCTTGGGCCAAATCCCATTGTATTTGTATTTTATGATTCTAGTGCTCTTTTTTTCTACTTCTTCCACATGTGGATTAGACTACAGAAAACTGGTGCAATAAGCCAAAATAGAGAAGAGCCCAGTGCTCTATGGAGGTTATCAAGTCAGCTATAATTAGCTAAATCCATATGAAGTATCAGGTGCTACACCAGGTGTTTGCATGTGTCGCCATATTTAATTTGATACTCGCAACAACCCTGTGACGGGGCATAATTATCCTCATTTTACAACCATGAAAACAGAAGCTCCATGATACTAGCTTAACTCGCCTGAGGTCATCGAGCTAGTTAAAGACTGCAGGGCTGTTGGCTCAGGTGGGTAGACTCAGACTCAGCACGAACATCTTAGCACACTCCTCTCAGGACAACTATGGGAATCTTAATGGCCTATAGCTGCATAAACACCTAAGGGACTGCCCCATCCAGACCCAGAGATAAAACGGGATATGAGGACAAGGGAGGAAGATGGAAGGTGGTTAGAAAAATCAGGTCAATTGGGTAACCCTCAGTCCCTCTGTGAGCTCATCCACATGAGTGATTGTCATTTCCATGTGGTAATATGGGTGATGGGCTCACAGTGATTTTGCAATACAATGACCTTAATTTCTTCTGTGTGTGCAACACTGAAGAGCTTTGATGGCTTTTCCCTTTAGAGGTTCTCATTCATTTTAAGGCTCTGGAGCCAGAGTTTGATTGACATCCCAGCCCTGAAATTTACCAGTGGTTTCAGTTAAGAGCAAAGTTGCTTAATCATTCGTAAGTTTCAGTTTAATTTCCTCACTTGTAACCTCTTGGAAGGAATAAATGAGGTGATGCAGAGTGGATTCAGTAGATAGCAAATGTTAGGGGGAATATTTTACTCCTCCTGTCCTTAAGAAAAAGTTTTTCCACCATTCCGGCCTCTTGATCTGCTGTAGTCTTCACTATAGAGCATGTTTGTGGATGACTCATTTCTGGTTGAAAGAAGCAAATCTAGCAAAAATTCCAAGCATGTGCCTCAGTTGTCCATCTGTTTCCCCTGGACCAATGCTATGCTGCTCTGTGATTTAAATGTTGTACCTCTCTTATAGGTTAAATTTTATCCCCCCAAAAGATATGTTTGATTCCTAACCTCTGGAAACAGCCAATGTTACCTATTTCGGAAATAAGGTCTTTGCAGATGTAATCAGGTTAAAATGAAGTTATCAGAGTGGGCTTTAATTCAACATGACTGGTGTCCTTAGAGCAAGAATAAGACACTACATGGAGACAGAGGCACACAGGAGAGAAAGCCATGGGCCCATGAGACAGAGATCAAAATGCTGGGGCTGCAAGCCAAGGAATGCTTGGGCTGCTGAAGAATAAGCAGATGATTTTCTATTATCATCTCTGCATTCTCAGGGGAATAAGAGTAGACAAAGGACTCTGAAAAAGAGCTAAGGCAGGGGGAGGAACCAACATATGTGGAGCACCTGCGGTGTGTGTGTCCCTCCTTATTGCAGAGTCAGACACAACTGAGCCACTTTCACTCCATACTGCAAATGCATTACAAATGTCTCATTTAATCCTATAGCCTGTAAGATGAGTTCTTATCCTCATTTTCCAGATAAGAAAATACTATAAAAATTCATATCTACCTTTGGGGCCACCACAGATAGATATTAGGCAGAGATAGATGCTTTTGAAATAAGGTTTTCAAAAAGACTCTTGAGAATCCCTCGGACTGCAAGGAGATCAAACAATCCTAAAGGAAATCAACCTCAAATATTTATTGGAAGAACTGTTACTGAAGCTGAAGCTACAATACTTTGGCCACCTGACGGAAAAAGCCAACTCATTGGAAAAGGCCTTGATGCTAGGAAAGATTGAAGGCAAATGAAGAAAGGGGTGTCAGAGGATCAAGATGGTTAGATAGCATCACTGACTCGAGGGACATGAATCTGAGAAAATTCTGGTAGATAGTGGAGGATAGAGAAACATGGTATGCTACAGTCCATGGGGTCACAAAGAGTCAGACAAAACTTAGTGCTTAAACAACATGAAGTCATCAGAGATAATAGATACCCAGCTCATGGTCCACAGTCAGCAAGTGACTGAGAAAATTCCAGAGTTCTGCTTCCAACACTTGTCTGTGATCTTCCTACTTTATGCAGAGCAGCTGAGGCAATAGAAATCAAGTTGTAATAGGTAAAATTTCAAACATAGAAGGCCATTATCAGTCACTACTAAGTCCGACAGGCACCCAGCTAATTACAGACAGGCAGCATGGCAAAGGCTTTGGAGTGAGGACTCTGGGGTCACCCTGCCTGAGTTCCCCTACCACCCCACCTCCACACTGACTTGCTGGGTGCTTTGCCAAGTGGTTTCATCTCTCTGTGCCTTGCCTTTCTGTCTTGACATGTGGTGATAATAAGAGCAGGGCTTAGAGAGTTGCTGTGAAGATTAAATGAGTATCGACATGCATAAGAGGTTGTTGCTGCTATTATTTGTCATTATTTGAAATAGGACTTCCTCCCTCCAAAAAGGCACAATGATATCACAGGATGACTGTCTCCAGAATATGGTGGAGGGCTCCTGGGTAGTGCTTCTCTTCTCCCCTCTGCCACTGTGACTTCCAAAATCAGCTGAGCGGGGATATTGTTTCTAATTAGACAACTGTCTGCCATGTTGGCTAATAGTGCCTTTTGCAAGGCTTGTTGGCCATGCGGGGTAAATGCTGTAATGTGTCACAGCCGTTAAGAACGCAATCTGGAAGTAGAGTGCTAACATGTAATTTGCAGTCATGACTTCCAGCTCTAATTCAAAAACTATCTCTGTGGTCCCTGGTGTGTGTGTCTCTGTCTGCTGTTTCTCTAGATGGTGTTGGAATGCGGCAGCCAAAGCAGATGCTGGTGCCTGTGCCCCGCTGGTCACCCCTTCAGCAGGAATGCCTGTCTCTGGGGGAACTCCCTTCAGTTCAGTCGCTCAGTCATGTCTGACTCTTTGTGACCCCATGAATTGCAGCACGCCAGGCCTCCCTGTCCATCACCAACTCCCGGAGTTCACCCAAACTCATGTGCATCGAGTCGGTGATGCCATCCAGCCGTCTCATCCCCTGTCATCTCCTTTTCCTCCTGCCCCCAATCCCTCCCAGCACCAGAGTCTTTTCCAATGAGTCAACTCTTCGCATGAGGTGGCCAAAGTATTGGAGTTTCAGCTTTAGCATCAGTCCTTCAAAAGAATACCCAGGACTGATCTTTAGAATGGACTGGTTGGATCTCCTTGCAGTCCAAGGGACTCTCAAAAGTCTTCTCCAACACCACAGTTCAAAAGCATCAATTCTTCAGTGCTCAGTTTTCTTCATAGTCCAACTCTCACATCCATACATGACCACTGGAAAGACCATAGCCTTGACTTGATGGATCTTTGTTGGCAAAGTAATGTCTCCACTTTTGAATATGCTATCTAGATTGGTCATAACTTTCCTTCCAAGGAGTAAGCGTCTCCCCTAACTTCCTGAAATAAGCCTTCTGGGGTGCTCTGTGTAAACAATGTAGACTGGGAAGTGAAAGTGAAAGTTGATCAGCTATGTCCCACTCTTTGCCACTCCATGGGCTATACAGTCCATGGGATTCTTCAGGCTAGAATAGTGGAGTGGTAGCCGTTCCCTTCTCCAGGGGATCTTCCCAACCCAGGGATTGAACGCAGTTCTCCCGCATAGCCGGTGATTCTTTACCAGCTGATCCACAAGGGAATTGTTATTTAAGCCTGGGAGGCAAGCTGGAGCAGAGAAAAGATGAATCAGATGTGATGTGCTTCTAGGGCATTTCAAGATGCATTATCTGTTTCTAAATTCTGGCAACTATTTTTCTTATGCTCAGATGTAAAGAATCTGCCGACAATGCAGACAGATTAGGCTCAGACCATTTAGGCTCAGAAGCAGAAGATATTAAGAAGAGGTGGAAAGAATACACGGAAGAACTATATAAAAAAGATTTTCACAACCCAGATAATCATGATGATGTGATCACTAATCTAGAGCCAGACATCTTGGAATGTGAAGTCAAGCGGGCCTTAGAAAGCATCACTACGAACAAAACTAGTGGAGGTGATGGAATTCCAGTGGAGCTGTTTCAAATCCTGAAAGATGATGCTGTGAAAGTGCTGCACTCAATATGCCAGCAAGTTTGGAAAACTCAGCAGTGGCCACAGGACTGGAAAAGGTCAGTTTTCATTCCAATTCCAAAGAAAGGCAATGCCAAAGAATGCTCAAACTACCGCACAATTGCACTCATCTCACGTGCTAGTAAAGTAATGCTCAAAATTCTCCAAGCCAGCCTTCAGCAATACATGAACCATGAACTCCCTGATGTTCAAGCTGGTTTTAGAAAAGGCAGAGGAACCAGAGATCAAATTGCCAACATCTGCTGGATCATGGAAAAAGCAAGAGAGTTCCAGAAAAACATCTATTTCTGCTTTATTGACTATGCCAAAGCCTTTGACTGTGTGGATCACAAGAAAATGTGGAAAATTCTGAAAGAGATGGGAATCCCAGACCACCTAACCTGCCTCTTGAGAAATCTGTATGCAGGTCAGGAAGCAACAGTTAGAACTGGACATGGAACAACAGACTGGTTCCAAATAGGAAAAGGAGTACATCAAGGCTGTATATTGTCACCCTGTTTATTTAACTTCTATGCAGAGTACATCATGAGAAAGGCTGGGCTGGAAGAAGCACAAGCTGGAATCAAGATTGCCAGGAGAAATATCAATAACCTCAGATATGCAGATGACACCACCCTTCTGGCAGAATGTGAAGGGGAGCTAAAAGGCCTCTTGATGAAAGTGAAAGAGGAGAGTGAAAAAGTTGGCTTAAAGCTCAACATTCAGAAAACAAAGATCATGGCATCTGGTCCCATCACTTCATGGGAAATAGATGGGGAAATAGTAGAAACAGTGTCAGACTTTATTTTTGGGGGCTCCAAAATCACTGCAGATGGTGACTGCAGCCATGAAATTAAAAGACACTTACTCCTTGGAAGTAAAGTTATGACCAACCTAGATAGCATATTCAAAAGCAGAGACATTACTTTGCCGACTAAGGTCCACCTAGTCAAGGCTATGGTTTTTCCTGTGGTCATGTATGGATGTGAGAGTTTGACTGTGAAGAAGGCTGAGCACTGAAGAATTGATGCTTTTGAAGTGTGGTGTTGGAGAAGACTCTTGAAGGTCCCTTGGACTGCAAGGAGATCCAATCAGTCCATTCTGAAGGAGATCAACCCTGGGATTTCTTTGGAAGGAATGATGCTAAAGCTGAAACTCCAGTACTTTGGACACCTCATGCGAAGAGTTGACTCATTGGAAAAGACTCTGATGCTGGGAGAAATTGGGGGCAGGAGGAGAAGGGGACAACCCAGGATAAGATGGCTGGATGGCATCACGGACTCGATGGAGGTGAGTCTGAGTGAACTCCGGGAGATGGTGATGGACAGGGAGGCCTGGCATGCTGTGATTCATGGGGTTGCTAAGAGTCGGACACGACTGAGCGACTGAACTGAACTGAACTGAATTTAGGCTCAGATGGTGAAGAAATATGCTTACAATGCAGGAGACCTGGGATCTATCCCTTGGTTGGGAAGATTCCCTGGAGAAGGGAATGACAACCCACTCCAGTATTCTTGCCTAGAGAATTCCATGGATAAGGGGAGACTGGCGGGCTATAGTCCATTGGTTGCAAAGAGTCGGACACAACTGAATGACTAACACTTCATTTTTCTGGAACCATGGTGACCTGCTCTTTCCTGACCAGCCAATTTATTGCCTTTCCCACCTGGGATATGCTTACCTGAAAGAGAGACTAGACTCAACAGACAGAAGAAGTCCAACTTTGGGAATGTTTTTCATTGAATATCATGTCCAGTGGTGCATGTATTTGTGCCTGCGTGCTCAGTCACTAAGTTGTGTCCGAATCTTCGTGACCCCATAGACTGTCACCCACCAGGCTCCTCTGTCCATGGGATTTTCCAGGCAAGAATACTGGAGTGGTATTCCATTTCCTCCTATAAGGGATCTTCCCAACCCAGGGGATTGAACCCAAGTATCCTGCATTAGCAGGCAGGTTCTTTACAAGTATGACTATTGTCCAGTCACTCAGTCATGTCTGACTCTTTGCGAGCCCCTTGGACTGCAGCATGCCGGGCTTCCCTGTTTTTCACCATCTCTTGGAGCTTGCTCAAACTCATCTCCATCAATTTGGTGATGCCATCCAACTATCTTGTCCTCTGTCATCCCCTTCTCCTCCTGTCTTCAATCTTTCCCAGCATCAGGGTCTTTTCTAGTGAGTCAGCTCTTCAAATGACAGCTAGATTAAGATGTCAGGATATGATAAAATATGGAATAAGAATAACAATTGAGGCTTCAGAGAAAGTAAGGTAGTCCACAAGGTTGTGATGCTCAAAAAGAAAAAAATTAATCTGGTAAAAATCTGTAGATTTCAAGACATAAATTTTGCACATGGAAAACAGTGAAATAGAAATTATTTCATTTCATTCGAAAAATGAAGTAGAAATTATTACCCATTGTCTCCCTGTGACCCCATGGACTGTGGCCCTCCAGGCTCCTCTGTCCATAGTATTTTCCAGGCAAGAATGCTGGAGTGAGTTGCCATTTCCTCCTCCAGGGGATCTTCCCAATCCAGGAATAGAACCTGTGTCTCCAATGTCTCTGGCAATGTCAGGCAGGATCGTTACCACCAAGCTACCCCAGTACTGCAATGAGTATCCTTGGCCATGTATCTTTGAGTGTATGTGTGGGTATGTCTATAGGGAAAAAAAAAAAAAAAGAAATCTTTGTAGTGGGACTAGGTATTGGCCTTTTGGCCAAAAAGACCTTCAAAGAGGTTATGCCAAATTTTGCTTGTATTACCTCTGTGTGAACATCTGTTTTCCTTAAATCTTGCTCAAACCATGTTTGTAATCCCTTTTAATCACTGCCAATCTGATAGGTAAAAATGAAAGCAATATCCTGCTGTTTTAGTTTTCATTTATTAAGTCTCTGAATGAGATTAAACTTCTGTTAATATAATTCTAAACAATTTGTATTTCTTTTTCTAAACTGAACACATAGTAGGTGTGCAATAAATATTTGTTGGACAGTTAAATATACTGCCTATACAATTTCTCTTTTTATTATTAACCCAAATGAACTCCTATAGAGTAAAAATCCCCTTTGATATAGTTGTTGGAAGTATTTATATCATTTTTTTTTTGTTTGCTTCTTGTCTTCTATTTGTGAATTTTTGTGTGTAGTGGGGCATTTAGAAATTTGGTTTATCAGGTAGTCACATTTATTATTTAAAAAATACTTTGTAGTTTTGAATCTTGCTAAAAGTCTTCTCTTATTTCTCTAAATAAACACAATGCCCTTAATAGGCATTTTTTTCTGCTGCTGATCACCCCTTGTGTGACCCCAAGATTATATTGCAGTCCACTTGCCTATCTCAATGCCCTTAATAGGCCTTTTTTCTGCTGCTGAGCACCCCTTGTGTGACCCAAAGATTACACTGCCGTCCCCTTGCCTATCAGACTCTCTTTCCATCTTCTCCCTGGGTAATGACCAGTACTTGGAGAAGCAAGGGAATTCCTCTTCCTCAAGGAAGCCTGGCCCGTGCTGAATACTCCTAGGTATCGACACCTATAATGAATGCAGGTAAAGTCATGTATTGATACAATGCATTATGGAAACCCAGAATAAAGACAAGGAACATTCTGGAAAGTATCCTGGATTGCTGTTACAAAAGGTCTTAAATGCCAGACTAAGAAAACTGACCTCTTTCAGGTACAAGTTGGAGCAGAACTCTTCTTACACTTTGTGCTAGGTGCTAGATTTGGATGGAAGGACAGGATATTAAACATTTTTTTTTTCTCTTGTTTAGTAGGCTTTCATTTACAAGTTCCTTTTTTTTCAATTAATTTTTATCAGAGTATTGCTGATTTACAGTTTTGTGTTCATTTCTGCTTTATAGCAAATTGAATCATATATATATATGTATATATCTCCAATCTTTTTTAGATTATTTTCCCATATAGGTCTTTACAGAGTATTGAGTAGAGTTCCCTGTGATACACAGTAGGTCCTCATTACTTATCTATTTTATTTATTGTAGTGTGTATACAAGTTGGCACTAGTTGTAAAGAACCCATCTGCCAATGTAAGAGACGTAGGGTCAATCCCTGGGTTGGAAAGATCTCCGGGAGGAGGAAATGGCAACATACTCTAGTATTCTTGCCTGGGAAATCCTGTGGAAGGAGGAGCTTGGAGGGCTACAGTCCATGTGGTCACAATGAGTCAGATATGACTGAGGTGACTTCACACACACACACACACACACACACACACACAATGTCAATCCCAATCTCCCGATTTATCCCTCTCTTTCTTTCCCTGTTGGTAACCATAAGTTTGTTTTCTACATCTGTGACTCGATTTTTTCTGTTTCGTAAATAAGTTCATTTGTGTCATTTTTTAAGATTCCACATATAAGCGATAACATATGATATCTGTCGTTCTCTGTCTGACTTATTTCACTCAGTATGACCATCTCTAGGTCCATCCATGTTCCTATCCAGACCTCTTTCTCTTTGGGGTTTCCTCTGTCTGACACCCATTGTCCATGGTTTCGGTGTGTGAGACAGACCTAGGGCCCACTGACCTTGAAGGAAAGCCAGAACATGACCTAGAGAAAGTGGGCTGTGGTAGACCTGCCTCTGGGCTGGATGTGGTGAGTCCTGCATGTATCTGCACCAGTCCACCCATGGGAGCTGCTGCTGCTGTGTGCTCAGCCCACAGCTTCCTCTCCCTTCTTCTGAAGCCCTCTTTCATTTGAAGAGTGCCTCCCCTCCCTATATTGTGCTTTACCCAGGAGGGGAGATGAGTCCAGTTAGGTTATAAATTTATATCTTGACCAGAGACTCCCAGGCACCCAGGGCTCTAGGATCCCTCCACGATAAGGATGCTGTAAGGAGAGCTCTCCTATTACTTTGTTCCTAACTATATTCTCTGTTCCTGCCCTCAAGCTTCCCAAGTTCCCACAGAATACTCAGCATCCATTCAATAGACATTTTTCTCTCTTTGTTCAAATTATAGTAAGTGTCCTACACATGAACAAGTTCCATTCTGATAGCATGCTTGTACGTCCAATTTGTTCATTTAAGTTCATTTGTTGTACATCCAACAAAGTTAGCCTGGGTTCCCAAGTACACAATCAACTGTACAATACTCTACTGTAAAAGGTTTAAAATACTTTTACAGCTGAACACCGAAGAATTGGTGCTTTTGAACTGTGGTGTTGGAGAAGACTCTTGAGAGTCCCTTGGGCTGCAAGGAGATCAAATCAGGCAGTCCTAAAGGAAATCAGTCCTGAATATTCATTGGAAGGACTGATGCTGAAGCTCCTATACTTTGGCCACCTGATGTGAAGAACTGACTCATTGGAAAAGACCCTGATGCTGGGAAAGATTGAAGGCAGGAGGAGAAGGGGACAACAGAGCTTGAGATGGATAGATGACATCGCTGACTCAATGGGATGAGTTTGACCAAGCTCTGGGAGATGGTGAAGGACAAGGACGCCTGATGTGCTACAGTCCATGGGGTCGCAAAAAGTGGGAGATGACTGAGTGACTGAACAACAACCGTGATCCATTATTTTTATAATTAAAAAGATAAAAGAAATAAATGGTCCTTGAGAGCTGAGTGGGCTGGTGAGCTCTTCAGATGGCCTGTGAATGGATGTATGTGACCCAAGGAGTCGGACATGACTGAACAACTTAAAACAGAAAAAATAAACACAAAAATAAAGAAAACATTTTTAATTTTATGATTCAGTACCTTGAAAAGCAGTGTGCAGGACAACAGCTGTCATACAGGGACTGGTATCTAGTGTACAGGCAAGAAGAGTTACTGAATGGAGGAGGGAAAGGAGGAGGGAGACAGTAGAGCTGAAAGATCATCAGCAATAGCAGCGCAAGCTGTGATTTCACTCACACCTGAGGTTGATGGAGAAGGAAATGGCAACCCACTCCAGTACTTTTGCCTGGAAAATCCCATGGACCAAGGAGCCTGGTAGTTCATGGGGTTGCAGAGTCAGACATGACTGAGCAACTTCACTTTTCCTTTCCTGATGTTTATGGAATGCATGTTTGCATCTTTGAAAACTCTCAACTTCAGGGTTCATATGTAGGGGACTTACTGTAGTAAGATTCTGTTGCTTGCACTCCAAGAACCGTAGCAGAAAGAAGAGCTCACAGGTGCTGGTTGATTACATGGAGGGGTGGGACCAAAGTCCTGGTTTGTTTCAGGGTACAACCTTTGGGGGCTGGGAGTGCTCTCTTTATTAGTCCCTTGAGACCATGTCAGGCTTTATATAATCACAAGGCTAGGAAGACTGGGCCCCTGGTAATGTCAGAAAATTGAGCTCCCTGGAGAGTCAGTGACTTGGTACACTGAAGAGTCCATGACAGTTTTTGACTTTTTTGTAAGGTAAACCACAACGATTATACCAGGCGGATTGTGAGTTGGTGCTCAGGGGCCTCACTAGCTGGAATCAGAGCCAGGAATCTCCGTCATCTGTTTGTGATTACAAGGCTCAGCACACCCCACCAAAGGCCCTCTGGCGCCTTTTCTCTTTGGAAGCACACTCAGCACATTTTTAGAAACTGCCATGAGAAGCCCTCTCTGAGAAAGTGACTAAACACTGCTTAATATTCTGAAAACATAAACAGCTGCTGAGAAGCCAGTCATAAGCTGTTTAGGAAAAGCTGACTTGGCACTGGGGGTAGCCAGCTGTTACTGGGATTCGACTGGCAGAGGCTGTAAAATTCCTTGCAATGTCAGGATTGTCAGTGAATATACATCATGTCCATTCTCCATCTTAAGCGCTGGAACATTCTGGTTGGATTTGTGCCCTTCTGGACATTTTGGAGAGATACAGTGTGCTAGGATCGATGTTCATACTCCATCCTTCTCTCCCAATATCCCTGTGTCTTTTGAACTGTGCCACCTCAAAACACACGTTTAAGTTCTAACCCTCAGGCTCTTATTTGGAAATAGGGTTGTTTGAGATGAAATTAGCTAAGCTGGAGTAGGATGGACATTATGACTGGTATCCTTAAAAGAAGAGGAGAGGGGAACATACCAAGAGCATGTCATGCCATATGAGGATGGAAGCAGAGATTGGAGTGATCCAGCTGCAAAACACAGAATGATAAGGATCGGCAGCCACCACAGGAAGCTAAGGAGAAAGGATCTACTTACTACAGCTTTCAGAAAAAGCGTGGCCCTGGCAACTCTGATTTTGGACTTCTAGCTTCCAGAACTATGAGACCATCCATTTCTGCTCTTCAAGTCACTCAGTTTGTGCTGCTTTGATACAGCCCCTAAGAAATTGATGTGCTATAGTTTAACCTAGTCAAGGCTATAGTTTTTCCAGTGGTCATGTATGGAGGTGAGAGTTGGACTGTGAAGAAAGCTGAGCTCCAAAGAATTGATGCTTTTGAACTGTGGTGTTGGAGAAGACTCTTGAGAGTCCCTTGGACGGCAAGGAGATCCAACCAGTCCATTCTGAAGGAGATCATCCCTGGGATTTCTCTGAAAGGAATGCTGCTAACGCTGCTGAAACTCCAGTACTTTGGCCACCTCATGCGAAGAGTTGACTCATTGGAAAAGACTCTGATGCTGGGAGGGATTGGGGGCAGGAGGAGAAGGGGATGACAGAGGATGAGATGGCTGGATGGCATCACTGACTTGATGGACGTGAGTCTGAGTGAACTCCAGGAGTTGGTGATGGACAGGGAGGCCTGGTGTGCTGCGATTCATGGGATTGCAGAGAGTTGGACACGACTGAGTGACTGAACTGAACTGATAGTTTAACCATCTCCTTATCCTACATCAGATTGTACCTCCCATCCTCACCCTTTCATGCATTTGCTCATTGAGTGTTCACTAAGCATTAACCATGTTCTGGATCCAGCATCGAGTGCTATGATACTGTGGTCACAGGGCACAGTTCCTCCCCTTACGGAGATCAGAGACTGAGAGTGGGGTAGACATGGGCCTGCCTAGAGGCAAATTCTTCTCTGCCTTAGGTACTTAGCATTTATTTTCCTTTCTGAACTGTAAATGTGTGTGTGTCTGTCTGTCTATTTGCCTGTCCTGGATCTTTAAACACGTTATTGCAAAGTCATCAAAAACTATGTTTTTCCTCAACTGTTTCATCATGAAAATGTTTGAATATGCATAAATATTGAAAAAAAAAAGGTGCATTGATCACCTGTAAACCCATTGCCTAGATTCAGCAGTTGTTAACATTTTGCCATATTTGGTTTCATAAATCTTTTATTTCTTCAAATCTAGAGGTTGAATATTGCATTCTGTAAGAGTAAGAGCTCTGGAACTAACCTCCCTGATTTCAAATCCTGGCTTTATCATCTGGCTTTGTGTCCTTGGGTATGCTGCTACTCATCTCTGTGCCTCAGTTACCTCATCTATAAAATGGGGATAATAGAGTGAATGCAGAAGGAGAAGAGGGTGACAGAGGATGAAACAGTTGGGTGGCAACACCAATTCAATGGACATGAACTTGGGCAAACTCTGGGAGATGGTAAGGGACAGGGAAGCCTGGTGTGCTGCAGTCCATGGGGTTGTGGAGAGTCGGACTTGCCTTGGGAACTGAAGAAAAAAAAATAATAGTATTCAGATCCTGGGAACACAGTGAGAAATAAATGCCTCTGTGTGTGCACCCTCTTAAAACAATACCTTTTAAGATGTGAACATTCTGTGAGTATTAGTTCTTTAATAGTGATTTTCCACAGTTCTCAGGAAATAGTGTATATTATTTTCACAAGTAAGGCTCTGGGGATTCTTGTGCAGGTTACTCATGGGGGTCTTGCCCTCCTCTAAGTCATTCTCTGCTTCTTTTAGGGCATGTGTATTTCCCTCCATTGGGAATATGCCTATTTTCACCATAGAATTTAGATAAGATTTGCTCTGTTAACTACTGCCAGTGCCCGAGCAGTAAGCAGTACTTGATATATAACTTGGTATACAGCAAGCGCTCAGGAAACAGCTTGCTGAACAAATAATATCCAATATGCTGCTGTTTGTTCATGCCGTCATCACTTACTCATTTGGCAGACACACACTGAGTATACCCTTGGTTCTGGCATTTCACTATATGCTGATGCCTCATTGGTGAGTGAGATAAGGTCTTGATTATCAAGGAACTTTAAACTTGGTCTTGTTGATATAGGACTTCAAATTCATCTTTGTTTTAGCATATGCCTTGTCTAACCAGCTAGACTGTGAAACCCTAAAGGCCAGAGACTGTGGTTTCTACATTTCTTTTCTAGAACATGGAAGTCATCACAAGGTTATACACATTAAACAGTCTCTAGAGTCAGGCAAGCATAGAAGTAAATTAAATCTCTTCCTTTATGTTGGCAGTGGGTACAGATAGAGGATATCTATCTCAATCTCCTTATTTGTTGAATTGCTATTCTTTAGTCAATAAGTCATGTCTGAATCTTTGCGACCCCCCAGACTGCATCATGGTGGACTTCCCTTTTGTCAAGTAGGGATACTATTTGTCAGTTATTGTAAGAATTGAATGAAACAATTCACAACACATAGTATATTATCTATGGTATAAGGACTGTAAGAAAGAATTCTATGACTCTCTCCTAGTTTCTACATCTTAACATTTAGTCTCTTCTGAACTGTAAGCTAGTGTTATCTATAGTCTACTCTCCCTTTCTTTCCAGGGATGTGGTGAATTGGAAGAAAGATATGTAAGAGACTAAGCTGTTTCTATTGTAATTTTCTGGCATTCTGTGTCTGATTCACAAATGCGTGTATCGAGCAAAACAGAAACTGACTTTCAGACTTAGGAAGCAAACTAGAGGTTACCAGCAAGAAAAGGGAAATGGGGAAGGGCCAAATAGGGGTATGAGGTTAAGAAATACAAACTACCATGCATAAAATAAATAAATAAAGAGGATATATTATACAGCACAGAAAATTATAACCACTCTTAGGTAACAGCCTTTAATGGAATATAATCTATAAAATACTGGACCACTGTGTCATACAGCTGAAGCTAATAAAATATTGTAAAACAACTCTACTTCAATTAAAGAAAAGGAATCATGGATTTAATTGTTCTCCTTCAAATTCATATGTTGAAGTCCTAACTCCAGTATCTCAAAATGTAAGCATAGTTGGAGATAATATCTTTATAGATGTGATTAAGTTAAAATGAGTTCTTTAGGGTAGATCCTAATCCAGTGTGACTTATAAAAAGAGGAAATTTGGACACAAAGAAAGGTAATAGCCATATACATGCAGAGATAAACATGTGAAGATACTGCAAGAAGGAAATTACCTGTGAGCCCAGAGGACAAGCCTTAGGAGGAACCAAATCTGTTGACAACTTGATCTCAAATTTATGGCCTCCAGAACTGTTACATTCCTATGGTTTAAGCCACTCACTCATGGTGCTTGGTTATGGCAGTCTTAAGAAGCTAATGCAGCAACTGGATGGGTAATGGTGCCATTTATTAAAGAAAAACAGGGACAAAAGCTGGTCTGATTTTGTGGGGTTGGGGGAATGACAGTTGTGGCTAGAAATCAAGAGTTCTGTTATGACCTTGTTCAGACCGAGAAGCCCGTTAGGCATTCAGTTAGAGACTCTAAGTAGGAAACTGAACATGTAATTGTGGCGTTTGGGAACACTCAGAAAACAGGTGATACTTACAATTATGGGAGTAGAATAAGATCACCAAGGAAACCATTAGAGAGAGAAGAGGCCTAAGGATGGTGCCCTGAGGTCCTTCAAGGTAAACTCCACAAAGGAGACTCAGAAGTTGTTGCCAAGGAGGGAGGAAGTGAAGGAAATGTTTAAATAGAGATGGAAACACCAACTGTGTCAAATGCTGTGAATATGTTGAGTAAGGTGAGTAAGGAAATTGGTCACCAAGGTTGGCAAGATGAGGGTTGTTAATGATCTTGAAAACAGTTGGTTTCAGAAGCTTGGCGGGAAAGTTTTTAATTAAAAAAAAGTGTTAAAGGGAAATAGAGAAATAGCTAAGTAGAAATATAGGTTAAGAGGGGACATTTTAGAAGTTTTTTTAAAATTATGATATGCTTGAATGATGTCAAGAAAAGTCTAGTAAAGGCTAGAGATTCAGATGGGAGAAAGTATAGGTGTAAGAACAAAAATAGATGAGAGAATGAGGAATGCACTTCAGAGACTTGGCTTCAGGTAGGAACAAAGATGCTCTACGTTAATTAGAGGCAAGTCAAAAAGTACAGTTATAAATATAGACACGGTTTAGAGAGACAAGAAAGTCCACAGCTGCTTCTGTTTTCTCATTTTAATAGGCAAGACCATCAGCTAAAAATAGAGGAAAGGGAGAATTAATGTCTTGGAAAAGACCTGAGAAGATATAAAATGGTCATCTCAGAGAGAGAACAAGCAACTTTATTAACAGCATAAATTAGGGTTGTTAAGCAGGGTTGAGAGGCTCTCAGATACTTGTGATCATAGTTTAAAGTTAGACTACTCAGCACGCTTGTAATTTTTTCACCAGCTATATTCAAGTATAGTAACAGAGTAGTGGGGAAATTGGAATTTAATAGGACCAGAGTTTTGTGATGTGGAATAGGACAGGAGAAGGAGGAGAAGGAGAGCTAAATGAACAGACAATGGTATCAGTACAATGATGGCTCATGCAATTACCTAAGGTGGCTAAGGAAGACTGCAAACTTTAAGAGCAGTGCAGGGCAATAGCAACACTGGTGTTAGGTCAATGGAACACATTTCTCAATGAGGCGAGAGAGAAGGGGAAGAAGACACTACCAGGTGGCAACCAGAGAGTAGGATGCTTGAAATCAACCCTTTGAAGATTTGTGATGACACGATCCAGGAAAGCACCATGAGGACCATGTCCTAGGGATGAACACGGAGGATGGGGCTTCCCTGGTGGCTTAGCAGTAAGGAATCTCCTAAGGAGACATGGGTTCAATACCTGGGTAAGGAGACGTAGGTTCAAGTAAGGAGATGTGGGTTCAATACCTGGGTCAGGAAGATTCTTTGGAGAAAGAAATGGCAACCCACTGCAGTGGGCAACCCACTGCACTTCCCTCTTGCCTGGGAAGCTCCATGGACAGAGGAACCTGGTGGGCTATTGTCCATGGGGTCACAAAAGAATAGGACGCCACTTAGTGATTAAACAACAAAAGAGCAGATGGCAAGATTATTTGGATGAGGGTGACATGAAACTGGGAGATTGGAGTGTTACACCTAGACATGAAAAGTCGTCTAAAATTGGGTTCCCGTATGTCCCCCTTGCAGTTTTCTCCGTCTCAGTTAATGCCATCTCCAAACTTCTCCTTATTCCATGGACCACACCTTGGAGCATAGATTTTTTTTTTTTTTAACTTCATGCCCCATGATTAATTAATTCTCATGGCTCTATCTTAAAAATATACACAGACTCCAATCACTATCACCTAAATTATCTGTCTCCCAAATTATTGCATTAACTTGCCAACTGGTCGGTTATCTTGTAATTGCAATATGGTGGCTGGAGTAAACCTTTACAAACATAAGACTGATCATGTAAGTCCTCTGCTCAAAACCCAACAGTGGCTTTCAGTTAGTTCAGTTCAGTTCAGTCACTCAGTTGTGTCCGACTCTTTGTGACCCCATGAATTGCAGCACGCCAGGCCTCCCTGTCTATCACCATCTCCTGGAGTTCACTCAGACTCATGTCCATTGAGTCCGTGATGCCATCCAGCCATCTCATGCTGGGTCGTCCCCGTCTCCTCCTGCCCCCAATCCCTCCCAGCATCAGAGTCTTTTCCAATGAGTCAACTGTTCGCATGAGGTGGCCAAAGTACTGGAGTTTCAGCTTTAGCATCATTCCTTCTAAAGGACACCCAGGGCTGATCTCCTTTAGAATAGACTGGTTGGATCTCCTTGCAGTCCAAGGGACTCTCAAGAGTCTTCTCCAACACCACAGCTCAAAAGCATCAACAGTGGCTTTACATCCCATCTAAACCAACGTCTGAATCCTTGCCATGGCCTACTGACTGCATCCCACCCTCAGCTCTCTGACCTCATTTTCTGCATCCCTTTTACTTGCTCGGTTCCAGCCACACTGGCCTTCTCACTGTTTCTTGAATGTGCCAGGAATATTCTAGACTCAAGAATTTCATATCTGTTGTTGATTCTACACATATTTTTTTCTGTGTGCAAAGTCCTTTTCTGCACACATTTGCAGGACCTTCTCTGTCACCTGTCATCTTACTCAACTGTCACCTTCTTGGCACCTTTCTTTAATACACTATTAAAAGTCAAACCAATTTTCCTTCTCACCTCTCAACAAGCTGCCAACCCCCCTTTCAGCTTTGCTTTTCTCAGAAAAGTATAGCATGTATGTATATATGTTTGAGAGTATATGTATCTATCTATCTCCTCAATAGAATGCATGCTAGGATTTTGATCTTCTTTGTGTCTATTGCTATTTGTCTACTGTGTATATTCCCAATAGCCAGAGCACAAACTGGAATCAAGATTCCTGGGAGAATATCAATAACCTCAGATATGCAGATGACACCACCCTTATGGCAGAAAACAAAGGGGAACTACAGAGCTTCTTGTGAAAGAGGAGAGAGAGAAAGCTGACTTAAAACTCAACATCCAAAAAACTTAAGTTCATGGCATCTGGTCCCATCACTTCATGGCAAATAATGGGGAAACTGGAAATAGTAACAGACTTTATTTTCCTGGGCTCCAAAATTACTACAGATGGAGACTGCAGCCATGAAATTAAAAAAAAAACAACAAAAAAAACCCTTGCTCCTTGGAAAAAAACTATGACAGCACATTAAAAAGCAGAGACATTACTTTGCTATCAAAGTTCCATATAGTCAAAAGCTTTGGTTTTTCCCGTAGTCCTGTTTGGATGTGAGAGTTGGACCGTAAAGAAGTCTGAGAACTGAAGAACTGATGCTTTTGATCTGTAGTATTGGAAAAGACTCTTGAGAGTCCCTTAGACTGCGAAGAGATCAAACCAGTCAATCCTAAGGAAATCAACCCTGAATATACATTGGAAGGACTGATGCTGAAGCTGAAACCCCAATACTTTGGCCACTTGATGGGAAGGGCTAACTCATTAGTAAAAACCCTGAAGTTGGGAAAGATTGAAGGCATAGGGAGAAGGGGAAAACAGAGGATGAGATGGTTGGATGGCATCACCGACTCAATGGACATGAGTTTGAGCATGGAGATGGTGAAGGATGAGGAAGCCTGGCATGCTTCAGTTCATGGGGTCTCAAACAGTCAGACATGACTGAGCTTCTGAACAAATAGCCAGAGCTGTGCCTAACACAAAATAAGTCCTCTGTAAGTACGTATTGAGCAAGAAATATATGGTGAAAAGAATAGTGATAGAGAAGAGAAGGGTACAGACATTTCTACCCTCAATGTAAGAGGAGCTTGCTCAGGAGGGTGTTAGATGAGAGCCTCATAGGTGTGTTGTAGAAAGTGGAGTGGTTTGATGGCATGAACTTCAGAAGGGGCCTGGGTTTCTGAGCAACAAGAAGAGAGCAATGGAAGCAAATGAAATTATCTATTGATACATCCCCCTTTGGTTATATAGTCCACACTAAAGGAAGGAAATGACAGGAACAGAGAAAAGGGGTTGAAGATATGGGAAGGATTTGGTTGGTGGATGACAAGTCTACTTGGCAAGTTTCTTGCATAGTAAAATATACTCTAATTATACAATAAAAAAGTCTCACTCCTGGGTATTTACTGAAGAGAAATAAAAACATATGTCCATACAAATATTTGTCTGTTTGTAGCAGCTCTATTCTTAATAAGTGAAAACTGGATATAAACCAAATGTCCATTAACTGATGAATGGAGAAACAAATTGTGGTGCATTGATTCAATAAGACAACACTCAGCAATGAAAAGGAAGATGTTATTAGTACATTCAACAACATGGAATAAACCTAAAAATATTATGCTAAACAAAAGAAGCTAGATAAAAATAGACTACATATCATGCGATTTTGTTTTTATTAAATTAAAAAAAAAAAAGCAAAGCCTTAGTGACAAATAACAAGTCACTCATTGCTAGGAGTCATGGGTAGAGTATGAGATTGATTTGAAAGAGACATGCAGTTACTTTCTGGAGTAACAGAAATTTCTAAATCCTGAAGACAGCAGTAGTTACATGACTATATTTCTTTCTCAGAACTCATCTAATCTTAAACTTAATATTGGTCCATTTCATTATGTTTAAATTATACTTACAACTGATTAAAATAATATGGTAAAGAATCTGCCTGCCAATGCAGGAGGCATGAGACATGGGTTTGACCCCTTAGTCAGGAAGATTCCCCTGGAAGAGGGCCTGGCAATCCACTCTTGTATTCTTGCCTGGAGAATCCTGCAGACAAAGGAGCCTGGCAGTCGACAGTCCGTGGGGTCACAAAGAGTCAGACTTGACTGAAACAACTTAGCACACATGTTTGCCTCATTGTGTTTCCTACACTAGAACCTATAACGTCAGCTTCTTGAGGGTAATGTTTAGAACCAGTATGCCTTGCGCATCATAAATTTTAACTGTTTATTGGAAGACTATGTTTCATGCTTCTGATAGCAACTTTGAACTCAAATATTTCTGTGATTGAATCTGATCTTTACCATTTACTGCCCATGCCAACTTAGATAACATACACTTAATTATCTCTGAGCCTTGATGTTCTCATCTATAGTGTTGGAATTAAAAAGAGAATTTCTTTCATAGTGTTACTATGAAAATGAAATACTGCATTGGAATAATATGCTTATAGAGCTATCTGGGATGTGGAAAATGCACAAAAGTCAACTTTGTTACTATTTTACATGACTTTGTGACATTTCAATTTCTCTGATCATTAATGATTCTCATTGTACTTTTCTTAAGATCAGAGATTTGCATTGCCTTCTTTTTGTTGCTTGAAAGTCCTAGCAAACAGCACAAATGTTTGTTGAATGTGATCTGATTCTGTAACTGTTCGAGACCCATCTTTCCTCATGCCTAAGGATGTGTTTACACACTATTGTCCTGTTCTAGGAATGTTACTGCCCTCCTCACACACATGTGCATGCATGGGCTCACACATGTAAATGAAGTTTGTATTTAGTGCTGAGGTTTAAGCAACACTTTCCTAGTAAAGATATCCCTGACTTTTGAGAAGAGATTAGATTTCCTTGTTTCCTTCATGGCCCTCATCGAAATTTGCAATGGCATATTTGTACAAGTATTTGGGTAGCGTAAGCCTCATGAAGGCTGGATCCACCAGTGGGTCCATTGTTTCTCTGATAGTCCATTAACCCTTCTCAACAGGAAAAAGGAAACAGAGAGGAAGGAAGGCAGTGAGTAGGCTAAGATTGCCAGACAGGGAAGAATTTCTGTTTTTGGAGAAGGGTGGTTTATTTCACCTTATTTATTTGTTTTTCTCTGACTTATTTCATATTCAAGTACCAGATCTGAGCTGAATTCCAGGCAGTTCAACAGTAACCAGCAGGTGGAAGGAGAATATAGTTCAGTTTATCCAATAAAAGAAAGAGAAACCATAGAGACCTTCCCCACAGTATCATCTGCTTCCAAGTTGTGTAAGCAAGCCATCTTAGACAACTGTTGAACTTGGGAATGGATGCCTGGTGAGGGCCTGTGAAGTGTGCTTCCCCTCTTATTCTTTTGTTCAGAAATTTGCAATTCCTCCTCTTTATGCCAGGTGACAATAAAAATTCCTTAGACTGGTATTTAGAGCCTTTTCTGATAGACCCTTAATGTACTTTTCCTGCTTTCATTCACAATGTTTTCTTTCTATCTTTCTAAAGAGAACCTTGTTCCATTCCTTTGCTAGACAGGTTCAAAGCTGGGTCTCTATTTCATATGCCTGATTCTTGAATTTCATCTCTTTTTTGAAAAATATATTCTGATTTTCATATATTGTAACTGTAAAGCTCCTTTTCATTGTTTAAGGAGCCCACCTACTAAGATGTCACATAGATAGCAAGAAATGAAGAAGGTTGGCTGAAATAAATGTACACCTTGATAAATGTACATATCTTGGTTATCTCTTATGACCCACATGAAATCATACAACTTTTAGTGCATTTTATTAATTTCATCTTTAGTCACAATATTTATGAACATGTGCTAGACAATGTGAATGATCCTGAAAGGACAATGATGAAAAATACAGTGACTGTTTTAAAGAACTATCAGTACAGCTGAGACCCAATAAACAGTGGATTAAAACGAGGTGTGAGATATCACCTCAAAACTGTCAGAATGGCTGCCATCAAAGAGACAAGAAATAGCAAATGTTACCAAGAATGAGGAGAAAAGGGAATCTTTGTGCACTATTTGTGGGAATGCAAATGGGTCCAGCCTCTATGGAAAACAATATGTTTCCTTAAAAAAAATAAAAATAGAACTACCATATCATCTATCAGTTCCATTTCTGGGTTTTTATCTGAAGAAAACAAAAATACTACTTTGAAAAGATATATGCATCCCAATGTTCATTGCAACATTACTGATAATAGCCAAGAGATGGAAGAAACTTGAGTGTCAACTAATAGGTGGATGGAGAAGGAATATATACAATATATGTCTACACACGTGTACAGTATATACATTATAATTTAATGTATATCCAAATGAACAGCATAATATAAAAACAGGCCTATAAATACAAAGAAAAAACTAGTCGTTGCTAGAGGGGATGGACAAACAGGTGAAGGGGATTTAGAGGTACAAGTTTTCGGTTATAAAATAATTGTCATAGGAATTTAGTGTACAGCATAAGGAATATAGTCAATCATATTCTAAAAACTTTTTTTATCATATCTAGACTTCCACCAGGGCTTCTCTGGTAGCTCAGATAGTAAAGAATCTGCCTGCAATGCAGGAGACCCTGGTTTGATTCCTGGGTCAGGAAGATCCCCTGGAGAAAGGATAGGCTACCCACTCCAGTATTCCTGGGATTTCCTGATGGCTCAGATGGTAAAGATTCCACCTGAAATGTGAGAGACCTGGGTTTGATCCCTGGGTTGAGAAGATCTCCTGGAGGAGGACATGGCAACCCACTCTAGTATTCTGGCCTGAATAATCCCCGTGGACAGAGGAGCCTGGAGGCTATGGGGTTGCCAAGAGTCGGACATGACTGAGTGACTGAGCACAGCGCAGACTTCTGCAGGTGATCATTTTGTAATGAATAAAAACATTGAATCACTCTGCTGTAAACCTGAAAATTAATATAACGTTGTAAGTCAGTTATATATTAATAAAAAAAATGGTGTGAATAGTCCTACCCTAAAGAAACTTGGTTTCCTGAGACAGCACTTCAGAGGGCAGAAGGGTCAGAGAAGGTTTCCTAGAGATGTGAAGGATTTTTTTTTTAAAGCTAATATTGTAGTGGTGGTGATGTTAAAAATAATAGCATGTATGCATGTGTATGTGAGTGCTAAATCCCTTCAGTTGTGTCTGTAGCCCACTGGGCTCCTCTGTCCATGGGATTCATCAGGCAAGAAAGCTAGAATGGGTTGCCATGCCCTTCCAGGGGATCTTCCCAAACAAGGGATTGAACCCGTGTCTCCTGCATTGGCAGGCAGATTCTTTACCACTAGTGCAACCTGGAAAGCCCAAGAATAATAGCACTACCTCCTAATTAGAACACTTACTTTCTATCTTGATGGGGACCTTCCCTTTAGCCCCATTCATTTAGCCCACTTGGAGAAGAAAATGGCAACCCACTCCAGCATTCTTGCTTAGAGAACCCTGTGGACAGAGGAGCCTGGTGGGCCGCTGTCCATAGGGTCACACAGAGTTGGACACAACTGAAACAACTTAACATGCATGCATGCGTTGGAGAAGGAAATGGCAACCCACTCCAGTGTTCTTGCCTGGAGAATCCCAGGGACGGGGGAGCCTGGTGGGCTGACGTCTATGGGGTCGCACAGAGTCGGAGACGACTGAAGCGACTTAGCAGCAGCAGGAGCAGCATGCAGCCCACTTTATGGACAAGGAGGAATTCAGGGATGCTGACAAGCATGTTCGAGGTAACAGAACCACACAGGAGAAGAACTAGGTGAAAATGGAAGCCTTGATCTGTCCTTCAATGTTCATACCTGGCAGCGCTTCCAAAGGCAGGGCGACTGATATTCTAATCACCCTTTATCTCTATTTTTCCCATGTATATAGCAGGTGTATTTTACATGTGCAATGAGGGTAGACAAGTTAACACAACTAAACATCAATGTTTTCTTCACTTGACTCGCTGGGAATATTATCCAGAAGGACAATGGTTCAACACATGGGTGATATTTAGAAGCCTTGAATAGTAGGCGTGGATAATATGTAAGAGTTACTTTTTCCCACGTGAACCAGAGTTGGTATACAGCAGCTGATTAATAACCTTAAGAATGAAAATGTCAGACCTATCACATAAATATTAGTCAGCAGACCTCAATTTGTTTTGGATAAGGATCAACAGTCACGCATAAGACAGAAGAAAGACACCACTGACACCAAAAATCCCCTCTAAATATCACAATCTATTTAAATAAGACATTCGGAAACACAAGCAGCTTAATTAACAATCCATTATGTAAGTAACATTTGCTTATTTTAATTACTGGGAACTTCAATTAGGCTCTCTCATAGTGAAGAACACAAACCTGTTTCTCAGGTTATGGTCTTGTGGTTGATTCTTGGAAATCCTAGTCCCTGATGATGACTTGGTGCTCAGGTATAGACATCCAGGGAGGAGAATAGAGCCTGACACGATGCCCATCACAACAGAGATGGGTGTTGGCTCTGAAAGCTTCAGTACAAAAATGAAATCCTGAGATCTAAACTCCAGCCTCCTCTATCTGAAACATTTCATGCTTTTGCTTTTGTTTTCAGAGAAGTGTTTGGACTTCTTATCATGAGACTCTAGGTTATTTATGATAGGAAATTTTCCTACTTCTTTGACACATCTACTGCTACTCCTGCCTTCTGCCTTCTTATGCTTAGGCTGCAAAATTTCCTGGGTTCTCAGGGCCTTGCATACTCTCACGTGCCTTCAGGGTTTTGCCCATGCTGATTCTGTCTGAAATTCTCTTCTTCTTTTCTTGCTAGTAATTCTACTTACTATTCAGGACTGGGTCCAGTATCACCTGCCTGGGAAACATTCGCAAATCTCTTACTCATTTCTGCCAGCCCCAGCTATCACTCCTGGGCTGTGTCCATGGCCTCTCCTCCCAGGAACCAAAGCACTCAGTGTTTACCACTCCCAACTGTACCTTGAAGAACAAGTAACTCCTCCTGAGGAAAACAATCCTCCTTCCTAGTTTGGACAGATGGATTCTCATACAGTGCTCCGTGTCTCAAGAGAGCAGGAGCATAATCTACCACCAAAGAGCCCTGGGGTCCTCTCTGGCAGTCTAGTGGTTAAGAATTTGCCTTCTAATGCAAGGAGTGTGGGTTTGATTCCTAGTTGGGGAGCTAAGATCCTACATGCATCACAGCCAAAACCAACCCCCCAAATATAGTACAGAAGCAATAGTGTAACAAATTCAATAAAGACTAAAAAGAAATTCAAGTTAATTAAAAAAATAAAAAAGAAGTGCTCTGGATCAAAGAGTAAACAAATAAATAAATAAAATAATTTCAAATCTACTGGCCTAGTCATAGTTCAGTTCAGTTCAGTCGCTCAGTCGTGTCTGACTCTTTGTGACCCCATGAATTGCAGCATGCCAGGCCTCCCTGTCCATCACCATCTCCCGGAGTTCACTCAGACTCACGTCCATCGTGTCGGTGATGCCATCCAGCCCTCTCGTCCTCTGTTGTCCCCTTCTCCCCCTGCCCCCAATCCCTCCCAGCATCAGAGTCTTTTCCAATGAGTCAACTCTTCGCATGAGGTGGCCAAAGTACTGGAGTTTCAGCTTTAGCATCATTCCTTCCAAGGAAATCCCAGGGCTGATCTCCTTCAGAATGGACTGGTTGGACATCCTTGCAGCCCAAGGGACTCTCAAGAGTCTTCTCCAACACCACAGTTCATAGTTAAGGGTGGTCAATAGAACAGAAGATTCTGTACAGAGCCTGCTGTGTCCTCAACCACTCAGTCGTGTCTGACTCTTTGTGACCTCAGGGACTCTAGCCCACCAGGCTCCTCTGTCCTTGGGATTTTCCTGGCAAGAGTACTAAAGTGGGGTGCTGTCTCCTTTTCCAGAGGATCTTCCCGACCCAGGGATTGAACCCACGTCTCTTGCATCTCCTGCATTGACAGGCAGATTCTTCACCCCTGTGCCACCTGGGAAGCCCGGGGAAGCACCTGGAACCTGCTTTCCCATGTCACTGAGGACCCAGGGCATAGTCTCAGGCAAGTGGCCACTGCTGTCCAGAATATTGGAATGTATTGTAATGAATGGATGATAACAACTTGTAGATATCATTGCTGTTGAAAAATATTCCCCTTACTTAAGGTGGATTTAGACAGCATTGTGTTTGAGAATTGGTATCTATCCACAGAAATTATGTGTTTGCCTGTTTTCTCTATCTAATATCTTTCATTCGATGATTGAGAAGAATGAGGAGGCATTTCTGCCTCTTATTCAGGAGAATATAATTTGAAGGGGCTGCAGAGTTATGATAAATGTTGAGGGTCAGCAGTTATCTTGAAATTTCTTGCTAAAACTTTGGACTGAAAGATTCAGACTTTAGAAGATATGCTGCTGCATGTTGACTGCCTGTCCTTGAGTACCTGGGGGGAGAGCAAAAGGATCAGGCACTGGCAGGACATAGATTCTGTGTCTAGACCACCCTTTGTGCGTAAAGCCTAGGAAACAGCAGTGAATGCTTTAAGAGGTTGTATTCTAACCTATGGGCTCCTCTAGAAGCTCAGTTGGTAAAGAATCTGCCTGCCATACAGGAGAACTGGGTTCAACCCCTGGGTTGGGAAGATCCCCTGGAGAAGGGAATGGCTATCCATTCTAGTATTCTTGCCTAGAGAATTCCATGGATAGAGGAGCCTGGTAGGCTACAGTCCACGGGGTCACAAAGAGTCAGACATGACTGAGCGACCAACAGTTTTACTTTCATTCTGAACTATAGGTTGGTGAACTGTATGAGAAATGTGAACAGTTCAACTTTATTTTTGCAGTTTTTCTTTGTATTATGAAGATACCCATTCATGTATTAAGCCACTGTCTTTTGGAGCCTACCAGGTGCTTAGACACAGAGAGTCTATAGACAGCAAGATGCTTTTCCTAATGGGGCTTAGAAATCTGGTAGGGGAAGACATACAATACATACAAAAGCAAAGAAATGTGGAAGGTGTGTTAAGATCATGATAATAGCTATGCAAGAAAAAAAGCAGGTTTATTAGAGAGCATCTCAAGGGATGCAGCATTAATTGTATGGTCAGTGGTGCGGGGAGACATTAGAACTGAGACACGATATAAAGGCATCAGTCACGTGAAGATCTTGAAACACTGGATTCCAGACAGAATAACAGCTAACCCATGGACCCAAAGGTGGAAACAAACTGAGCATCTTCTAGGTACTGAAAGGGCTGGTGATTTGGATCCAGATGGTAAGAGAGAGAAAGGTCAGAGAGAGATTGGCAGAGGTCAGCAAGAGCCAGATCTTGAAAACCACGGTGAAGATTTTGTGTTCTAGTTGTCACGGAAATATGAGAGAGTTCAAGCAATACAGATGTGAACTGAATACTATTTATTAAACTTGTCCTGTTTGTGAGGGAGAATAGGTTTTAGGGGATAGGAGGGTAAAATGTAGAATCTGAAAAATCTGTTATGAGTCTATTTCATCAAATTACAGATCATAGTGAGTTGCTGGGATTAAGGTGCTCTTACTGGCGGTAGGGGAAGCAGCTGTTTTGGGGATGTTCTGGAGGTAGACGTGGCAGGATTCACTGCTTTTGGTGGTGGTGTTGTTTTTCAGTCACTCAGTCACGTCTGACTCTTTTCCACCTCATGCACTTCTGCAGGCCAGGCTTCCCTGTCCAGCATCTCCCGGAGTTGACTCAGACTCATGTCCATCGAGTCCGTGATGCCATCCAGCCATCTCATCCTTGGTCGTCCCCTTCATCCTCCTGCCCCCAATCCCTCCCAGCATCAGAGTCTTTTCCAGTGAGTCAACTCTTAGCATGAGGTGACCAAAGTACTGGAGTTTCAGCTTTAGCATCATTCCTTCTAAAGAAATCCCAGGGTTGATCTTCAGAATGGACTGATTGGATCTCCTTGCAGTCCAAGGGACTCTCAAGAGTCTTCTGCAACACCACAGTTCAAAAGCATCAATTCTTCGGTGCTCAGCCTTCTTCACAGTCCAACTCTCACATCCATACACGACCACAGGAAAAACCATAGCCTTGACTAGGTGGACCTTAGTCGGCAAAGTAATATCTCTGATTTTGAATATACTATCTAGGTTGGTCATAACTTTTCTTCCAAGGAGTAAGCGTCTTTGAATTTCATGGCTGCAGTCACCATCTGCAGTGATTTTGGAGGCCAAAAAATAAAGTCTGACACTGTTTCTACTGTTTCCCCATCTATTTCCCATGAAGTGATGGGACCAGATGCCATGATCTTTGTTTTCTGAATGTTGAGCTTTAAGCCAACTTTTTCGCTCTCCTCTTTCACTTTCATCAGGAGGCTTTTCAGTTCCTCTTCACTTTCTGCAATAAGGGTGGTGTCATCTGCATATCTGAGGTTATTGATATTTCTCCTGGCAATCTTGATTCCAGCTTGTGCTTCTTCCAGTCCAGCATTTCTCATGATGTACTCTGCATAGAAGTTAAATAAGCAGGGTGACAATATGCAGCCTTGATGTAATCCTTTTCCTATTTGGAACCAGTCTGTTGTTCTATGTCTAGTTCTAATTGTTGCTTCCTGATCTGCATACAGATTTCTTAAGAGGCAGGTCAGGTGGTCTGGGATTCCCATCTCTTTCAGAATTTTCCACATTTTCTTGTGATCCACACAGTCAAAGGCTTTGGCATAGTCAATAAAGCAGAAATAGATGTTTTTCTGGAACTCTCTTGCTTTTTCCATGATCCAACGGATGTTGGCAATTTGATCTCTGGTTCTTCTGCCTTTTCTAAAACCAGCTTGAACATCAGGGAGTTCAAGTTTCACCTATTGCTGAAGCCTGGCTTGGAGAATTTTGAGCATTACTTTACTAGCATGTGAGATGAGTGCAATTGTGCAGTAGTTTGAGCATTCTTTGGCATTGCCTTTCTTTGGAATTGGAATGAAAACTGACCTTTTCCAGTCCTGTGGCCACTGCTGAGTTTTCCAAATTTGCTGGCATATTGAGTGGACCACTTTCACAGCATCATCTTTCAGGATTTGAAAACAGCTCAACTGGAATTCCATCACCTCCACTAGCTTTGTTCATAGTGATGCTTTCTAAGGCCCACTTGACTTCACATTCCAAGATGTCTGGCTCTAGATGAGTGATCACATCATCATGATTATCTGGGTCATGAAGATCTTTTTTGTACAGTTCTTCTGTGTATTCTTGCCACCTCTTCTTAATATCTTCTGCTTCTGTTAGGTCCATACCATTTCTGTCCTTTATCGAGCCCATCTTTGCATGAAATGTTCCCTTGGTATCTCTAATTCTCTTGAAGAGATCTCTAGTCTTTCCCATTCTTTGTTTTCTTCTATTTCTTTGCATTGATCGCTGAAGAAGGCTTTCTTATCTCTTCTTGCTATTCTTTGGAACTCTGCATTCAGATGCTTATATCTTTCCTTTTCTCCTTGGCTTTTTGCCTCTCTTCCTTTCACAGCTATTTGTAAGGGCTCCCCAGACAGCCATTTTGCTTTTTTGCATTTCTTTCCCATGGGGATGGTCTTTATCCCTGTCTCCTGTACAATGTCACAAACCTCATTGCATAGTTCATCAGGCACTCTATCTATCAGATCTAGGCCCTTAAATCTATTTCTCACTTTCACTGTATAATCATAAGTGATTTGATTGAGGTCATACCTCAATGGTCTAGTGTTTTTTCCTACTTTCTTCAATTTAAGTCTGAATTTGGTAATAAGAAGTTCATGATCTGAGCCACAGTCAGCTCCTGGTCTATGTTTTTGTTGACTGTATAGAGCTTCTCCATCTTTGGCTGCAAAGAATATAATCAATCTGATTTTGGTGTTGACCATCTGGGGATGTCCGTGTGTAGAGTCTTCTCTTGTGTTGTTGGAAGAGGGTGTTTGCTATGACAAGTGCATTTTCTTGGCAGAACTCTATTAGTCTTTGCCCTGCTTCATTCCACATTCCAAGGCCAAATTTGCCTGTTACTCCAGGTGTTTCTTGACTTCCTACTTTTGCATTCCAGTCCCCTATAATTGTCACTCTTCAGTGACTTTAGATTTGTGCATGTTTCTCTCTGTGTAGTGGTCTTACAGGCAATGCAGCAGTGTTGAGGGGGAGCCTGACCTGCCCTCATTCACTCATGGCTTAAGGCCCTCATCAGAGCAGTAACAGAGTACCAGACGGGCAAGGACTAGTCTTAGATGTGAGATTGTGGCACAGATATCAAGTGTGGAGACAGTTGCCATGCGTGCACATCCAAGGAAGATATGAGACAAACCACCTCCTTACCAGATGTTGTAGAGGAAGATGACACTTCAGAGGTTTTATGGACAGAGGGATGGGAGGGAAGAGAGCTCATGTACTGAACACTTAGCCCTAACCTGTCATCGTGTTTATTTGCCAAGTCCATCACTGAAATACAATCCCTGTAAAGGCTGGAGCTACGTTGTTTTCACTCTTATATCCTAGTCAGTGGTGCAGGATCTGGCACTTAATGCCCAGTCAAAGTGCCTGTCAAAGGAATGAATGGTGGAATTGTTTTTCGAAAAGGTACTGGTTTGGGACTTCCCTGGTGGTCTAGTGGTTAAGATTCCACCTTCCAATGCAGGGGGTTTGGATTTGATCCCTGGTTGGGGACCTAAGATCCCTTATGCCTCGTGGCCAAAATACTAAAATATAAAACAGAAACAATACTGTAACAAACTCAATAAAGACTTTAAAAATGGTCTACATAAAAATGAACAAATAAAAGGTATCCATTTGAGGATTTAGTCTTCTGCTTTTTTAAGCAAGTGCTCCAGGGACAGAATTTGGAACCAGGCTTCTTGCCTTTTTCCCAGTTTTACGTCTTGGTACTCGTGATGCTTCTTCCTATTTATCACTGCCAGACAGCTTGAACCTTCTCCCACAGAGAACTCCTTTTGCCCCTGGCCTTGCCTGGTACAATTTGTATTGGCCAGAAGGAAAGCAAGCACATCAGCATGAAATGTGAATATGCCTATTAACATTTCTCCCAGAGAATGTGGTGAGCCTTAGGAATCAGCTCAGAGGTTCAGCGGGGGCCCCTGATCAGCACATTCTTTGAGCTCCTGGAAAAGGGCAAGCACAGAATATTTACAGCCATGGAGAAAATGGCCTCATAAAAATGCATAAGGGTGTGTGCACAGAATGATGACTTGGATGAAAAAAAGCAGTGTTTACATACTGTTACACTAAAAATATTCACACCTCATCAAATTGTCAGTCTTGTTTGCTGGCAACAATGGGATTTTTCCCTCTGTAAGGCAGTAATAGCTCTCGGCAGAACACTGAGCATTATGTCTCATTAATCCTTCCCAGATCCCAGCGAGGTGGGTGGTGAGGGTTCCGTCTCCTGTTGTATCAGAGAGTGGATCAAGGTTTATTTCTTCCCCTTCACTACCCTCTCATGATAGTGGATATTTGCTAGCTTCTGTTTGAGATCCCCACTGTGCCTTTTGGGGATGGGCCCTTCCTAAAGGCATCTGGTCTACTGCCCTGTGTGGATGGGAAGACAGAAGCCTAGAGGAGAGGAATCAACTCACCAAGACCTCTCAGCTGCTCAGTGGAAAATCCAAGACCAGTTCACTAATTTTAGTGAGAGCTCAAACCTGTATAAATGCTGATTAGAGGTGGAGAACTTTATATGTGCTAACTTTTGTAATCCCTGTGATGATCTTGTAAGGTTGGTTTTGTTATTATAATCATTATTACTATTATTAAAATTTTACAGATGATAACTATAAAGATCAAGGTTTATGTAAATTCTGTATGCAAACCTGAAATGTAATTTGGTGCCACACCATACATAAGACATCGTACCGTAGTCGCCTCCATTTTGTACCCACTGGACAGCCTGACTCATAGCAGAGGCAAAATTGCGTTTCTTTCTTGATATAGTCCTGAAAGGGAAAGAGACAGACAAGACTTTGGAGACAGACCTGAATTCAAAGGAGACTCTCTTCCTTGCTAGACCAGTGCCCTTGGGTGAGGCAGAAAGCATACCTGTGCCTCAGTTTTCTCATCTATAAAAGCAATATAGTATATGCCCATGGCATGACAGATGTGAAAATAAAATGACATAGCAGGAAGGAAGTGGCTGTTACCTAGAAGCATCATTCGGTACTTGTGGATTGACTCTGCTTTCCCCCTGCAACAGCAGCTCTAGTGTTTTGTTTTTTAATGATCCTATTAGAAAACAAATCTGTATTATTTTGTATTCACTTTTTGTATTTGTATCCTGTATTATATTCTTTACTGTTTTCTATTTGTGTTTTTTTTTTTTTTTCTGCAGTGTCCAAGATTGTTAACATGGTTCCTGTTGATTTTTACCAGTTACCAGCCTCTACTTGCATGGATTATACTCATAAGCCTCAACTTAGAAGATCATTGAGTTAGATTCTTCAAGATTCTTGGCAGTAGTAACAATACTGCTAGTCCACCGACTGCTGAATAGGTATTAAACCTCTGAGTATTGCATGGAATATTGAAAGTTAAGGCTTGGTGAGCTCAAGGGAGTTCGCAGTGGCCATTTCAATACCTATGAGACCTTGGAAATGTATTTAACTTCTTTGTGCTTTAGTTTTCTCATTGGCATGGTGGGTTAAAGATGAAAAGCTTTGAGAAGATTGACATGATACATATAAAGTACTCAGTGCCTTGCATGCAGCAAGTGTTCAGTCAGTACTAAAAATTAAGATCATTAGCTAAAATATTTAAATTGCCAACATACTTTGGGTCATAGAGAAAGCGAGGGAATTCCAGAAAAACATCTACTTCTGCTTCATTGATTACACTAAAATTTTGACTGTGTGGATCACAACAAACTGTGGAAAATTTTTAAAGAGACACTAATACCAGAACACCTTACCTGACTCCTGAGAAACGTGTATGCAGGTCAAGAAGCAACAGTTAGAATCAGACCTGGAACAACTGACTGATCCAAAATTAGGAAAGGGGTATGTCAAAGCTGTATATTGTTACCCTGTTTATTTAACTTCCATGCAGAGTAAATCATGTGAAATGCCTGGCTGGATGAATCACAAGCTAGAGTCAAGATTGCCAGGAGAAATATTAACAACCTCAGATATGCAGATGATACCATTTTAATAGAAAATGAAGAAGAATTAAAGAATTTCTTGAGGGTGAAAGAGGAAAGTGAAAAAGTTGGTTTAAAACTCAACATTCAAAACCTAAGATCATGATATCCAGTCCCAACACTTCATAACAAATAGAAGGGAAAAAAGTAGAAACAGTGATAAATTTTCTTTTCTTGGGCTCCAAAATCAAAGTACATGGTGATTGCAGCCATGAAATTAAAAGACCCTTGCTCCTTGGAAGAAAAGCTGTGACAAACGTAGACACCATATTAAACAGCAGACACATCACTATGCCAACAAAGGTCCATCTAGTCAAAGCTATGGTTTTTCCAGTAGTCATGTATGGATGTGAGAGTTGGACCGAAAGGAAGGTTGAACCCCAAAGAATTGATGCTCTCGAATTGTGATGCTGGAGAAAAACCTTGAGTATCCTCTGGACTGAAAGGAGATCAAACCAGTCAATTCTAAAGGAAATCAACCCAGAATATTCACTGGAAGGACTGATGTTGAAGCTGAAGCTCTAATACTTTGGCCACCTGATGCAAAGAGCATTTTTGCATCAGGTGGCCAAAGTATTAGTATCCCAGATCCTAATGCTGGGAAAGATTGAAGGCAAAAGGAGAAGGGAGTAGCAGAGGATGAGATGATTAGATAGCATCACCAAATCAATGGACACGAATCTGAGGAAACTCTGGGAGATAGTGAAAGACAGGGGAGCCTGGTGGCTGCAGTCCATGGGGTTGCAAAGTGTCAGATACAACTTAGTGACTGAACAAAGACAGTAATACTTACCTGCTCTGTCACTTTTTCTTCCAATGTCCTTTATTCTGCTTCTTCTGAGACCATTTCCCATTCCTCCACCTCTGCCTACTATCTCTTTTGTAATCAGTAATAAACTATCAAATGAATGACCCCTTAATGGTTGTTTATCCTTAGAATCAGAGAGTTCAACTGATTCTGTGTTGTTGCCATGGAACTTTACTCCCCTTTCTGAGCTCTCTCCTCAACCTAATTTGCAGTGTAGTTATGAGGACTGAGTCCATGCTAGTTTGGTGGAAATTCATTGAATCTTACATGTCTGTTGAAAGTTTTTTAAACATGAATTTTTAAGCTGAGAATAGACTATTTTAGAATTCTGTATTTAAAAAAGTTTAACTCTTGTGATTGCAAGGAGATCCAACCAGTCCATTCTGAAGGAGATCAGCCCTGGGATTTCTTTGGAAGGAATGATGCTACAGCTGAAACTCCAGTACTTTGGCCACCTCATGCGAAGAGTTGACTCATTAGAAAAGATTCTGATGCTGGGAGGGATTGGGGGCAGGAGGAGACGGGGACAACAGAGGATTAGATGGCTGGATGGCATCACTGACTCGATGGACGTGAGTCTGAGTGAACTCCGGGAGTTGGTGATGGACAGGGAGGCCTGGCGTGCATGGGGTTGCAGAGAGTTGGACACGACTGAGCGACTGAATGGAACTGAACTGAATTCTTGATGAAAGTGAAAGAGGAGAGTGAAAAAGTTGGCTTAAAGCTCAACATTCAGAAAACTAAGATCATGGCATCTGGTCCCATCACTTCATGGGAAATAGATGGGGAAACAGTGGAAACAGTGTCAGACTTTATTTTGAGGGGGCTCCAATATTACTGCAGATGGTGATTGCAGCCATAAAATTAAAAGACGCTTACTCCTTGGAAGGAAAGTTATGACCAACCTATATAACATATTAAAAACCAGAGACATTACTTTGCCAACAAATGTCTGTCTAGTCAAGGCTATGGTTTTTCCTGTGGTCATGTATGGATGTCAGAGTTGGACTGTGAAGAAAGCTGAGCACCAAAAAATTGATGCTTTTGAACTGTGGTGTTGGAGAAGATTCTTGAGAGTCCCTTGGACTGCAAGGAGGTCCAACCAGTCCATCCTAAAGGAGATTATTCCTGGGTGTTCATTGGAAGAATTGATACTGAAGCTGAAACTCCAGTACTTTGGCCACCTCATGTGAAGAGTTGACTCATTGGAAAAGACGCTGATGCTGGGAGGGATTGGGGGCAGGAGGAGAAGGGGACAACAGAGGATGAGAGGGCTGGATGGCATCACAGACTCTTTGGACATGAGTCTGAGTAAACTCCGGGAGTTGGTGATGGACAGGGAGGCTTGGCATGCTGCGATTCATGGAGTCACAAAGAGTCAGACATGACTGAGTGACTGAACTGAACTGACTGAACTGAATACTTGTAAAATTCTAGCAACGTAGAATCCTTGATTCTAAGGCTGGGAAAGGATCCTCTCCACCATGTAAAGGGGATAAGGATCTGACATTTGTTGAACACATTAGGCTATATATATGTGCTATCTTATGCCATGACCATTTTTAAGGTAGTAGAATATGGTTTGAGAAGATTAGTTAAGTTGAGAAAAGTCACAAACCAAATAATTCTTTAACAGCTTTTTTCTTCCATCATCTCCCTTGTGCTGCTGACTCAAAAACCTGCACTTTGGGTCATACTAAGAACATTGTCATTTTCACTAAACAAGAGACACATATAACTTATGAAGATAGTGAAAAGTGATTATAAGTAGCAATTTTAATCAGCATTAAATTCTCTGGCTTAATGAAATAGTAGATGTGTTACCGGAGCATCATGAAATGTATCATCTCCATTATGTTTTTAGTACTATTTAAATTAGCCTAAGGCCTTTCTAATACTGTCATCATGGATTCACACTGTTTGTAGAATCTCAAAAGGGTAACTACTGATATGGTCTAATCAACTCACATAATACATCCAACAGCAACTGTCACAAATATGTATTGAATTCCATTCTAAACCAGGGAAATCCAGCTGCATCTGTATGGAGCTTATGTTTTAGTAGGAAGGGCAATTAACAAAATGAATAAGTAAATTATTTAGTATATTGGAAATGAAAAGTACTATGGGAAAAATAGAACAAGAAAGGAAGATAGCGAGTGTCAGTGTATGTGTGTATATGTGCAATTTTAAACAGGGTGAGTAAACTGAACAAGAAAAGTGAAATAACTTGCTAACAGTCATGCAGTTAGGAAACTGCAGATGGGAACCTGTTCTCAGTGTCCTGATTCATGATCTTACACTCTTAGCTTCTCAACTTAATTGGCTTCAGCCCTCTGAATTTTTTTTTTTTTAAACAAAGCCAAACCCTAGAAAAATCAGCAGTATGAAACTTTTCATTGGTGCAATCTTCAGAATTCTGTTTCAAGAGACAGGTACTTGTCTCAAAATTGCCTAAGCAAGAATAGGTAAGCTTTAGTGGATGGACAGCAAAGTGTTTCAAGTCATGTAAAAGCACAGGAGGATGATCTAACCCCTGGGAATGTGCATGTTGCCAGTATGGTCTTTCCATCACTCTTCTCTGCTCTCAGGTCAACCTCCTCCTCATGGCTAGACATTGGACTAATAACAATATTGTCTAAGACCCAGGAAATAGGGGTCCTGCTTTGTCCTGTGAATCAGGGATTGCTAAACTTTTGGAGCCTTTGCCTGCAGGCCTGATGGTGATGCCCCTTGGGACATTCCCTGGCTCTTTGAATCTCATGTGTGGTCAACCAGAGGCCATGAAGAGCTCTAGAACTTGGGCCTATAGAGCTGTCCTGGGACACTTAGCCTGCCAAACTTCTGAGAGTGAGCTTGGCAAGCAGACTGCTCCTCATGGCTGGTTAAGTATTTTGCAAGATTATGCGAGTTGGATCTCTGGAAAGGTGCCGACATACTAGTTTTAGGTGATTTCTGCTCAGGTCAGAAAGAAGACAAGTTTAGGGGTCAGGGATATAATGAGCCACTAACATCAATGGGCTTGAATCATTTGTATGGTCCCTGAATCAGAGGTGCCACTTCCAGTTTACAGCATCCGGTGAGTAGGGGTTAAGAGCAGTGGAACCTGCAACTCTGTTGCATGAATTGGGATTAACATTTTACTCTCTAGCTGTGTGATCCTGAGCATAATATTTGATCTCTTTAAGCCTCAGTTTCCTTATTTGCAAAATGGGGAGATGAGTTTTTACAGGTATTAATTGAGATCATGTTTGAGAAGTACTTAGAACAGCCCCTGATACATGGTAAGCAACCAATGTCCCATATGGAGCTTGGTTCCAAATCAAATGCTCTCAAGACCCAGTATTCTTTCGATTATATTGCATTACTTTTTCAGGTTAGAAGGAAGGAAGAAACCAAGAGTATAAGCAGGTTGTGATGGATCCACTTGATAATTAAGGCTTTTGGTCTGCAAAATGTCAGGCTGGATGAATCACAAGCTGGAATCAAGACTGTTGTGAGAAATATCAACAACTTCAGATATGCAGATGATATCACTTTAATGGTAGAAAGTGAAGAGGAACTAAATAGCCTCATGATGAGGGTAGAAAGGGAGAGTGAAAAACCTGGCTTAAAACCAAACATTCAAAAAATTAAGATCATGACATCCAGTCTCATCATGTCATGGCAAATGGGAGGTGAAAAAATGGAAATAGTGACAGATTTTCTTTTCTTGGGCTCCAAAATCACTGCAGACAGTGATTGCAGCCATGAAATTAAAAGATGCTTGCTCCTTGGAAGGAAAGCTATGACAAAACTAGACAGCGTATTAAAAAGCAGAGGCATCACTTTGCTGACAAAGGTCTGTATAATCAAAGCTATGATTTTTCCAGTTGTCATTTACAGATGTGAGAGTTGGACCATAGAGAAGGCTGAGCATTAAAGAATTAATGCTTTTGAATTGTGGTGGTGCGGAAGACCCTTGAGAGTTTCTTGGACAGGTAGGAAATCAAACCAGTTAATCCTAAAAGAAATCAACCCTGAATTTTCATTGGAAGGACTGATGCTAAAGCTGAAGCTCCAATACTTTGTCCATTTGATGTGAAGAGCTGACTCATTGGAAAAGATCCTGGTGCTGGGAAATATTGAAAGCAAAAGGAGAAGGGGGTGGCAGAGGATAAGATGGTTAGATAGCATCATTGACTCAATGGTCATGAGTCTGAGCAAACTCTGGGAGACAATGAAGGACAGGGGAGCTGGCGTGCTGCAGTCCATGGGATTGCAAAGATTCAGACATGACTTAGTCACTCAGCAACAAGTAGGAACACTTTGGGTTTACTGATGCTGACAGACACATATTTCTAAAATAAAACTCAAACTCAAAGTGTTTGATAGAAGCAAAATGAGAGCAATTACAATTTTGTTGAATGTTGCTTTTATTAGGGTAAACACACATAAAGCTAATTTCTATTTGGATTGCAAAATATTGACACTTAAGTAAATTTAACTCAGAATAAGGAATTATATCAAAGTCCAAAATGCTGGGGGGAAGTAATTGGCCCTTATATTGCACACAATAGTAAATTAAATTCAAATAGTTATTCCTGCAGCACTCAGGCTGTGACTTTAATTATCCTCAGAACTGGGGATTCAAAGTTAAAGTTTTCAGAGACTGTAATTTTTGTCCAGTTAATCATTTAACAGAATTAGCTTTATGTTATAGAGTTTTCCAGATTATAATTGGTATGAGGCTCACAGATTTAGAGAACAAACTTATGGTTCCCAGGGGGGAAGAATTGGGAGAAGAGATAGTGAGTTAAGGCTGGACATGTACACTTCAATATATTTAAAATAGATAACTAACAAGGTCCTACTGTATAGCACAGGGAACTCTGCCCAATGTTATGTGGCAGCCTGAATGGAAAGGGAGTTTGGGGGAGTCTGGATACATCTATGTCTATACTGAGTCCCTTTCCTGTCCATCTGAAACTATCACAACATTGTTAATTGGTTATACTCTAATATAAAACAAAAAGTTTTTTTTTTTTTAAATAGTGTGATGTTGTTGAGTGGGAATTTTAGTGACAACTAGAATTAAAAAATTCTCTTAGATGTTTAAATATTTGGCTGTGAGGTTTTTTTAAGGGATTAAAAAATCTTTTTCCCTATTATAATTTGTTCATGGTATCAGTTAGCCAAGAATGATTTATTGGGTTTCTATTATGTGCAAATTTCTGTGAAAGTGAAAGTCACTCAGTTGTATCCAACTCTTTGCAACCTATGGACTACACAATCCATGGAATTCTCCAGGCCAGAATACTGGAGTTGGTCATCTAACATTTTTCCAGTGGATCTTCCCAACCCAGGAACGGAACCAGGGTCTCCTGCATTGCAGGAGGATTCTTTACCAACTGAGCTATCAGGAGGACTAAACTCAGTGGTAACAGGCAAAGAAGAAAGAAAAGAGTATAGAAAGAGAGGAAGGAGAAAAAAATTCATACAAAATCCATATTTTAAGAATATCAGAATTCACAAGAGAGTGGGTGAATCAATAATAGAATATGTGTATGTATTAATATGTACATGTGTGTTACATACACGTGCATAGGTGAACATGACCATGTAAGAAACTGCTTTGATGAGAAAGAGTTAATAAATG
This sequence comes from Oryx dammah, assembly GCF_014754425.2. Lineage (NCBI taxonomy): Eukaryota > Metazoa > Chordata > Mammalia > Artiodactyla > Bovidae > Oryx > Oryx dammah. The sequence goes on along the minus strand of NW_024070187.1, from coordinate 108,625,918 downwards.
TGAATTCAACTTACTGCTAATCAAGTAGAGCAACAGTGGAGAAAGTGTATCATTTACAGTGGCCGTGGAGAGCTTTTGATGTTGTAAATAGGTGCCGACTTAAAAAAATATTCACAGCTTGAAGCTGAGACTTATGTTTCATTTGGTGGGAATTTGTAGGACTTCAAACCCAGGAGACAGCATCTTAAATAAGCCTGAGAGAACTGCTCTGAGGAGGCAAAGGGAGGAACTTGGTTATATAGAAGTTTCGTAATAGAGGGCAGGTAGGCTGAACATCAAAAGATTTTTTTTTTAAATTAAAGAAAACCAGATACCCAGGTTAAGTATTTTAGCACTTTTCTTTGTATTTGTTGTTGTTCAGTCACTAAGTCATATCTGACTCCTTGCAACCTCGTGGGCTGCAGCTCACCAGGCATCCCTGCCAGTCACTGTCTCCTGGAGTTTGCTCAAATTCATATCCATCGTCAGTGATGCTATGTAACCATTTCATCTTTTGTCACCCCCTCTACTGCCCTCAATCTTTCCCAACATCAGGGTCTTTCCAATGAGTGGCTTATTACATCAGTTGTCCAAATTATTGAAGCTTCAGCTTCAGCAACAGTCCTTCCAATGAATATTCAGGACTGATTTCCTTTAGGATTGACTGGTTTGATCTCCTTGCTGTCCAAGGGACTCTCAAGAGTCTTGACTACTGGAAAGAAAGAAAATTAGATATTCCACGTGAAGGAATTCAGTGGTTTTCCTCGTACGGGATGATACAGGAGGCTGGGTTCACTGAAATCAATCCTTTCGTATGCACCTCTGCTATCCTGGGCCAGTATCCTGTGTTTCCACATTCTGAGCTTCCTTTCCTCAGGGCTCACTGTAGGGAGGGGCTGCAGTCTGACAGTTGGTATTCTTCCTCTTCATAAGTGCGCTTAGGGCTGAAATCTTTGCTGATGACTGTGACGTGCTTGTTTACAGTCATGGCAGGAAATATTCATTTCTCATAGATTAAAGCCATGAAGGCAAACTGACCTTCAGTTCAGTTCAGTTCAGTCGCTCAGTTGTGTCCAACTCTTTGCGACCCCATGAATCGCAGCACGCCATGCCTCCCTGGACATCACCAACTCCCGGAGTTCACTCAAACTCACGTCCATCAAGTTGGTGATGCCATCATCTGTCATCCCCTTCTCCTCCTGCCCCCAATCCCTCCCAGCACCAGAGTCTTTTCCAATGAGTCAACTCTTCACATGAGGTGGCCAGAGTACTGGAATTTTGGCTTTAGCATCATTCCTTTCAAAGAACACCCAGGACTGATTGCCTTTAGAACGGACTGGTTGGACCTCCTTGCCGTCCAAGGGACTCTCAAGAGTCTTCTCCAACACCACAGTTCAAATGCATCAATTCTTCAGTGCTCAGCTTTCTTCACAGTCCAACTCTCACCTCCATACATGACCACTGGAAAAACCATAGCCTTGACTAGACGGACCTTAGTCGGCAAAGTAATGTCTCTGCTTTTGAATATGCTATCTAGGTTGGTCATAACTTTCCTTTTTTTTTAAATTTTTAATTTAATTAATTAATTTATTTTTTATTTTACTTTAGAATTCTGTATTGGTTTTGCCATACATTGACATGAATCCACCACGGGTGTACATGTGTTCCCATGTTCCAAGGAGTAAGCGTCTTTTAATTTCATGGCTACAATCACCATCTGCAGTGATTTTGGAGCCCCCAAAATAAAATCTGACACTGTTTCCTCATCTATTTCCCATGCCGTGATGGGATCAGATGCCATGATCTTCGTTTTCTGAATGTTGAGCTTTAAGCCAACTTTTTCACTCTCCTCTTTCACTTTCATCAAGAGGCTCCTCTTCACTTTCTGCCATAAGGGTGGTGTCATCTGCATATCTGAGATTATTGATATTTCTCCTGGCAATCTTGATTCTAGCTTGTGCTTCTTCCAGCCCAGGGTTTCTCATGATGTACTCTGCATATAAGTTAAATAAGCAGGGTGACAACATACAGCCTTGATGTACTCCTTTTCCTATTTGGAACCAATCTGTTCTTCCATGTCCAGTTCTAACTGTTGCTTCCTGATCTGCATATATGTTTCTCAAGAGGTTTCCCATCATGTTAAGATAGGCTCGATAAAGGACAGAAATGGTATGGACCTAACAGAAGCAGAAGATATTAAGAAGAGGTGGCAAGATTACAGAGAAGAACTGAACAAAAAATATCTTTACAACCAAGATAATCATGATGGTATGATCACTCACCTAGAGCCAGACATCCTGGAATGTGAAGTCAAGTGGGCCTTAGAAAGCATCACTACGAACAAAGCTAGTGGAGGTGATGGAATTCCAGTTGAGCTGTTTCAAATCCTGAAAGATGATGCTGTGAAAGTGCTGCACTCAATATGCCAGCAAATTTGGAAAACTCAGCAGTGGCCACAGGACTGGAAAAGGTCAGTTTTCATTCCAATCCCAAAGAAAGGCAATGCCAAAGAATGGTCAAACTACTGCACAATTGCTCTCATCTCACACGCTAGTAAAGTAATGCTCAAAATTCTCCAAGCCAGGCTTCAGCAATACGTGAACCGTGAACTCCCTGATGTTCAAGCTGGTTTTAGAAAAGGCAGAGGAACCAGAGATCAAATTATGAACATCCACTGGATCATGGAAAAAGCAAGAGAGTTCCAGAAAAACATCTATTTCTGCTTTATTGACTATGGCAAAGCCTTTGACTGTGTGGATCACAATAAACTGTGGAAAATTCTGAAAGAGATGGGAATACCAGACCACCTGACCTGCCTCTTGAGAAACTGACCTTCAGTTTACTATAATTTCAATTAGATATAGGCTGTGCATGAGAAGAATGCAGAAGCTCATCAAGTTCAAAGGTCTACAGATTAGCAGGAAAAGGCATTTTCTTATCTTTAGAGATAGAGTGGGACAAAGAGTCAGACAGGACTGAGCAACTGAACTGAACTGAGAGAGGCCTAAAGACAACATACAATCATGAGATTAGCTTGAAGGTGTAGGAGAGTAGGTCGGATCTGGGAGTGGTGTTCTGTTGAGAACAAGGGCCTTGAGACTAACCTTTCTTTAAGTTATGAAGCACTATTGCACTCCACAGGCAAGACTGAGAATGTCTCAGCTCAAAATTAGAGAAATGTTTGAGAGAATCAAATTACTAAATTAGTTATTCTAAACTAGTATTTTTTTTTTTTTTGGTCTTAAGAATTCTATATACATTTGGTCTTTTAACAATATGTGATGTTTAAGAGAACTGACTACAGTTTCAAATGTGTAGTTAAGGACAGTCCCTTGTGAGCCATCGTTGAACATGCAGACTCTGTCGTGGACCTGAGTTCTCCAGTATCAAACAGACTGATGGGTTTCTGAAATAGTAAAGTCCAGGTGGCAGCATTGAACAGTTGAAGCAAACTGAAGATAGTTACCATCAGTTCAGTTCATTTCAGTTGCTCAGTTACCATAGGGACAGCCAAGCCAGGCTGGCAATCAGAATACCTTGACTAACAGCAGAGCATACAATAAATTCAATGCTTAATGTAATAGAGTATGTTGATGCAAGGGGCCAGGTGGATGGATAATTCATGTCTTTTCTACCCTCTCCCCTTCCTTCCACCCTCCTGTCCTCCCTTCCTTCCTTTTTTCCCCTTTCTTCATTCCTTTTTACAATAGAAAATTGTGGTTTCTCATTCACTTTTAAAATTGTGAGTTAATTCAAAGGCTGAGGATCTATTACTGAAGACAAACTATAATTTCCCAGGAAATTAGAATGGGTGATGGATTATGGGTAAAGGTGATAATGAATTTTAGGTATTGCCTGGGGACTGCAAAAGTGGAGACTTCAGCATGTTCCATCTTATATCAAGTTTATCCAGACAGACAGACTTGTCAGCTACCCCTTGGAAAGGACTCTATGACCGTCTGCTCTGATCAGGAACTTCGTGATCTAGTACAGGGGACACTTACTGTGTGGCTGTTGACCACTCAAAATATGGCTGATCCAATTCAGTATATGCCATGGGTAAGTTTTGAAGACAGTATGAGTAGAGGAAGGTCAAGTATCTCATTAATGTTTTCACACTGATTTTTGAAAAGATCATATTTTTTATTTTTATTTATTTTTATTTTATTTTTACTTTATTTTACTTTACAATACTGTATTGGTTTTGCCATACATTGACATGAATCCACCACGGGTATATACAAGCTCCCAATCCTGAATCCCCCTCCCACTTCCCACCCCATATCATCTCTCTGGATCATCCCCATGCACCAGCCCCAAGCATCCTGTATCCTGTATCAAGCCTAGACTGGCACTTCGTTTCTTACATGATAGTATACATGTTTCAAAGCCATTCTCCCAAATCATCCCACCCTCTCCCTCTCCCTCAGAGTCCAAAAGTCCGTTCTATACATTTGTGTCTCTTTTGCTGTCTCGCATGCAGGGTCATCATTACCATCTTTCTAAATTCTGTATATATGTGTCAGTATACTGTATTGGTGTTTTTCTTTCTGGCTCACTTCACTCTGTATAATCGGCTCCAGTTTCATTCATCTCCTTAGAACTGATTCAAATGTATTCTTTTTAATGGCTGAGTAATACTCCATTGTGTATATGTACCACAGCTTTCTTATCCATTCATCTGCTGATGGACATCTAGGTTGTTTCCATGTCCTGGCTATTATAAACAGTGCTGCAATGAACATTGGGGTACATGTGTCTCTTTCAATTCTGGTTTCCTTGGTGTGTATGCCCAGCAGGGGGATTGCTGGGTCATAAGGCAGCTCTATTTGCAATTTTTTAAGGAATCTCCACACTGTTTTCCATAGTGGCTGTACTAGTTTGCATTCCCACCAACAGTGTAAGAGGGTTCCCTTTTCTCCACATCCTCTCTAGCATTTATTGCTTGTAGACTTTTGGATAGCAGCCATTCTGACTGGTGTGAAATGGTACCTCATTGTGGTCTTGATTTGCATTTCTCTGATAATGAGTGATGTTGAGCATCTGAAAAGATCATATTTTAGATTAAAATAGATTAAATTGATTTTATTTCTTTCCTTTTGCCTTTTTGAGTACAGTTACTAGAAAATTTTAAGTCATGTATGTGGCTTGCATATTTTATCTGAGCTGTAACAAAAGGAGGAGAGAATGGGCATTTTAAAATTCTGCCCTGTATAAGATGACAATATCATTTATTATTCAAGCAGTGATGTTTGGAGTGTGGAAGTGGGTTATGTAGAAAGGATGTCAGGGCAAAGGGCAGGAACTGGGGCTGTCCTAGGCAACTGAAGGTGTGAGGTCACCCTGCAAGTGAATAACGTGAATGTGACAGCTCTATATGTCTCCCAAAGGCTAGGATTTTTGATGTTGCTTTTTCTTTCACTAAACTCAACTCTTATGCTGAATTAAACACAGGCACATTGGGCCACTGACAAGCAGGTTTTGAATTCAGGATCTGATCTTAGTTAAAAAGGGCGTTTTGACTCCAGAAAAGCCTGCCAGGAGGAAACATGTGAAAAGCAGTCAGACTTTTAGCAAAAAAAAAATAAATAAATGTTCTCAAAGTTTTAAGCCAGGAGTTTGTGAGTGGGACACATGAGGTCCTTAACTCCCTTGAAGTTTGGGGCAAAATCCTGTATTATTTTTCTAGGAAGATATGATATTTATCACATTCTGAAAGGGTGAATATACCTAGGGCCCCATTCGGCCCTGTACAGAGGGACCATTTTGCACTTCCTTGGGGGTCTGTCACTTTGTGGGCCAATTTCCTCCTGCAAAGGATGCCAAGGCCCACAAGGAGGGGGTCTGCATGGCCCACAGGCACCCTGTGTATTAACACTTCAGCATTGCAGGCAAGCTAATCCGTCTCTTAAGCTGCTTGGCTGAGCAACTTTTCCAGATCTGATAGAAGGATTTAACCTTTCCTTTTTCCCTCTTGGCACACACTCAATGGAATCCAAATAAAGCATTAAAGAGACTTGAAAGGGACTTTCCATTACCAAACAATTCAGTTTAAATTTCCGACCTTTCCTCTACCTTCTTTTTTTTTCCATTCCCTCCTTTCTTCTTCAACATTTGGGATTCAAGGTTGGCATAAAAGCCTCTGGGGACATGTGGAGAGCCAGAGACGAGGAACGTGAGTGGAATTTTCCAAATTAAGGCGGCTTATTGGCCTCGGTTGTCAAGTGAACTGGGGAGGCCTGGCTTTCAGGTTCCGCCTGAGAGCAGGAGAGCTTTGACATCTGGGAGAGAGCTTAGGCCACCGTGGCTGAAGCCACATATGCTTTGGCTTCACAGAACTCTGCATTTTTTACAATGCATCCTGCTGTGGGTTCGATCCCTGGGTTGGAAAGATCCCCTGGAGAAGGAAATGGAAACCCACTCCAGTAGTCTTGCCTGCAGAATGCCATGGACAGGGGAACCTGGGGACTACCTTCTATGGGGTCATAAAGAGTCAGACACTGCTGAAGCAACTTAGCATTCATGTATTTATTCCTGTTGTTTGGGGAAAGTAAATTCAACATGTCTTAACTGAACAGCTAAGATGTCAGAAACTGTCCTGCTCTTAGGATGAAAATAGCAGTTAGGATTTAATGGGAACTTATATGTGCAACGTATTCTGTTGGCCTGAAAACACTAGGTTCAGATATTTTTTCCCCATTTGACAGATGAGAATACTGAGGCACAGAGTTAAGTTCATCTACAAGTTCTCATAGACTGGATGTAGAAGAGCCAGAATACAAAACCACGTAGTGGGGCTGGAGAGCCAGGACTTAGAGTAGAAAGGGAACTTAGCAGGAAGGCCTGGGACTTAGAGAAACATCAATCAATTTTAACAGTGATGGTGAGGAGGGGAAGGAGTCAGAAGGAAAAAAAAAAACCTCATGTTTTGTTGGTTAAAAATAACATTTGTTTCTTATTACCCTGATAGTAAAATAGTAATCCATGTTTATGATAATGACTTTGGAATTACTCCTACAAAAAACACCAAATATAAAAGGTTTTATAGCTAGTTCTTTCAACTGTGCTAGGGAAAGTTAATGTACATGCTGTACAAAGAGATGGAGAGTTTGAACAGAAATATTTAATATTCCTTATAATAACAATAGCTAACACTTGTTGTTGTTGTTCAGTTACTAAATCACAAGGTTCTAACTCTGTTACCTCATGGACTGTAGCACACCAGGCTCCCCTGTCTTTCACTGTCTCCTGGAGTTGCCTCAAACTCATGTCCATTGAGTCAGTGATGCTCTTTAACCATCTATTAGAGAGAGATGGAACAACCTCTCTTTCCCTTCTTCTTATACCTTCAATCTTTCCCAGCATCAGGGTCTTTTCCAATGAGTTGGCTCTTTGCCTCAGGTGGGCAAACTATTGGAGCTTCAGCTTCAGCACTTATTGCGTGCTTACCAAATGTCAATTACTATTCTAAGCTTTTCATTTATGTTAGCTCTTGCAGTAGCCCTATGAGCTGACTATTACTATTATTATTATTAATATTTGCCTTTTAGAGACAAGGTTAAGTGAAGTAGCTTGCCTTGGATCATGCATGCTATTGAGTAGAGCCTGAATCCATGTAATCTGGCTGCAGAGCCAGACCTATTAGTCACTCAACTACATGACCACCTTTTCATGACATAGGTTCAAAAGTCTCTACTTTTTTTTTTGTTATTCTTCTCCATGCCTGTTTAGTTGATCAGTGAAGCCAAGTATGTCAATCTGTGTACAACATCTGGAAATAACAGAATGCTTTTGCCAGGGTACTGCAACAAAAATTAGAAGCAGTTTACAGCAAAGACTTGAAGGCAAGAGATGGGAGATGCACATGGCAGAAGGGGAAGCAACTGAGAGTTATTCTTGTGAGTGGAAATTAATTCTTTTCTGACTCTGCCCCCTAATAGGAGGTGATCTATTGACATTTGTTGACTAAATGAATGTTTGGTGTAGCTAGTATGAGGAATCAAATATGGTGAAGATGCTGAAATAAGTGGTGTGGGGTTTTTGTTGCTGTTGTGTTGGTCCCTGATAGCTTTCTAAGAAAATATATTTCGAGAGCACGCTTCAGGGCAAGGTGTATAAAGTGATACAATTATAAACAAAAACCCCAATGTGAGTGACTGATCAATCTGAAAATCATTGGACAGTAAATGGTGAGATGCTTCTTTTTGGGCTCATCAGCTTAAGTAGGGGGATTGGAACATCCCAAATGATAGTCATCATTTGCCTTTTGGAATGAATTCTTTCTTACCAAATTCTGTTCCCCTTGGAGGTGCAACTACATCATTATGAGAAAAATGAGTAGATTCTTTTGTGGTCAGAAGACACTTTGGAACCAGTGTAGCAGAGCTGAGCCTTGGATTTGAGTCCTAACTGTTCTCCTTTGCAAATGCATAAGATTGGCTGAGTCACTAAATTTCTTTGACTTCTCTGTGCTTATCTTTCCTGACGTATGGGAAGTACTAAACCTTATTTATTGAAAGGATGGATGAGTTAATTTTTAAAAAGTTAACTTCTGGACAGGGTAAAACAGATGATCTTATTTTCAAAGTATAAACAGAGACACAGATTTAAAGAACAAATATATGGTACGGAAGGGGAAGGGGCGTAGGAGAAAGTAGGAGATTGGGACTCACATGTATACACTATTGATACTAAGTGTAAAACAGATACCTAATGGAACATACTGGATAGCACAAGGAACTCTTCTTAAGGCACTGTGGTGACATGACTGGGAGAGAAGTCCAAAAGGGAAGGGATATATACATGTAGCTGATTCATTTTGATGTACAGTAGAAACTCACACCACATTGTAAAGCAACTATAGTCCAATAAAAATTAATTAAAGAAAGAAAAACAGCTTCCTTTCGGCCTGTCATCTAGTGCTTCTGTCAATGTGGTCATTGTCGTGTCAATAGCATCTCTAAAGAGTCCAGGGGTCTTAGAAAGAAGCTCTCAAACAGCCTTAGTTAGAGAAGCCTTCATTTTGAAGGTATTCTATTTTCACTCATTGAATAATTGCTAGATAAATCCAGCCTCATTCTTTAATGACCCACCAGGCAGATTATAAAATAACATGTTTATGAATTTGTCTCAGGCTGAATTCCAACCAGCTGTTAGAGAGGCTCTAAAAAGCATATGCATATTGTTTCATGATTGTTAAACGAAATGTTGGCTACTGTTATTCAATCTGCCTAAAATTGACATTTAATTTAATAATATGATGAAAACCTAAAAAAAAAAGAAATAACATGGCTTATTATGTACATTCTCTTTCCACCCACTTACTCCATAGAATCCCTCTTCTTTGAAAGCCCTTAATATTTTATAGCTGAATCTTACATACCCACAATCTCTCTGAGGCCTTGTTACAATTCAGTGGAACAGGGTTACTAGTAGAATTCTGTAATTTTAGGCCTTATTCAGGAGAAGTTAACTATGGAAATTCTAAGAAGACATTCTCCTTAAGTATATAGAAGGCATGTATCCAGTAACTATACTCAAATAGTCATTTATAAAGATACACTATACATAAGTAAAAATCTTTATTGTTGTTGTTAGGTGCTAAGTTGTGTCTGATGCTTTGAGACCCCATCACAGCATGCCAGGCTTCCCTGTCCTTTACCATCTCCTGGAGTTCGCTCAAACTCATGTTCATTGATTCAGTGATGCCATCCAACCATCTCATTTTCTGTTGCCCCCTTTTCCTCTTGCCTTCAATCTTTCCCAACATCAGAGTCTTTTCCAATTAGTCAGCTCTTCACATTAGGTGGCCAAAATTTTGTAGCTTCAGCTTCAGCATCAGTCCTTCCAATGAATATTCAGGATTGATTTCCTTTAGGATTGACTGGTTTGATCTTGTTGTTGTCCAAGGGACTCTCAAGAGTCTTCTCCAACACCACAGTTCAAAAGCATCAATTCTTCTGTGTTCAGCTTTCTTTATAGTCCAACTCTCACATCCATATATGACTACTGGAAAAATCATAGCTTTGAGTATACAGACATTTGTCAGAAAACTGACATCTGTGCATTTTAATATGCTGTTTAGGTTTGTTATAAATCTTTTAAAACATTTGTTTTTTGGTATATTTAGAAAACAGTGCTAATATTTTTGAAGCCTTAGCACGTGCAGGGCTCTGTGCTAGATGTTTTATTTGCAAACATGAGTTGTCCTTTGCTTATGAAATTAGCACAAGTTATCAGCTTAAAACAACACATATTCATCTATCTGTTAGTTTCTGTGGGTCAGGAATTCAGGCTGGGTGCTGCTTAGGGACTCATGAGGCCACAACCAAGGTGATTCCTGGGCTGTGTTCTCAACTGGAGGCTCAACTAGGAAGGAATCTGCTTTCAAATTCCCTCAGGTTATTTCCCTGCAGTTTTGTGATTTGGCCACGCTCAGGTCACAGAGGCTGCCTGCAGTTTCCCGACTTATTGCCCCCTCTGGAGGTAGGTCTCAATATTTGTCTCTGCAAGGCCAGCAGGGAGATCTCTTTCTCTTCTCTGCTAAAATAAAGTCTTATAGAAGGGAACCTAATCTTGGGGCTAATAGCCTATCACCTTTGACATATTCTATTGGTTAGAATCAAGTCACACTCAGGAGGTTACATAGGGCATAAACCAGGAGGCAGAGATCATGGGTACATTGATGGAATTCTACCAAAATGCATAACCTCTTTTAATTCTCATAATTGCTCCACAAGTCATATTTCATTACTGTTCTCAGCACCTAGAGACAAGGAAGTAGGGGCAATTTAGAGTCAAGATAATGCACACAAATGAAGATGTCGGAGCAAGTGTTTGAATCTTATGTTTGGATAGAAAAACTGGGACTTCAGCCACCTACACTCATACCATATATATATATATATATTGCTTTAAATAACAGAGCGAACACCTGTTATTTGTTGAATGTAGGACTCTGTTTCAATACATACATTTTCTCTTCATCCTGACATCACGCCCAATAGGGAGCTGCAATAATCTTTGGTATACAAAAGAGAAAGCTTATGCTTAGAAAGTTATTGCTCTGTGACTTTGGGCAAGTTACTTGCCTCTCTGATCATCCTTCTACTCACCTAAAAGAGGGAGATTGATGATAACTATTACCTAAGATTGTTGTGAGGATTAAAAGAGACAACACATGCAGAATATTTAGCTGAGTGTCTGCCAGACACTCAATGGATGCTAATTAGTCTTGATTTTAAGACTGATGAATTTCACATAAGTATCTTTAAAGATGTAAAACTTTGACAGCCTGAGAGTAGAACAAGTTAGCTTTAAGAAACTGTCTCCTTTGCCTCTAGTTACTTCTGCTGATTTTCAGAAAATTCTGTACAGCTATTCTGCTCCTGGGCTTTTTATTTCAGACTTACTCTTCTTATCCTGGTCCTGCTAAGTCCCCTCTGAAGCTAACCAAAACTTGAGTGGGTTTTATGGGCATCACATATCACAAGAGTTCCTCTGGGGAGCTTGGGGATTTTCCTCATCCATCCTCCATCCCTTTCCACTTACTTTTCCCCCTTTGCTTCCGTCATGGGGTCCAGGGATGGGACTATAGGTCCTTACCTCCATTTTCTTCTTCCCCCTCTAATAGGACTTAATGAGGATAGGTTAAATAGGGAATTCATTCCCTAGGTCAGAGGTTTTCTAAGGGATTCTCTGTTTTCAGTCCTTTACTGGGCTCTGTGGATGTAGCGAGCAATAAGATCTGGCCTCTGTCTTCTAAATCTGCTGATGGTGAAACTAGAAAACATTTTTATGCATGGAAAATTCTCCAGGAGGTTTCCTGAGGTTAACAAAAAGATGGACATCAGAGACTGGTGACAACAAAGGTTTCTAGAAAAGGCATTAGTTTGGGCACCAGGTCAGCCTGGGCTCTGATCTCAGTTCTGCCTCTTGCTAGCTGTATGACCTTGGTCAAGGAATCACTTTATCTATGGGCTTTCGGCTTAATCGATGGGCTTTGGTTTCCTCACCCATCATAGAGGAATAATAGTAACATTTTCCTCATATGTTGCTGTGATGCCTAAATGATGATATCATACAGTGAGAGTACCCCAACATTAAAAGATGCTCTGTGTGTGCTCAGTAGCTCAGTCTTGTCTGACTCTTTTGTGAGTTTATTGAGCTTCTCTGGCCATGGAATTTTCCAGGCAAGAATACTGGATCAGGTTGCCATTTCCTATTCCAGGGCATCTTCTCAACTCAGGGATTGAACCTGTGCCTCTTGAGTCTCCTGCTTTGGCTGGGGATTCTTTACCATTGAGCCACCTGGGAACTGAAAGACACTCTACAAATGGGAATTAAGATACAGGACTGAAATAAATTGAAGAAAAACAAACAATTGAGAAAATCTTGACCTTGGAAAAATCCGTGGCACTTATATTTTATCCAAAGCAATTATCACTTCATTATCTTTTATTCTCTTTTCCAAAGCAAATTATAGATCATACTTAAAACTTAAGATCATAACATATTTATATGATTTCCAAGGGTGGAAAAGCTTGCCTTGAAACCAGGAACCATCTCATTAGTACCATTTCTTAGATTAGGAGAACATTGTGTAGTGGGAAACACCCCCTACATCTGGAGACATAATTTATACTTCCCGTTTATAGCTTCAGCTGAGGTTATGCATATCTGAGTCTGTGTTAGGAGAGTCATTGGCATTCCAAGAAGACAGAAAGTGTTTTAAGTGTCTCCCATTTAAACAATTGCAACAGCCCATGATAGAACGTTCATCCTGAGAAGAAAGACCCTTGTGAGTAATTAAACTCATGGAAAATAGTAATGCAATTTATGAAAGCATTCCAGTATGGGACAACTTTACTTGATTTTGGAGACAAAATTAAACAGATTTTACCTAATAGGTGATCATGTTAACAAATTTAATTTGGGAAAATTCCACACTGTTTTCTGTGGACCAATGACAGGTGGGGCAAACATGTATTTTATTTAGTTTTGCTCTGCTGTGCTTAGTTGCTCAGTCATGTCTGATTCCTTGTGGCCCCTTGAACTGTAGCCTGCCAAGCTTCTCTGTCCATGGGATTCTCCGGGCAAGAATACTGGAGTCAGTTGCCATGCCCTCCTCCAGGGAATCTTCCCAACAGGGAATAGAACCCAGGTCTCCCACGTTCTTTCCTGTATGAACCACCAGGGAGGCTTTGTTTTGTTTTCAGTTCAGTTCAGTTCAGTTGCTCAGTCATGTCCAACTCTGTGACCCCATGAATTGCAGCATGCCAGGCCTCCCTGTCCATCACCAATTCCCGGAGTTCACTCAGACTCATGTCTATCGAGTCAGTGATGCCAATCAGCCATCTCATCCTCTGTCATCCCCTTCTCCTCCTGCCCCCAATCCCTCCCAGCATCAGAGTCTTTTCCAATGAGTCAATTCTTTGCATGAGTGGCCAAAGTATTGGAGTTTCAGCTTTAGCATCATTCCTTCCAAAGTATCTGGTCCCATCACTTAATGGGAAATAGATGGGGAAACAGTGGAAATAGTGTCAGACTTTATTTTGGGGGGCTCCAAAATCACTGCAGATGGTGATTGCAGCCATGAAATTAAAAGACGCTTACTCCTTGGAAGGAAAGTTATGACCAACCTAGACAGCACATTGAAAAGCAGAGACATTACTTTGCCAGCAAAGGTCCATCTAATCAAGGCTATGGTTTCTCCAGTGGTCATGTATGGATGTGAGAGCTGGACTGTGAAGAAAGCTGAGCACCGAAGAATTGATGCTTTTAAACTGTGGTGTTGGAGAAGACTCTTGAGAGTCCCTTGGACTGCAAGGAGATCCAACCAGTCCATTCTAAAGGAGATGAGTCCTGGGTGTTCTTTGGAAGGACTGATGCTAAGGCTGAAACTCCAGTACTTTGGCCACCTCATGTGAAGAGTTGACTCATTGGAAAAGACTCTGATGCTGGAAGGGATTGGGGGCAGGGGGAGAAGGGGACGACAGAGGATGAGATGGCTGGATGGCATCACCGACTCAATGGGCATGAGTTTGAGTGAACTCTGGGAGTTGGTGATGGACAGGGAGGCCTGGCGTGCCGTGATTCATGGGATTGCAAAGAGCCAGACATGACTGAGCAACTGAACTGAACCGAACTGAATATGAGCTTGATTTGGGGGTAGAAGTCACTCAGGGAGAACAGGGAATGACTGAACATTTTAGATCAGCTTGGAGCCAGGATGGGCTTTATTTAGACCTTGAGTATAAAAGACAGTTTAGAAAGAACGGAATTACACTCCACTCTCTTACATAGATTGTTATAGTTTTTAATGGAGATGCATAGCTTATATCATATAAACTTTTTATTTTTCCACGTTTGCATATCTTCCACTTGGGTCTCTTCTATTGGCTGCCAAAGTCATTCCAAGAATATGAAATTAATTTTTCTTTCCAGAGCTCACATTCACACCTTGCTTATTTAGCTTCCTTTCTACAAAATCTCAGTGTTATTAAAGAATATTCTGTTCTCCCCTGTACAACTGCTGGGACTTCTCAGGTGACACCAGTGGTAAAGAATCCATCTGTCATTGCAGATGTGGCTTCAATCCCTGGGTCAGGAAGATCCCCTGGAGGAAGCAAGGCAACCCACTCCAGTATTCTTGCCTGGAGAGTCCCAAGGACAAGAGGAGCCTGGCAAGCTACAGTATGTAGAGTCTCAGTGAGTCAGACCTGACTGAAGCGACTGAGCACACACATGCTCACACACACACACACGTGCGCGCGCGCACACACACACACATATATACACACACATTATATATATATATAATTGCCACTGTCCTAATCAAGAGCTCCCTATATCCACTCATTTCTAATAACCATCTAAAATAGTGATGGGCTTACTCAGTTGATGACTATCCATCATTCATTCACTCCAGAAATATTTCTTCTGATTTACAATTTGTGGATCCCTGTTATAAATTTGAGAGTTATAACAGGCAACAATATCTTTTTCTCTCTGAGCTTATAGCCCAGCATCAGATAAAAATTATTACATACAGTATTTCAGGGAAGCGATGAGTATTTCAGCGATGGGTATTGTTTCAGAGTAAGAGCAATGTGCTTTGGGAGTGCATAAGAAACAATACTTAAAATAGCCTAGATGTTCAGGGAAGTCTCCTAGAAAAGGTGACAATAACTTAGACCTAAAGATTTATATGCAGATAACACCACTCTTATGGCAGAAAGTGAAGAGGGACTAAAAAGCCTCTTGATGAAAGTGAAAGAGGAGAGTGAAAAAGTTGGCTTAAAGCTCAACATTCAGAAAACTAAGATCATGGCATCTGGTCCCATCACTTCATGGGAAATAGATAGGGAAACAGTGGAAACAGTGTCAGACTTTATTTGGAGGGGCTCCAAAATCACTGCAGATGGTGATTGCAGCCATGAAATTAAAGACGCTTATTCCTTGGAAGGAAAGTTATTACCAGTCTAGATAGTATATTAAAAAGCAGAGACATTACTTTGCCAACAAAGTTCTGTCTAGTCAAGGCTATGGTTTTTCCTGTGGTCAGGTTTGGATGTGAGAGCTGGACTGTGAAGAAAGCTGAGTGCCAAAGAATTGATGCTTTTGAACTGTGGTGTTGGAGAAGACTCTTGAGAGTCCTTTGGACTGCAAAGAGATCCAACTAGTCCATTCTAAAGGAGATGAGTCCTGGGTGTTATTTGGAAGGACTGATGCTAAGGCTGAAACTCCAGTACTTTGGCCACCTCATGTGAAGAATTGACTCATTGGAAAAGACTCTGATGCTGGGAGGGATTGGGGGCAGGGAGAGAAGGGGACGACAGAGGATGAGATGGCTGGATGGCATCACCGACTCAATAGGCATGAGTTTGAGTGAACTCCGGGGGTTGGTTTTGGACAGGGAGGCCTGGTATGCTGCCATTCATGGGGTCGCAAAGAATCGGACATGACTGAGCAACTGAACTGAACTGAACTGAAAGATTTAATGAGTTCATCAAAGAGAGGTGACTGAGACTGTGTTTCTGGCAAAAGTAGTGGGATGTGTGAGGTTTGGAGTTTGGTGAAAGCTTAGCGTTTTGGGCACTTGAAAGAAGTCTATTTTGACTGGACTCTGATGCTTTCAAATTGTGGTGCTGGAGAAGACTCTTGAGAGTCCCTTGGACATCAAGGAGATCAAACCAGTCAATCCTAAAGGAAATCAACCCCAAATATTCATTGAAAGGACTGATGCTGAAGCTGAAGCTCCAATACATTGGCCACCAGATGTGAAGAGGTGACTCATTTGAAAAGACCCTGATGCTGGGGAAGATTGAAAGCAGGAGGAGAAGAGGACAACAGAGAATGAGATGATTGGATGGCATCACCAACTCGATGGACGTGAGTTTGAGCAAACTCTGGGCGATGGTGAAGGACTGGGAAGCTTAACATGCTGTATACCATGGGGTCTCAAAGAGTTGGGTGTGACTTAGTGACTGAACAGCAGCAATGGTTGCTAAAGGAGGGCTGCAGGGACATGAGGGAGCAAAATTTATAGAACTATTTATGCCAAATGAGACACTGACTTTATCCACTGAGCAATTGCAAGTCCTCAGATATTATAAGTTTTAGAAACTGTGATCAGATTTGTGAACTGGGTGGCTCAGATGGTAAAGAAGCTGCCTGTAATGAAGGAGACCTGGCTTCAATCCCTGGTTTGGAAAGATTCCCCTGGAGGAGGGCGTGACAACCCATTCGAGTATTCTTGCCTGGAGAATCCCCATGGGCAGAGGAGCCGGGAGGGCTACAGTCTCTGGAGTCACAAAGAATTCTACACGGCTGAGTGACTAACACTTGCACACTTTTCACTTTCTATATATAGACGATTAGTCAGAGGGAATTTGAACCATTATGAAAGCACATAGACATTAAGGAGCTATTGTGGCACTGACCTAGTCTGGACTTCTTGGCTGAAGAGGGAAGTGGAATCATTTTGGAGGTAGGTTTCTCTAGGGAGCTCTGGAGCTGTAGCTACAGACGTATGTAGCTTTGCTCTAAGTAGATTGCTGAATAATCAGTAAAATAAGACAGAAAATGTCTGTTAATTTCAAAATGCATTCATAGATGGTCATGTATGGTATGGGCTTCCCTGGTGGCTCAGAGGTTAAAGTGTCAGCATGGAATGCAGGAGACCCGGGTTCAATCCCTGGGTCAGGAAGATCCCCTGGAGAAGGAAGCGGCAACCCACTCCAGTACTCTTGCCTGGAGAATCCCATGGACAGAGGAGCCTGGTGGGCTACAGTCCATGGCGTTGCAAAGAGTCGGACACGACTGAGTGAGTTCACATGTATGATATGATGGGCATGCAAATGTATAAGAGACAGTAAGAGTAGACAATTCTCTTCAGACTTGGGATAAGAAGAGATAGATAGTGCATAGAAAGTGTTAGCTGGAAGGGGATAAGGAACAAAGGATGCCTTTTATCTCAATTGGGCAAACTTGAGAATGTTTATCTTTTGATGAGAGAAATAAACAGCAAAGGAGATTAAAAAATATGTTAGGGAAACAGATAACTGATAGATAAGCCCCTAAGAAAGTTAAAAATAATGGAATTGCACTTTAGGTGGGAGAAGAGATAATGATTCCACTGTTGTAGGAAGGAAAACTTGTGGTTGAGGAAGGTGAGTTTACAGGTTTTGATTGTTGACTTCCCTGGTGGCTCAAAGGGTAAAGAATCTGCCTACAATGCAGGAGACCTGGGTTCCATCCCTGGATCAGAAAGATCCCCTGGAGAAGAAAATGGCAACTCACATCAGTATTCTTCCCTGGAGAATTCCACAGATGGGGAACCTGGCAGCCTACAGTCCATAGAATCCATGAGTTTGCAAGCAGTCAGACAAAACTGAGCAACTGGGTATATTGCCTTCATGAGAGAGAAGGTGAAATCATCTGCTTAGAAAAGAGAATGAGCTGGAGGGCTAGTCATTTGACAACGGTTGAAATTAAATGTTAAGTTGAACCTTATAAAGTTTGCATGAATATGTAGCAAAGACGGGCTTCCCAGGTGGCGCAGTGGTAAAGAATCTACCTGCCAGTGCAGGAGATACAGGAGATGTGAGTTTGATCCTTGGGCCAGGAAGATCCCCTGGAGTGGAAAACGGCAACCCACTCCAGTATTTTTACCTGGAAAATCCCATGGGCAGAGGAGCCTGCAGGGCTACCCTCCTTGGGGTAGCGTAGAGTCGGTCATGACCGAGCATGCACGCAGTATGTATTTCTAAGCCCAGTAACTTTTCCTCTGTAAGAATTTATTAAATTTTCCTTCTTGGTTTCCTTCCTTTCTTCTTTTTCATTAGACAGTTAGTATTACTAACACTCTTGGCATTTTAACAATAACAAAATAGAGTTTAATACATTTTTGCACATTTAGACTCTATTTTCATCTATTGAGCGTACTTCATCTACTGAACTTAAACATTATGTCAGAGAATTGGGAAATCAATTCTATACCTTTTTATTACTATTAGTTACTGCCCAGAGGAAACTAAATCTTCTCCATTTATAGAACTGGAAAGATATTAAAATGACTACATTTACACTGTTGCTATGACTTGCTTTTTGTTTTACATTAAAAATGCAAATCACCCAGAAACATACATATGCCACTGAGAAAGCCTGATCTTATATATCCATTTGCCCATTCATTCATCGTTTAATAAGCATCTCTGTGTCAGAGGGACTGTCTCAACATTAAGAAGGCCACATACATCAGCCATAGTTCCTGTTTCAAGAACTTTCAGTCTAGTTGGGGAAATAGAATAAATGGGGTGTACATGCTAAGTCACTTTAGCCATGCCTGCCTCTGCGATGCCATGGAGTGTAGCACTTCAGGCTCCTCTGTCTCTGGGATCCTCCAGGTGAGAATACTGGAGTAGGTTGCCGTTTGTTCTCCAGGGGATCTTCCTGACCCAGAGACTGAACCCAAGACTCATGTCTCCTGCATTGATAGGCTGGCTCTCTGCCACTGGTGCCACCTGAGAAGCCCCAGAGTAAATGGGGAAACATCATAACCAATTATAACACAGTATGAGTGAGTTAAAGTCACTCAGTCGTGTTCTACTCTTTGCAATCCCATGGAATTCTCCAGGCCAGAATACTGGAGTGGGTAGCCGTTCCCTTCTCCAGGGGATCTTCCCAACCCAGGGATCAAACCCAGGGCTCCTGCATTGCAGGCAGATTCTTTACCAGCTGAGCCACCAGGGAAGGATATAACACAATATGCTCAGTCGCTTCAGTCATGACCAACTCTTTGTGAACCCATGGACTGTAGCCTGCCAGGCTCCTCTGTCCATAGGTCTTCCCAGGCAAGGATACTGGAGTGGGTTGCCATTTCCTCCTCCGAGAGATCTTCCTGACCCAGGGATCAAACCTGCATCTCCTGTTTCCTCTCATAGAAGCATTTAAATACATTAAAAAAAAAAAAATCCAGTTTCTAAAGCTGCTGCCTTCCCTCTAACCAGCTTTTCTCTTGTCTTTGAAATTCTCTCCTTCCTTGACTCTTAAAACTCCAAGACCCATTTCTCTTTCTCCTCCAACCTCCTTGCCAGTCTTCTCCTTTACTTCACCTGCTTCTAAATATCAGTGTTCCTTTAAACACAATTCCTCAGGACTCTTCTCACTTGCTCATGGGCACAATCTGGGATTCAACTGTCAACTATATATGCTCTTTTCCCTCTGAGGGAAAAGCCATGTAACCAACTTCCTATTAAATATCTCCACTTGAACATTCCAAGCATTCCTCAAATTCAAGAGACTTAAAACTATATTCCTGGGCTTCCCTGGTAGATCAGTGGTTGAGAAATCTGCCTTGCAATGCAAGGGACATCAGTTTGAGCCTTGGTCCAGGAAGAATCCGCATGCCAAAGAGCAATGAAGTCTGTGGGCCGCAAATACTAAGCCCATGAGCTGCAACTACTGAAGCCTGCATGCTGCAACAGGAGCAGCCACCGAGATGAAATGAGAAGCCCTTGCACGCACAACAATTGCACAATATGCTTTATGCTAAATATGTAACAGCTCCATATACAGTGATCCTTGGGCAACAAGACTGCGATGCCTCATTGGAAGAGTGGCTGAATGCTTCAGTGAGTCTGGGGTGATGAGTAAATAGGTGTTTCCTGGTTCCAACTCTGTTTTGTCTCCTTAGAATCTCCTTAGAACACACGAAGAGCATGAGAAATGTGCTAACCACATAGGAAGTCCCCTATAGAGACCCAGGGTTTCAGCAGGCAGCAGCGACCACCCAGCTGGAAGGTGGAAGATTGGCAAGTGGGAACATCAAGATGTCCAAGAGTAATCCAAGAAGGTACTAACAGTTGTCATTCACTAAGTAACTCTATGACACACGTCAAGACTAGGAACTTTGGGTGCATCATTCTTCCCTCACCACAACCCTCTAATGAGGAAGAAACGTTCATTGTCAGCACTGGGAAACCGATGCTTGTTTGTATTTAACATACAGTTCCAAGGTCAAAGAATAATGATAGGTTGAGTCAGAGTTAAGAATTAAGTGTCTGTGTACGGCACCAGGGGTCTCCTTGAGGCCACAGGCGCCTGCCTGTTTGCTTTTCATGTGGATTATGAATGACAGCTCTGTTTAAAAAAAAATGGAGCATTACTACTGCTTGGTTAAAATGAAGGTTTGATTAAAATTAAAACCCTAACCTCTCATTTTCACGTGCAGTACTGATAATTTTCATGTCTTATGAAATATGCTAAAAACACTAATATGTTATTCAGAATTTTTTTTCTTTTTCAGAATTTTTAGTTTTTAACTCTTTCATTTTCAGTTTTAAAACCAACCAGACACAGATTGATTCTCTACTTACTAAGAATAATAAAGTCAGTCTTAACATCCAATAGCAAGAGATTACTAGGAACAGCCCAAATAAACTGCAATAGAATTATTTTAATACCTTTATTATTGCATCTTTTATTATATTTCTTTTATTTTTTCTTAATAAAAAAGTAACAGAAGCTCATTAAAGAAAAATTAAAAACAGCATTCATAATCTCCCCCACTTTGACATCTACTATTAAAATCATTGTATGCATGTAAGGTCTTCCCAGAAATCCCACTATATATTAGTTCACTATAATATTAAGATTTAATATAAACACTTTTTCTTTATCTTCTGCAGTTTATGACATCTTTTAAAATAATTCCTTGATACTTTAGTTATTCTACTGTTCATTACCACAAAGTACATAGAACAGAAGAATACTTGGCAGAACATGACTTAGAAATGAATTGGCAAAAAAGTAGAACTCACCTAGAACATTCTGAGAAAAAGCAGATTTTTAAAGATGAATAATCCTACAATGATTTGAAATGACCAATTCTATATTGGAAAGGCCAGTTACCATTGCTTTGTTTGTTTCTTTATTTTAAATTAGTTTTTGTTGGAGCATAGTTGCTTGAGAATGTTGTCTTAGTTTCTACTGTACAACAAAATGAATCAGCTGTACACATATGTATACCCCTTCCCTTTTGGACTTCCTTCCCATTTAAGTCAGCACAGAGCATTAAGTAGAGTTTCCCGTGCTACACAGTAGGTTCTCATTAGTTATCTGTTTTATGCATAGTGTCAATAGTGTATATGTGCCAATCCTAATCTCCCATGTCCCTGCATTAAACAACAACAACAAAAAAAAACTCTTATTTCATTAAAGGTAGCAGGGGAGCGGCATGGACCATCTGTAGCCACCCATCTCTTTCTTCCAGGGACAAGGTCCACTTCAACTTTCCAACCATCCAAACAGAGATGATCTGGGGGGATGTTTGTGTACTTGGAGCATCCTTGGCTCCTTGGCTACCTCAGCCCACATAAAACCCATCAGCAGATCCTTTCTCTTCTGTATTCAACACATCCAGGGCTAGATCACTTCTCAACACATTTGCACTTATCACTCTAGTACAAGCTACTGTCATTCATCTCTTAATTGGTCCCCTTGCTTCTGGTTTGCCCGTTACAATCTATTCCTCACACACAGACCAGGGGGACACCATTAAACTTGAGGTAAGATTATTCTCCTCTGTTCAAGTGGCCTTTCATCTGGTTCAAAGTGAACACCAAAGTGCTAACATAGCACAGCGTACAGTGCTCTACAATGTCTGCTCTTGACCCCACCTGCTCTGACCTCGTATATTCTCGAACCTTCTCCTCATCTGCTCTATTCCTGCCGCCCTGGGCTTCTGAGTCTTCCTTCAGCACATGAGATATTTTCTAGCTTCTGAGCCATTGTACTTGCTTTCACACATTCCAGGAATGCTCTTTTCTGCACGACTTAGTCCTTCAAAACCTTCACGTCCTTGCTCCAATGTTACCTCCACACTGAAGGCTTCCCCTGATGATTCTGATCAGTGGCAACATTTCCTACTTTCTTATCAGGTTTCCCTTTAACATTTATCAACCTCTTTTATATTATATGTTTGACTTTTTTTTGAAAGGTTTTTTTTTTTTTTTAAAGTTAGCAAGTGTTACCAGGGTTGGGAGTAGAGGACATATCCTTTAATGCATATAGAGTTTGGGCATGCCTGGCAGTATGCAGGATTCTAGTTCCCCAACCAGGGATGGAACCTGTACCCCCAGGTTTAGGGGTGTAAAGTGTTAACCACTGGACCATCAGGGAAGACCCTGTTTTGTTTGATTTATTGATTGAAGTACTCTTCCCCAAGCAGAATGAACACTTTAAGAGGACAAGACTTTTTAGATTTTATTTCATTGTTATAGCCACAGTCATACAGAGTAGGTATAAACACACCTTTGTTGAGTGACAAGCTTTCTTCTGTATCTTCAGCAGTAAAGCTCCTCTCTGCTATTACAATGAGTTTTATTATCCATGCAGGGCCCCTGGGAGTGAGGGTGGAGGGAACTGGTATACATTTCCAGTGAGATGGAAGGAACAGGTTACCAGCTTTCCCTGGTAAGATCAACATTTTTGCTACCAAAATTCAAACCATGTCTCAGCAGCCTGGACAGATCTCTTGTTCTGTCTTCATTTGTGTGGACAGGTCATTTGTTACATCTTCATTCACGTCCTTTGCCCAAAAGGAAATAGTTACCTGTTTTCAGTTGAACAGTATGCTGCTATTAAAAATGTTTACATTGGGATTCCTTAGTGGCCCAGTAGTAAAGAACTCTCCTGCTAACGCAGAAGACGCAGTTGCTGTCCCTGGGTCAAGAAAATTCTCCTGGAGAAGGAAATGACAATCCACTCAGTACTCTTGCCTGGGAAATTCCATGGACAGAGGAGTCTGGTGGGCTACAGTCCATGGGGTTTCAAAAGAGTTGGACATGGCTTAGGGCTTCCATGGTGTCAGATGGTAAAGTGTCTGTCTACAATGCAGGAGACCCGGGTTTGATCCCTGGGTCAGGAAGATCCACTGGAGAAGGAAATGGCAATCCACTCCAGTACTATTGCCTGGAAAATCCCATGGACAGAGGAGCCTGGTAGGCTACAGTCCATGGGGTCGCAAAGAGTTGGACACGACTGAGCGACATACCTTTCCTTTCCCTTAGTGATTAAATAATAACAACAATGCAAGGAAAAAGTAATCCATAGGAACAGGGTGATGAAATAGAAAAAAACAAACAGTTGTGAAAAATTCTTATTCTGGACCAAAGGAACAGGGTTTAAAGCCTCTTTAACTATTTGCATTTAAGCATGTTTTTCAGCTTCTTTAGAGCTGCAAATGCTGACTATAGTAGCACATACCTAATAGAGCTGGGTGATAAAAGAAAGAATGTCTGGAAAATACAGAATCTACAATTCTCAATGTGCAATCATTAAAAGCTATTGTCATTATCACTGTAATTGTGCTAAGTGAGAAGAGCAGGGCACAAAGTTGTATGTGTATCAGAACACAGCGACACAAAGCCCATGTTCGCACAAGGATTTTCCATCTTTGCTCTGGGGCTTGGGGCTCTCACCCTCAAGTAGCCAGTTTCATGTTTGTGCACCTGCCAGTTGAACACACCAACAAGAAGCCAACTGTGGTCTCCTTCAGCTTTCTCTTAACTGCAAGTGAGACATCCGAATTGACTTAAACTGGGCAAAGCTAGTTTTACACAAGTTTAGGCTGAGGCATCTGAATGAAATGAAGGTCTCAGGATCCCTTCTCTCCTTCACCCTTCTCTCCTTCCTTTCTTCCTTCTCTCCTCTGTCCTTCTCTCTCCATCTCTCCTTTCCCTCTCTCCCCCAAACTCTGTTTGTTTCAGCTTGGACTTACCATCAGGCAGGTAATTTTTATCCATGATAAAATGAGACTCCAGGGCCAACCTGATGCTCTGCATTACCTCATACTTATAGGAGCCGCTTCCCAACAGCTCCAACCCAAGTCCTAGAGAGGTCTTCTTTGGGTGGCCTTGGTTCACATGGCCACACTTGAGCTAATCACAGTGGCCCAGGCAAAGATCACTTGGGTTCTTTATGTTCACTTAGAGGTGGGGGGAGGCATTGAGCCACAAGGATGTTTATTACTGTTATACAAAGAGAGGGAGTGTGTTTCTACAAAGAACTGTTGAGTAGACGTAGAGAAGGAAAAAGTTGAAAGGAAATCCTCCATAATATTTGTGGATGAAATGTGATTAACATGTATAATTAATGACAGATGATTTCTTTCTACTTTAAAAATGTTCCAAGTAGCCCTCATAGTTCTACAAAAGTGTCCAAAATGCAGTGAGTGAGTGAGTGAGTAAAAGTCACTCGGTTGTGTCCAACTCTTCACGACCCCACGGACTATACAGTCCATGGAACTCTCCAGGCCAGAATACTGGCGTGGGTAGCCTTTCCTTTCTGCAGGGAATTGTCCCAATGCAGGGATTGAACCCAGGACTCCTGCATTGCATTCTTTACCACCTGAGCCACAAGGAAAGCCACCCAAATGCAGTACTTGGATGCAATCTCAAAAACAACAGAATGACCTCTGTTCATTTCCAAGGCAAACCATTCACTATCACAGTAATCCAAGTCTATGCCCCAATCACTAATGTGGAAGAAGCTGAAGTTGAATGCTTTTATGAAGACCTACAAGACCTTCTAGAACTAACATCAAAAAAAGATGTCCTTTTCATTGTAGGGGAATGGAATGCAAAGTATAAAGTAAAGAGATACCTGGAGGAACAGGCAAGTTTGGCCTTGGAGTACAAGATGAAGCAGGGCAAATGCTCAGCAAGTTTTGCCAAGAGAACACACTGGTCATAGCAAACACTTTCTTCCAAGAACACAAGAAAAAACTCTACACATGGACATCACCAGATGGTCAGTATCTAAATCTGATTGATTATATTCTTGGCAGATGAAGATGGAAAAGTTCTATACAGTCAGCAAAAACAAGACTGTGAGCTGACTGTGGCTCAGATCATGAACTCCTTATTGTCAAATTCAGACTTAAATTGAAGAAAGTAGGGAAAACCACAAGGCCATTGAGATATGACATAAACAAATCCCTTATGAATATACAATGGAAGTGACAAAAATATATTCAAGGGATTAGAACTGATAGATAGAGTGCTTAAAGAACTATAGATGAGGGTTCATAACATCGTACAGGAGGTGGTGATCAAAACCATCCCCAAGAAGAAGCAATGCAAAAATGCAAAATGGTTGTCTGAGCCTTACAAATAGCTCGCAAAGGAGAGAAGCAAAAAGCAAAGGAGAAAAGTGCCGGGGTCCAGCCCCGGTGGATCCAGGGCAATTCGAAGATGGGGACGGAGTTGGCGTCCTTGGAAAAATACATTTTTAATTACAGATATAGAGGGAAATTAGAAACAGATAGTGTAGTAGAAAAATTAATGGTACCAGATGGGAATTCAGCCAGGAAAATGGGGAGCGAGAAAGAAACGACATGGGGGAATCAGTCTTTCCAGAAACTGATCCGATTTCTTTATTTTTCAGGTTTGTTTATATAAGTTTTGGTTATACATAGGGATGAATACAGAGTCACGCAGGGGTCAGCAGACCTGACCCTTGTCACAATCAGGTGCTTCAAATAAAATTATACAAAGGTCTTATGAGTTTCATCATCTTCTGGCCATGAGGTCTGCTGACATTTTATGGCCCTTTCTGATACCGGTCAGTTAACCAGAAAACTTATTTTTCCAGGGGTGATTTTTTTTCTTAAATCAGGCACCACCCTCCAAATAAAGTTGCATTCCTATAGGGTGAGGGTGTAGTGAGTTACAATCAAGAAAGGAATTTACTTAAGCTAAGGTTTAACATGATTAATCTTAAAGGCTAATACTTATTTCTCCTATATGTTAGTTATATTCATTATAAGGGCAGGAATATGGAGATTTAGCAGCAAATATTGGCTCAACAAATGCAAACCGTTCACCAATGTTCCCTTTAAGATCTATTTTGTCCTAAGATAGTGATAAAGTTACATTTTTACATAGCATAGTGATTTATAGTGATTTATAACAAAGTACAGTGATCTATAACAAAAGAGAAGATTCATTAACTCAAAAGTCTAGTATTGCAACATCAAAAACTACTATATTTCCTTTTCTATATTCCAAATACATTGATTAATATATTCCCAGGTGCCTAAGGATATGGAGGCCTGATGGCAATCATTGACTCATCAGTGAAAAAAGCCCTATGCTAATACTCCAAACTCTCTGTGCTGTTTATGGTTGAGAGGCTGTCACACAAGCTAGTCTGTCAGCAGAGAGGTTTGACCTGAGACATCCTTGTCACACCCAGGGCAGGGAATTAGCAGTAATTATTGGCACAACAAATGAAAAAACCCTTCACCAATATAATTTCTAATCAACCCACTATACTATACTAATGATCTAACTTCTCAAAAGAGTCTGTATTTAGAAAATTTTAAAACATCCCGTGCCTCTCACAGTTGGGAGGCTGTAAACAATCACATGCGGCCCGATGAGCCTGATCAGGCAGGCCAGAGAACCTTTAGAGTTCATAAGTTGAAACACTCTTGTCATGCCCAGGAATTTTTATTAACTGGAGCTGCAAGTTAACTCCTTCTCTGAGAGAAATGGTTATGGGGGAGCGCTCCCCGTAAAGTACTCTGGTTTTGGGGGTAGATGCTCGGGAACAGGGGGTTTCCTGAGGCTTGATCACGCCTTTGCCTATGCCAAGCTTCCTTCCTCATGAACTTTGCCATGGGCGGAGTTCCTCACGCTGGCTCCCAACAGAAAAGTAATGATATATCCATCTGAATGCAGAGTTCAAAAGAATAACAAGGAGAGATAAGAAATCCTTCCTCAATGATCAATGCAAAGAAATAGAGGAAAACAATAGAATGGAAAAGACTAGAAATCTCCAAGAAAATTAGAGATACCAAGGGAACATTTCCTGTAAAGATGGATACAATAAAGCAAAAAAAAAAAAAAATGGCATGGACCTAACAGAAGCAGAAGATATTAAGAAGAGGTGGCAAGAATACACAGAACAAAAAAGATATTCATGACCCAGGTAACCACAAAGGTGTGGTCACTCACCTAGAGCCAGACATCCTGGAGTGGGAAGTCAAACGGGTCTTACGAGTCATCACTACAAACAAAGCTAGTGGAGAGATGACGGAATTCCTGTTGAGCTATTTCAAATCCTAAAAGATGATGCTGTTGAAGTGCTGCACTCAATATGCCAGCAAATTTGGAAAACTTAGCAGTGGCCGTAGAACTGAAAAAGGTCAGTTTTCATTCCAATCCCAAAGAAAAGCAGTGCCAAAGAATGTTCAAACTACCACACAATTACACTCATCTCACATGCTAGCAAAGCAATGGTCAACATTTTTCAAGCTAGGCTTCAACAGTACGAGAACTGAGAACTGAAAACTTCCAGATGTTCAAGCTGGATTTAGAAAAGGCAGAGGAATCAGAGATCAAATTGCTTACATCTACTGGATCACAGAAAAAGCAAGAGAATTCCAGACAAAAACATCTACTTCTGCTTCACTGACCATGTCAAAGGCTTTGACTGTGTGGATCACAACAAACTCTGGAAAATTCTTTAAGAGCTGAGAATACCGGACCACCTTACCTGCCACCTGAGAAATCTGTATGCGGGACAAGAAGCAACAGTTAGAACTGGACATGAAACAGACTGGTTCCAAATCAGGAAGAGTATGAAAGGCTGTATATTGTCACCCTTCTTATTTAACTTATACGCAGATTATAGCATGTGAAATGCCAAGCTGGATGAAGTAGAAACTGGAATCAAGATTGCCGAGAAAAATATCAGTAACCTCAGATATGCAGATGACACCAGCCTTATGGCAGACAGTGAAGAAGAACTAAAGAGCCTCTTGATGAAGGTGAACAAGGAGAATGAGAAAGCTAGCTTGAAACTCAACATTTGAAAAACAAAGATCATGGCATCAGGTCCCATCACTTCATGGCAAATAGATGGGGAAATAATGGAAACAGTGACAGACTATTTTGGGGGCTCCAAAATCACTGATGGTGACTGTAGCCATGAAATTAAAAGACTCTTGCTCCTTGGAAGAAAGGCAATGACCAACCTAGACAGCATACTAAAAAGCAGAGACCTTACTTTGCTAACAGAGGTCCATATAGTCCAAGCTGTGTTTTTTCCAGTAGTCATGTATGAATGTGAGAGTTGGACCATTGAAAAAGCTGAGCACCGAACTGATGCTTTTGAACTGTGGTGCTGGAGAAGACTCTTGAGAGTCCCTTGGACTGCAAGGAGATCCAACCAGTCCATCCTAAAGAAAATCAGTCCTAAGTATTCATTGGAAGGACTGATATTGAAGATGAAGCTTCAATACTTTGACTAACTGATATGAAGTGCTGACTCATTGGAAAAGACCCTGATGCTGGGAAAGATTGATGGCAGGAGGAGAAGGGGACAGAGGATGAGATGGTTGGATGACATCACTGACTCAATGGGATGAGTTTGAGCAAGCTCCAGGAGATGGTGAAGGACAAGGAAGCCTGTTGTGCTGCAGTCCATGGGGTTGCAAAGAGTGGGACTTGACTGAGTGACTGAACAATAACTGTGATCCATTATTTTTATAATTAAAAAAATAAAAGAAATAAATAGTCCTTGAGAGCTGAGTGGGCTGGTGAGCTCTTCAGCTGGCATGTGAATGGATGCATGTGACCCCAAAACTCTTCCAGCTGCACACAGACTCTAGGTTTTTCAGCCATCTGGCCCTCAGCAGCGGTAATGGCTGTCATGCATTTACAATGTATCACTTCCTCTCTGATGCTCCAGTCTACATGGAAACCACCTCTTCTTGTTCAGACTTGCAGGAGTTGATGGTCCTGTGGAAAGAATCCTAGACCAGCAGCCTGAAAACCGGGGTGTCTATTCCATCTCCTTTGCTAAGAACTGTGTCAGCTGTCAGACCCTTCTGTGGTGTAGGTCCCCCATCTATCATCAGAAAGTTTATTTTCAGCTTTAACAATCTGTGATTATTATTTCCGTTTACTGATGGAGTAACTAATTACTTCATTATAGGATTTCCCAAGACCAGTTACCTCCTGTTTGGTTCAATTAGCAAAACGCCAACGTGATTGTCATTGATTCTGACGGTTGGGCTGCCAGGAGAGAAGCCCAATGGGAGATTATTCCAGCATCTTAAACAGATTTTATGCTTATTATTCCAAGGTCACATAGATAGGAGCCGAACTTGTTCTGCATTTTTCTAAAGTCTTGTGTCACTTTCTGTTGTGGGAGCTCCAGGATCTCACTTTCCCCCTTTAGAGCCAGAAAAGAGACATCAACAGGTCATCAATCTGGAACTAAGCTTTTGTTTTTTTCTTTATTCCTGAGTAGAAGATCACAGACTATCAGACAGAAGGTGGCCGTCAAAGATCATCAAATACAGTTGTCTTGGATTTAGAAGAAACTGAGTCTCTTCAGTATATTCTACAGAAAGTACAAATGCTGCAGAGTCAAACAGTGTTGTTTGAACACTTGCTCTTTCACTTACAAATGTGTGATCTTCGGAGAATTTCTTAATATTTCTGAGCCATATTTTCATTACTATAATTGTTTAACCTTTAAAAAGGAGCAATGATAATACTCACCTTACTGTCTGTGTGGATGTTGTAGGTAGAATAATGATCTCATTGCAAAAAAAAAAAAAGAATCTGCATCCTAATTGCTGAAAACCTGTAAGCATATAACCCTACATCGTCAAAATGACTTTGCAGATGAAACTGAGTTAAAGATTTTGAGATGAGAGATAATTGTGGATTATCCAGGTGGACCCAATGTGTTCCTGAGGACTTTTATAAGAGAAAAGCGATGTACCCCTAGGGTGGCATCACACTGTGGTTGTAGTTAGGAAAGAGCCCTGACTCAGAATTTCAACATGTGGGCATCTCTGTTGGCTCTGCAACTTCTTACTTGGTGGTTTTAGCTTCATTGGTAAAGAATCCACCTGGAATGCAGAAGACCCCAGTTCGATTCCTGGCTCAGGAAGTTCCCCTGGAGAACGCATAGGCTACCCAATCCAGTATTCTTGGGCTTCCCTTGTGGCTCAGATGGTAAAAAATGTGCTTGCAATGTGGGACACCTGGGTTCAATCCCTGAGTTGAGAAGATTCCCTGGAGGAGGGAATGGCAACCCACTCCATTATTCTTGCCTGGAGAATCCCCATGGATAGAAGAGCCTGGTGGGCTACAGTCCATGGGGTAGCAAAGTCAGACATGACTGAGTGACTAAGCATAGCACAGGACATGTAACTTCAATTTTTTTCTTGGTAACCAAGGGGAAAATGTGTGTGAGTGGTGGGATAAATTGGGAGACTGGGACTGGCAAATATACGCTACTACATATAAGATGGATAATTAACAAGAACCTACTGTATAGCATAGAGAACTCAGCTCAGTATTCTGTAATGAACTACATGGGAAAAATCTCTGACAAAAGAATGGGTATATATATATATATATATATATATATATATATGTACAACTGAATCACTTTCCTGTACACCTGAAGTCAACACAACAGTATAAATCAGAGGCCTCCCTGGTGGCTCAGCTGGTAAAGAATCTGCCTGCAATGCAGGAGACCCAGGTTTGATCCCTGGATTGGGAAGATCCCCTGGAGAAGGGAATGGCTACTCTCTCCAGTATTCTTGCCTGGAGAATCCCATGGACAGAGGAGCCTGGCGGGCTACAGTCCATGGGGTTGCACAGAGTCAGACATGACTGAGCAACTAACACTTTCACTTTCATACTCCAGTATAAAATAAATATTAAATTAAAAAAATAGGAAAAGGGGAATGAGAGGGTCAGAGAAGGAGATATGGCCAGCAGAGGAAAGAGTCTGGAGTCAGGCTTTAGGGGTGGGGTGGTATTGCCGGTTGCAAACTAGAGAATAAAGAGGGCCTCTAAGAGCTGGAAAGCCTAGGAAATGGATTCTCTCCTATACCCTCAGAAGGAATGTGTTATATTGACACATTTTTAGACTGCTGACCTTAAGAAAAGAAACATAATAAATTTGTGGTCCTTTAAGCCAGCACCTTTGCGATTTGTTACTGCAGGGATGGTAAACAAATAGAATGGAGATTGGTAACTATGAATGCAAATGAGCTGGAACGACAACACTTCACGTGTGCACATTGGGGGCTATGCTTTTGCTGCGGGTATGGTTATTGTCCTTTCTCTTCAGGTTCCTCACCCTCTTCCTCTCTCCTCCTTCATCTTTCTTTCCAAGTTACTTCAGTCTCATCATTCTTTTCCTTTCCCATCTCCCTGAAAGTAACAGGAGAGGAAGAAGATAACCAGCATTCAATTAGGGTCATCTAAAGGAGATCAGTCCTGAGTGTTCATTGCAAGGACTGATGCTGAAGCTGAAACTCCAATACTTTGGCCACCTCACGCAAAGAGCTGACTCATTGGAAAAGACCCTGATGCTGGGAAAGATTGGGGGCAGGAGGAGAAGGGAACGACAGAGGATGAGATGGCTGGATGACATCCATCACCGACTCAATGGACATGAGTTTGGGTAAACTCTGGGAGTTGGTGATGGACAGGGAAGCCTGGTGAGTTGTGGTCCATGGGGTTGCAAAGAGTTGGACACAACTGAGTGACTGAACTGAATCGAACTGATCTAATAGGTATCATCCTTGGTGATATCAAATGCACAACCTCATTCAATTTTTCAACAACACTTTGAGGAAATGTTTAGCATTTTCGTCTTACAAAGGAAGAAACCAAGTTCTACTAAAGTCAAGTGAGTTGCTTTTAGACACACTGAAGCACACTTTTAGACATACCTCAGACTTGTGAGGTTGTTGATTATCCCATGC
The DNA here is from genome assembly GCF_014754425.2 of Oryx dammah. Classification (NCBI taxonomy): domain Eukaryota; kingdom Metazoa; phylum Chordata; class Mammalia; order Artiodactyla; family Bovidae; genus Oryx; species Oryx dammah. The sequence goes on along the minus strand of NW_024070187.1, from coordinate 108,593,625 downwards.
TTCCCTCATCATGAGCAGCTTCATTTCCATTCCAAACAAGGAGCTGTTGACCTGCATCCTCTGTGTTCAGGATGACCAGAGCTAGACTGAGCATGGAACTCCATCACCATGGCAACTGTATCACCAGCCTGGGTTGTGCTGTGGTACCCTGTAGATCCTGGGTGTCAAGGAGAAATGTTGTACCCCAGGAAAATGCTGCCATCTGTCTAAAGATATCCATCTGCTCAGAACAGCAAGTAGCTCATTGCACTCCTACCATTTAAAATGAGCACCCCTTGCTCAGTTCAGAGGAAAATAAAAATGATCACTATTTATCAAACACCTATAAGTTGTTATATGTAAGCATTTCCCCCCCTCTAACTCATATTATAATTTTGTGAGGTTGATAATGCTCTTTCCATTTACAGGAAGAACACTGAGGCAGTGAGAGGGGAATGGCCTTGTGCATCCACCCACAAAGCAGCAGGTTGGAGTGAAGTCAGGTGTGCCCTGAAACCAAGTCTAATTCAGTGCTATGCTCATTCAATAATTTCCTTTATCCCTTTGCCACTTCCCCTGCCTTTCTCTTCCTGGGTCACTGAATCATTTGACAGTTTGTATACAAGCACTGCTGGAGAAGGGATAGGTTACCCATTCCAGTATTCTTGGGCTTTCCTCATAGCTTAGTTGGTAAAGAATCTGCCTGCAGTACAGGAGACCTGGGTTCAATTCCTGGGTTGGGAAGATCCCCTGGACAAGGAAATGGCAACCCACTCCAGTATTCTTGCCTGGAGAATCCCATGAATAGAAGAGCCTGCCAGGCTACAGTCCATGGGGTCGCAAGAGTCAGACACAACTTAGCTACTACACCACCACCTATGGTCCATGGGGTTGCAAAGAGTCAGGCATGACTGAGCGACTTTCACTGTCACTCATATATAAGCACTGGCCCCAGGGCCTGGAATGGAGAGCCAGGTAAATCTCGGTGGAATGCAGAATCTGTGGGGCTTGAGAGAGAGGCTTGAGCACATCAGTGCAGAGACCCAGTCCAGGGGACCATCCTCCATCTGGACTGCAGACTCAGCCTGGAAATGAACACCTGGAGCTGTCAGTCTGTAGACATTCCCTAGTGGTGGCTGGGTAGATGGAAGGCAGCATGGCCGGGAGGGTCGGAGGCTGGTGTCAGAACAGGGCACATCTGGACTTTAAATTCTAACACTGCTCAGGAGTTGTGTGGCTCTCAGCAAGTTATGTCATGTCCCTGAACCCATTTTCTCTTTTGTAGAAAGTGTGTAGAGCTATCAGGATCCAACAGCCAGAAGGGGCCATGGAGGCCAGCTTACCCCACCAGGCATTTAGACCCAAAGAAACTGAGGCTCAGAAGCAAGGAATCATTGGTTTGAGACCACTCGGCCACTAGGCATTCAGGTCAATGACTAAAATTCTTCCCTCCAAAACACGTAACTTCTTGGGATCAAATATTGTTATTTTTGTTCAGTCGCTAAGTCATGTCTGACTGCAGCACTGAAGGCTTCCTTGTCCTTCACTATCTCCCAGAGTTTGTTCAAACTCACATCCATTGAGTCGGTGATGGCACCCAACCATCTCATCCTTTGTTGCCCCTTCTCCTCCTGCCCTCAATCTTTCCAAGCATCATGGTCTTTTCTAATGAGTCAGCTTTTCCCATCAGGTGGCCAAAATATTGCAGCTTCAGCTTCAGCATCAGTCCTTCTAATGAATATTCAGCATTGATTTCCTTAGGATTGACTGGTTTGATCTTGCAGTCTGAGGGGCTCCCAAGAGTCTTCTCCAGAACCACAATTCAAAAGCATCAGTTCTTTGGCAGTCAGCCTTCTTTATTGTCCAATTCTCACATCCATACACAACTACTGGAAAAAAAAAAAAAAAAACATGGCTTTGACTCAACAAACCTATTGGCAAAATGATGTCTTTGCTTTTTAATATGCTTTCTAAGTCAGTCATCGCTTCCCTTCCAAGGAGCAAGTGTCTTTTAATTTCATATGATAACAATAAATGTCTGTACTGATGCCAGAGTCAGTGTGTAAGGCCTTTAGAGAAGTTTCCTTACCTGCTTCTCTTCCACTGTCTTCTGGGAGGGCTTTCTATAGCTAATTAGATCAGGACACTGGCAACCCCAGGACTCCACTTGGGATCTCATTCTCCCACTAAATTCCCAGTTTCAAGCACATAAAATGGCATAAAGGCATTTTATGTCAAACATGAAAGAAGCACACTGGATTAATCGATAAGCTCATAGAATGAGATTTTTAAATGAAGCCAATAGAGACTGTAAAAATTACCCTAGACTGTGTTTAAGGAGCTTTTGTGGGGCTAGAATAGACAAAAAATTAAGGTACCTCTTATCTCACAGAGAAGATGAAGGCTGTCAGGTCTGCAAACCTATCCACACCTTCAGCATCATGATGAGAGGTTTCCCTTGCCCTGAGTAACTTGGATTTCTCCCTGGGCTCTTACTTCAACTTCCTCCTCACTTCTCCCAGGTTGTTCCTCCATAGTGATTTCATCTTTTTCCAGTTCCTAACTGGGGATTTTTTTAAACTTCAAACTTCTATCCATTTTTATGCCTACCATGTGATAGGCTTGCTGAAAACATGGGATATGGCTGCAAAGGAGTACCTGTTCTCAAGGAGGCTGTATTTAATAATGAAGGGACGGGCAGCTTGAAACAAATCTCTGATATATAGTCTATCGACATGTAGTACAAAGTGCCAGGAGGAAGACTGAAGCAGAGTTGGGGGGACCAGCACCAGGGGTCTTCTGGCAGTAGTGGTGATGACGCATGTCAGTGGCAATGATGGGGCTGCCAGGAGCATGGTGGCGATGATGGTGAGCATGGTGATGAGGGTGGTAATAGCACTGGCAGTGATGCTGGTGGCAGTGGGGTATAGGAGTGGCAAGGGTATAGTGGTCAGGGCAAGAGTGATGGCTACGAGGGTGGACGTGGAGGTGGTGCTGATGGTGGTTGCCGTGGTAGAAGTCTTAGGTCTGGGAGTCAATGAGAAAATGATATGTAAGTAGAGATCTGAATTGTAAGGCACCACGCCGGTTCAACCTTTGGGTTGGGAAGATTCCCTGGAGGAGGGCATGGCAACTCACTCCAGCATTGCTGCCTGCAGAATCCCATGGACAGAGGAGCCTGGCGGGCTACAGTCCATAGCGTTGAAAAGAGTTGCATGTGACTGAAGCGACTTAGCGCACATGAATACACAGCCTTACAAAGAATCTAAGAGGAGAGCACGTCAAATAGGGAAGAGGATAAAGTAAAAGTTGGGGTTTCATTGCCCATCTCCCATTTTGGACACTCCGGGTGACCGTGGTGGCTTATACCATTTCTGTAGCTCCTTGGGGGACTGAGCCAAAGTACCCTCTGTGGGAATCTGGCTGATAAATACTTCCTAATAAGTCATTTCCACACAAATACTCCCCAACTTCCCGCAGTCTCCTTCAGGGAACCCTAACCAAAACAGTGCATATAAATATCTCTTTCAGGGAGTTTTGCTGTAAAGAAAAGAACTTGAGGATAAGATGATTAAAATCCCAAAGGCAACTCAAACTCAACATTTCTAAAACTAAACCCATTAGTATTTTTTTCCCCCTCAAATTAGCCTCCCTTCCAGGGTTACCCTTTTCAGAGAATGCCTACAGTATTCATCCAGGCACAAAAGCAAAAGCCTGCAGTAACTCTCCACTCGTTTCCAGTCAGTCTCCAAATCTGGTTATTTCTGTCTCCTTTACATGAGGCACTTGAGGATTGATCGGCAAGTGGTTGATCAAGAATAGTTTAGGCGTCATTGGTGATGGTGGGAACAAGTGAAGCATGTTCAGCCTTGTTCATCCAAAACAGAACTTATAAAACCATATTCATTCCTTTGGGTTTTGTTCTTGGCAGTCCCTTACAAACTGTGTACATGTGCCTGATGTCAATTTTGTGCCGATTTTTAGCAATAATGAAAAGGGGGAGGGGCTCTCTTCCATGTCCTTGAAGATTGTTGCAAAGGGTGAGAAATTACACAGTTATCGTCCTTCCTTGAGGCTCTCAGGAAACAAACATAATCAGTGGGGAAACTCAATAGAGGCTTAACAAAGAGAAAGGCAATAGGTGAGACTTTGGAGGGGAAATTAATTAAGCCAAACTAAAATTAGTGGTTTTGGGTTTGAGATTGGGAGGGAGTCTGGGCTATGGAGAACTGGAACAGAGAAAGGAAACATGCTGGCAGGGAGCTGATTCTGGGTCCAAGATTAATTATCATTCAACATCTAATTATGTAGTCTGAATTACAATCTTGCCAGTTGAGCTCTTTTTCTCTAACACAGGAGATGAGAAAGAGATTCATTCTGAAAACTGGGGGTCTTCTAATTTTCACTTAAAACAGATTAGAAAAACCTCACCTTTGTCCTTTTCTGATGATTATTTATCATTTTTCTCTATTTAAAAGAGCTGGTCCCTTTCAAATTACTTTCTTCTTTCTTGCCAAATAACTGTTTTGCATTCTTGTCATCTGAATATAAAAATACCAGATGTATTCCTACTGGGTATATGATTTATACCAGGTGGAATACTAGATACTTATTCAGTTTATTTGCACTGCTTACTATCTGCAGAACATTTCTTAAGATACTTCACAGCTGCTAAATAAATGTGATCAAGAATTAACACTGTTTGGCTTACATTCATCTACTCCTCACACTAGTCCTAGGAACTGGGAACTAATATTAGCTCCATTTAATAGATACTGAATCAGGGGTTAGACTGTTGAAGCAACTTTTCTAAAGTCACATGACTAGTAAATTAATGAAACCCAAGATTTAAAACCAGGCTTGTGTGTCTCATCCAACTAACCCACCATCTTCCACATTGATGAAATCCAAATTGTTGGTCTTGTGCAAACATTTTGATACTATTTTCATAAAGAATTACAGCAAAATGAGCAATGAGAAGTTTGTCTTCTGCATCTCCTGGCTGCTACTAAAAATTGTTTGCTAGCTGTATCTTTGCTCGGGGTAAATCTCAAAACAACTCCAAGTAGGGCGCTTGAACTCCATAAGTTTCATGTTATAAACCAATCGTCCTTGTCCTGACTCACCTGTCGTCACTCATTCTCACCCTTGACCCTATATTTTATGGTTGAGAAAAACTGGATGTGTATAGCAATGTTGCCAGTGATGAAGACAACAGAGAGGTAAATATACAATCTCTGTCCTCAAACAGCTGATGACAGAAAGGAGGGCACAAGTTAAGCTCAGAAAATAGCCGGAGACAACTGAAATGTTCCTTAGAATTCACTGTGGTGCAGATTCTAAGAACCTTGTCGTGTGGTCATGTACTTGGAAGACACTTGTACTGTACATAATATGCACTTTGTACTCTTCTGAACACTCAGGAGTAGGTTGAGACAAAACTGACATGTTTTCTCAATTCCACTGATACTAATGAGAGCCTGATGTCCCAGGAACATTTCACTCTATTTCTTTGCAGAAATTTGCTTTTGTTGTTTCAAGGAGTGCTTCTAATAGCTCAATTTTAATTATAGCTGTCCTTAAATCCTTCTACGGAAATTATAGCATCTATGTTAGCTTGGTATTAGGATCTATTGATTATCTTCTCACATTCAAGTTGAATTTTTTCTGTTTCTTGGTTTAATGAATATTTTGGAATCTATCATAGACACATTTTGTGTATTTTAAGACTTAATTCCTATCTCAATCTTCTATTATATTAGAGTCTTAATCAGCTTGGGCTTCTATACCAAAATACCATAAACTGAGTTGCTTGAAATTAACAAGAATTTATTTCTCTGAGTTCTGGAGACTGGAAGTCTGAGATCAGGATGTCAGCATAGCTGGATTCTGGCAAGAGTCCTCTTCCAAATTGCAAACTGCCATGGCAGAGCACAAAGAAAGGAATCAAGCTCTTTTTCAGCTTTTCTAAGACCCTGATGCTGGGAAAGATTGAGAGTTAGAGGAGAAGGGAGCAGCATGTAACCATCTCATCCCAGGATGAGATGGCTAGATTACATGACCTTCTTAATGGACATGAGTTTGAACAAGCTCTGGGAGATAGTGAAGAATGGGGAAGACTGGTGTGCTGCAGTCCATGGGGTCTCAAATAGTCAGACACAACTGATCAAAGGGCACTAATTCCATTCAGGAGGACTCCATCCTTATGACCTCATCTAAGCCTAGTTACTTTACAGTTACCCCACCTTCTAATACCATCACACTGGGGGCTCGTGTTTCAACATATGGACTTCTGGCACACACAAATACTTAGTCCACAGTGACTAGGAAACTTGTTTGGGTTTAGAATTCACTTCCAGGCTCCGTTTTGTGGTTTAAATATCAAATTTAGTGCTTACAGTCTATAAAGGGCTATTCTGGTCTGCTTAACTGGTGTGTTACCTAGATGACAGAGCTCCACCCCCTGGCTTCTGTGGCTCTGCCTAGGAGGAGGAAGATACAATCCAGTTATTGCAGGAGTGGAAATCAGAACCATGGTCAGAGGCTCCACCCAAGAGTAAAGCTTTGTGCTCGAGGTCCCTACCCAGTCATCCTTCTTTCTCCACGTTCCAGAGTTTCCTACTAAATGACTTATACATAATGTCCAGTTTTCTTTTCTTTTCTTTTTTTGATTAGCTGATAAAGGAAAATGGAATATGTTTCCCACACATTCGGAACCACCAATCCTGCTTTGCTCTAAAACCTATGATTTTTCCACTATTTCAAATTGTCTCTGAGGCTGTGATATTTGAACCAGCAGTATGTGTCCTGCCCATTTGAAAACTGTATCCTGAGCCTTCAGACACATTCTTTCCATGATTCTTCTTGTCCCTTCAGTTTTCCTATTTTCTCCTATATAACATTATGTCACAGTTACAGCCAATATATTTTCCCTCTTCTCTGTGACTCTCATCTCCCCTCATATCACGCCCCCAAAGAGAGGGACACTACTGTCACCAGATGTCTCTAAGTCACTGATCTAACTAGTTCTCTAGTGAATGGAATCATACTGTAGTGTCAGGAAGGCACATTCTTTTCATAGTGTGGTGTCAGGAAGGCACATGGAGGAAGCATTCTTTTCCGTACTCTCCAAGCCTGAAGATTTAATGAACAATCCAGGAGGAAGGTGAACTCCCTACCTCTACTTGTCTTCCTTCTTCCTCTTCGGCACATCAGGCCTCATTGATAACTGATGCTTCCCTGGTACAGAATCTGCCTGCAATGCAGGAGACAGGTTTGATCACTAGGTCAGGAAGATCCCCTGGAGAAGGAAATAGCAACCTACTCCAGTATTCTTGCCTGGAGAATCCCACAGATAGAGGAGCTTGGCAGGCTACAGTCCATGGGGTCAGAAAGAGTCAGACATGACGGAGCAACTAACACTAACACACTAACTACTGAGAGAGACTATAGTGGGAACTGGTCCACTGACCTAGAATAGGAACATCTCTTTCTCTGACTCTCTTCTTCCATTTTCTTAGTTTTTTCTATGAAATTGACGTGCGGAGAGCTGGATTTATTTCTGGAGGGAAGAAAGTCTTACCATTGCTCTCTTGCTCTTGTTTGCAATCATCCAGATTGTTTTTAACACTCAAGACTAAGATTTAGGTATCAAAGGAAGTGAAATAGAGCTGGACAACTAATGGAGTATTGAGTTTCCCAGTGGTCCAGTCCAGGATCCCTGTTAAATGCATTGGTGTTAGGAGTTTCATCCTAGCTCCACCCTAACTCTTAGCAATGGTCCAACTCCAGCCAGCTTGCATGTGTGCACGTGTGTGTTTGTATGTGCACCCTCGTATCTGCCATTGGAAGAATAGGTTCAATCAGCTGAACCCATAAAAGGGTAGGTAGGTAACAGTGACTGCATCAGAACATTCAAAGCAAGAGCATTCTCTAAAGCTCTTAACTGATTAGAGTCTCCTGTTATTAAGCCTCAGTTTCCCAGTTTACCCAGTGGTAAAGAATTCACCCGCTAGTGCAGGAGATACAGGAGATGCGGGTTTGATCCCCTGGGTTAGGAAGATCCCCTGGAGTAGAAAATGGCAACCCGACCTGATATTCTTGCTTGGAAGATTCCATAGACAGAGGAGCCTGGCAGAATCACAAAGAGTTGGACACTGCAGAACAACTGAGTATGCACAAATTAAAGGAAATAATAATTAATAAGACCAAGGAAAAGAGTCAAATGATAGTGGAAGGAGTTTGTTGTTGATCTGAGGACTTGAAGTGTACATCCTAGAATCACAGAACTTGAACCAGAGTAGAGTCTCAGAGACCATCTGTGATAGTGAAGATGACTCCTCTTTCTGTTTTCTGGGCCTGAGGATGACCAGCTGCATGGTCTGAAAATTGTTCTTTACTTCACTCCTGCTCTCCTGCATTTCTCCAGACTTTACAAAGAGTCCTCTTAAAACTTGCAGATATTCTCAGAAAAAAGAAAAATGCTGTTCAGAGCCAGGTAACTGAGTAGCTGAGTTCTATGAATCATTCAAACATTAGAATCATTTCTGCTTGTTGTAGAAGAGATGGCTCAGATCTAAGGGAGACTGAGGAATTCAAGGGAGGGAGAATGTGACCCTTTCCCACTATGAAAAACTTCCAGAGTTGTTTTTTTTTTTTTTTTCTTTCTCATTTGCAATTTTCTAGAAGTAGAAAAGCTACTACAAAAACTACTTCATTGAACTGGGGCTACAGGAAGTTTGACTTGTACCATTTTTGGCAGAAAGAAGATGGATGTTTATGAACCTCCCCAGTGATTACAATCCAAACTATTAATTGGAAAAGACCCTCATGCTTGGAAAGATAGAAGGCAGGAAGAGAAGGGGACAACAGAGAATGAGATGGTTGAATGGCATCACCGACTCAATGGACATGAGTTTGAGTAAACTCCAGGAGATAGTGAAGGACAGGGAAACCTATTGTGTTGCAGTCCATGGGGTCACAAAGAGCCAGACATGAATGAGTGACTAAACAGCAATAACAACTGCAGTGGTCTAGGTGCTGGATTAAGCAGTTTAATCAGACATTTCAATTAGATCAAGGGTCCCAGACACCAGACCTTATGGTTAAAGAAGCCCTCTCCACTATTCACCCTTCTCAACGCATCTTAGGAAAAGATAGTTCATTCACTCAATCAAGTTGAGCTTAGCTGAAATATTGAAGTTGATAAAAACATAAAAGCTACCAAAGTTTTATTTTCTACTTCCTTTCTCCCCAATTCCTCTGCCAGTTTCTTTCTCCAGCTTCCCTTCAAAAGAGCTTGACTTAACAGGAAAACATGGGGTTCATTTACCCAGCAAGGAAGCGCTTTTCATGTTTGAGCTTTGAAATGAAAATTATCTTTGGGCAGGCTTCTCTGCAGCTCCATCTGTGAGCAGCAGGGCCTGTCAGAGTGACTATGGACTTGGGGAAGGAAGTCAGACCTCAGAAGGCAGCAAGAAAGCACAAAGTTTTCTTTCTTTTTTTTCCAAGTAGGATCCTGGAGGGCAGAAACCAAAGGTGATGGTGCCCTAATGAGGATAATGACACCATTTGATTTCACAGGCTGGAAGCATTAAATAAATCACCCCTGCAGCTCCCAGTCATAGACCTTAGATATAAATGGTCACTGATCCCAGCTTATATGCCAGGAGGATTTAAATCTACGTTTTCATGCAACAAATCTAAAGACACTCTTCAAGTAAAAAATAGATCCAAGGATAGGCATGCTCCCCCCAGGACAGACTGAATGGCTTCAAAACTTTTAACAACATGCATTTTTGAACTTCTGTTTTTGAACAGGATGCATACGCAGGTGAAAATAGCGTGTTCTCTCAGAATTAGATATTAGAGATAATTAGAGAGAGTCGCAGAAATGACGACTCATGCACATGTCGATCAGTAGCAGTCTCCTAAAGGTGTCAGCATGCTCTATGTACTATGTATGATCAAAGCCTATGCGCGGGAATCGCTCCCTCTCAGGCTTTAATGGAGCTTCCCTGGTGACTCAGATGGTAAAGAAACCACCTGCAGCGCAGAAAGCTGGGGTTTGATCCCTGGGTCAGAAGATGCGCTGAAGAAGGGAATGGTTACTCATTCCAATACTCTTGCCTGGAGAATTCCACGGACAGAGGAGCCTGGTGGGTTACAGTCCATGAGGTCTCGAAGAGTCGGATATGACTGAGAGACTAACACTTTCACTTTTCACACTGGGTTTAATTCTTGATTCTGCCTCTTAACACTCTCTGACTTTGGACCAGTTGCTTCATTTCTTAGAGACTCAGTTTCCCCATCTGTGAAATGAGAGTAAGAATGAAACAGAGTTATGCAAATAAGGCAGTTGACCTGTGTCTGGCCTGTGCTGTAAATGCTCAAGACCTGGTAATTCTACACTGATAACTTTGTGATTTGGGGGAAGAACAAACCATTCTGATTAAGGCGCTCTACATGGGCATTTTTGGCAGAAGTGGCTCTGGAGGAAGGGCTTTTCACTGGACTGAGTTTGTAGGAAGAGACATTCTGGACAGAAGCTCGCTGGAGGAAGCAGACATGAAAAGGAGAACAAAGTTCACGGTGGGCTGATGTGCAGGGGGAGGTGATTTCACAAGATAGTATGGGGCCTATAGAGAGAAGATTCTGAGTGCCCAACTGAAGAATACGCACTTGATTTAACAGACAGTGGGACATCACTGAAGGCTTTTGAGTAGGAAAATGACAGACTGAGAGCTGTTCCTCCTTAGGAAGCTCACCCAGTGAGCTGTGAGTGGGGTGGTTGGACTCGGGGAAGGGAAGTTAGAGAAAAACTTCAGAGTTGGCACTGCAGTGGTGCAGTAGTGAGAAGTGCTTTCGATATCAGAAATGTGACTGGTGTAGAGTGCACAGATGAAACACAATTGTGATTTTCTTTTTATGGTGGTGGTTGTGGGGGGAGAGTTAATTTATGGCAGCCAAGGACCAAATGGAAAAGCTAGTAACAAAGCTGGGGATGAAGGGAGGGACCAAATGTTCTTCCTTGTCTATTTCCCACTTGGCATGTCGCTCCAGTACATCATCTTGCAAAGGGCAATCAGTACACCTGTTAGTGAGTTTTGGCATCTAATTTGCATTTGGGCCAGTGGAGCATATTTGTATTTCACAGACAATTGTGCCTGTGTACTAAGTTGCTTCAGTTGCGTCCGACTCTTTGCAACACTGTGGACTGTAGCCCACCAGGTTCTTCTGTCCAGGGGATTCTCCAGGCAAGAGTACTAGAGTAGATTGTCATGCTCTTCTCCAGGGACCTTCCCGACCCAGGGAAAGAACCCGCATCTCTTATGTCTCCTGCATTGGCAGGAGGGTTCTTCACCGCTAGCATCACCTGGGAAGCCTGTAGATGACTGAGAGGAAGCAAACCAAGTTTGTCTGCAGCATCTGGATGAGATGAGGAGCCACTTGTTTCCTGGAGTTAAAGGAGTGCAAGGAATCTTAGGTAGCCAGACCCTTCACTCAGCCCCTGGAGACCTGAGTCCCAGTGATCAAGGAAGGTAGATAAACGACCCTCCTGGGGCTTACAAGTGCGAAGCCTCTTGTTCTTTCTTATTCTTGTTCTTTCTTCCCTACAAACTTACTCTTGAACTTGATCATTTGCTTTCTATGTGTGAGTTGGCTAATTTTTCTGGAAAGTGGCTTTGAAGGTAAAGAATCTAAGCTGTAGTCATTGTGAGTGACCCCCCTCAGATCTGATTTTGTCCTGCTGAGTGTTACATGTTCATTCCTACTGACACGTTCAATGTTCCAGGTCCAGAATAAGTTCTAGACACAGAGGCACAGTTCAATGAGATATTGTTCTGTTTTCAAGGACTTCACAGCACTCTGGGATCAACACTCAAACACTTACACCGATTTAAGTGTAGAGAATGCCTTGATAGTAGTGAGTGTGAGGTCCAGTAGGTGTCTGACTGGTGTGGGGGTATTAAGTTGAAACTTAGGACCTGAACAGTATTTTCTAACCGGACAAAAGAGGGGAAAGGCATTCTAGGTAGAGATAGCAGCACAAACAAAACCTCAGAGATACTCAGGTGTAGATCTTGTCAGAAAACTAGGCAGTACAATATGTTAAAAGATTTTGGGGCTGGAACTGTGAGGGATAAAGCTTGAAAATGGATTATGGATCTAGGTTATTAGGACTCAGAGCCCTCAGGTTAATACCATCAGAAACATCTGAAATTTCTCCAATCAAGATTACTTTTATTGGGAATCAATCAATAATGCACTTGCTCTGGGCAAGGCCTTGGAAGAACAGAAAGAAGAGCAAGGTACATTATCTTCTGTAGGATTCTCTGCTGAAGAGCAAAGAGACTGTAGACATGGGAAACCCCAAACTTCCCATTTATTTGTTCATATATTCCTCCAGTCATTTATGAACCCCTAAGATGTGTTAGGATTCTGGATAAAATGAGAAAGTGAAATAATATCCTTGCCCATAGAAGTCAGACAATGAAATGGGTGATTATTCTGTTAGTGTTACAGATTGTGGCAAGAATATGAACAGGGGTCTGTGGAGTAAGCAGACCTAATGGGAGGTTGATCAAGGAGGGCTTCCTAGAGGAAGCAGCAGCAGAGTGACTCCTGAGAATGTGACCAAGTCAAGTCAAGGAAGGCAAAAGTGCTGAGTATACCATAGGAGGTGCAGAGAAGATTGTTTTGGGAAGAAGTATCTTGTGTAGAGAAGGAGGTGATGAAGTACTGTGACTGGAATAAAATGTGGAGAAGGTACAGCAGGGGTAAAACTGAGTAAATGGACTTCACCTCTTCCACTCCCCAGTACCAAGCAGCAGATAAGGGGCTGTCCATGGTACTGAGGAGCACAGGAGTCAGACTTTGCAAACCTTTAGAGACTGATGTTTCATGGAAATATAAAATCTTTTTAGAATGATTTTTAAATTTTATTCAAAAGCCTGACTGAATAAGGCCCCCAGTTCAGAGAAGGGGAGAGGACAGGATAAGGAAACTTTTGTCACCAAATATTTTCCCTGCCCCACGACCCATTCCGGAAGGGCGGTTCCTTCAGTTACTATGAAAGGCCCAAGAAAATGCACAGGGGACTGTGAAACGCTGGTGGAAAGATCGAAGCCTTTCTGCGAAGGGAAAGCTCCACCCACTGTGGAGAAAGTGGAAGTGGGCTTGCCTGCTCTGGGGGCTGTTTGGCGGAGGTCTGAGGCTGTCCCAAATGGAAGGTTCCAGACAGCATAGACATTATTTACCCAGACTCTAAGACATTCTGTCCAAAGCTGTTCCAAGGGGTTCTTAGAGATGTGCTTTGATTATTTACCAACTTTACTGAGTTCCTCTTGATATGCTTATCAATCAGTGCCCAAGATCAGTGGCAGAATGGTATTACACTGCAGTAATTATTTTGAAGACCCAAGCATGATTCCAATTTTTATTCTTGTCTCTCATAAACATTTAAAGGGTCCCAGTTACTGACTGGGACTACAGTAGTTCAAGCCCACTCAAGTCAGATTGCTTACATGTAAGAGGGCTTGACCATTTATTAGACCAATTACTTAAACTCTCAGACCCTTTTTGTCTTGATTAGTTCCTTCTGATTTCTATAAAAAATTCCCAAAAACTTTGTCGTTTAAGACAACTGAAATCACTCAGTGCTCTATGATGACCTAGAAGCATGAGATGGGGGGTTGGGAGGAAGGCTCAAGAGAAAGTAATATATGTATGAATGTGTAAAAGTGTCAGTCGCTCAGTCCTGTTGGACTCTTTGTGACCCCATGGACTCTAGCCCACAAGGCTCCTTTGTCCATGGGATTCTCCAGGCAACAATACTGGAGTGGCTTGCCATGTCCTTCTCCAGGGGATCTTCCTGACCCAGGGATCAAACCCACATCTCTTATGTCTCTTGCTTTGACAGGGGCTCTTTACCACAGGTGCCACCTGGGTTACAATATATGTTATACTTGTAGCCAGTTCATGTTGTTGTATAGCAGAAACTTAACACAAAATTGTGAATCAGTTAATTCAGTCAGTTCAGTCACTCAGTCATATCTGACTCTTTGCAACACCATGAATCCACAGTACGTGAGGCCTCCTTGTCCACCACCAACTCCCGGAGTTTACCCAAACTCATGTCCATCAAGTCAGTGATGCCATCCAGCCATCTCATCCTCTGGCAATGCCTTCTCTTCCTGCCCTCTATCTCTCCCAGCATTAGGGTCTTTTCCAATGAGTCAATTCTTTGCATGAGGTGGCCAAAATATTGGAGTTTCAGCTTCAGCATCTGTCCTTTCAATGAGTATTCAGGACTGAACTCCTTTGGGATGGACTGGTTGGATCTCCTTGCAGTCCAAGGGACTCTCAAGAGTCTTCTCCAACACCACAATTCAAAAGTATCAATTCTTTGGTGCTCAGCTTTCTTTATAGTACAACTCTCACATCCATACATGGCCACTGGAAAAACCATAGCCTTGATTAGATGGACCTTTGCTGGCAAAGTAATGTCTCTGCTTTTCAATATGCTATCTAGATTGGTTATAACTTTCCTTCCAAGGAGTAAGCATCATTTAATTTCATGGCTGCAATCACCATCTGCAGTGATTTTGGAGCCCTCTAAAATAAAGTCTGACACTGTTTCCACTGTTTCCCCATCTATTTCCCATAAAGTGATGGGACTAGATGCCATGATCTTCGTTTTCTGAATGTTGAGCTTTAAGCCAGCTTTTTCACTCTCCTCTTTCACTTTAATCAAGAGGCTTTTTAGTTCCTCTTCACTTTCTACCATAAGGGTGGTGTCATATGCATATCTGAGGTTATTGATATTTCTCCTGGCAATCTTGATTCCAGCTTGTTTCTTCCAGCCCAGCGTTTCTCATGATGTACTCTGCATAGAAGTTAAATAAGCAGGTGACAATATACAGCCTTGACGTACTCCTTTTCCTATTTGGAACCAGTCTGTTGCTCCATGTCCAGTTCTAACTGTTGCTTCCTGACCTGCATATAGGTTTCTCAAGAGACAGGTCAGGTGGTCTGGTATTCCCATCTCTTTCAGATTTTTCCACAGTTTATTATGATCCGCACACTCAAAGGCTTTGGCATAGTCAATAAAGCAGAAGTAGATGTTTTTCTGGAACTCTCTTGCTTTTTCCATGATCCAGTTGGCAATTTGATCTGGTTCCTCTGCCTTTTCTAAAACCAGCTTGAACATGTGCAAATTCATAGTTCATGTATTACTGAAGCCTGACTTGGAGACTTTTGAACATACTTTACTAGCGTGTGTGATGAGTGCAATTGTGTGGTAGTTTGAGCATTCTTTGGCATTGCCTTTCTTTGGAATTGGAATGAAAACTGACCTTTTCCAGTCCTGTGGCTACTGCTGAGTTTTCCAAATTTGCTGGCATATTGAGTGCAGCACTTTCACAGCATAATCTTCCAGGATTTGAAATAGCTCAACTGGAATTCCATCACCTCCACTAGCTTTGTTCGTAATGATGCTTTCTACGGCCCACTTGACTTCACATTCCAGGATGCCTGGCTCTAGGTGAGTGATCACACCATTGTGATTATCTGGGTCGTGTAGATCTTTTTTGTACAGTTCTACTGTGTATTCTTGCCACCTCTTCTTAATATCTTCTGCTTCTGTTAGGTCCATACAAATTCTGTCCTTGATCGAGCCCATCTTTGCATGAAATGTTCCTTTGGTATCTCTAATTTTTTTTAAGAGATCTCTAGTCTTTCCCATTCTGTTGTTTTCCTATATTTCTTTGCATTGATTGCTGAGGAAGACTTTCTTATCTCTCCTTGCTATTCTTTGGAACTCTGCATTCAGATGCTTATATCTTTCCTTTTCTCCTTTGCTTTCACTTCTCTTCTTTTCACAGCTATTTGTAAGGCCTCCTCAGACAGCCATTTTGCTTTTTTGCATTTCTTTTCCATGGGGATGGTCTTGATCCCTGTCTCCTGTACAATGTCATGAACCTCCATCCATAGTTCATCAGGTACTCTGTCTATCAGATGTAGTCCCTTAAATCTATTTCTCACTTCCACTGTATAATCATAAGGGATTTGATTTAGGTCATATCTGAGGGGTCTAGTGGTGTTCCCTACTTTCTTCAATTTAAGTCTGAATTTGGTAATAAGGAGTTCATGATCTGAGCCACAGTCAGCTCCTGGTCTTGTTTTTGTTGACTGTATAGAGCTTCTCCATCTTTGGCTGCACAGAATATAATCAATCTGATTTCGGTGTTGACCATCTGGTGATATCCATGTGTAGAGTCTTCTCTTATGTTGTTTGAAGAGGGTGTTTTCTATGATCTGTGCATTTTCTTGGCAAAACTCTGCTATTCTTTGCCCTGCTTCATTCCATATTCCAAGGCCAAATTTGCCTGTTACTCCAGGTGTTTCTTGACTTCCTATTTTTGCATGCAAGTCCCCTAGGACAACTTTTTGGGGTGTTAGTTCTAAAAGGTCTTGTAGGTCTTCATAGAACCGTTCAACTTCAGCTTCTTCAGTGTTACTGGTTGGGGCATAGGCTTGGATTATTGTAATATTGAATGGTTTGCCTTGGAAATGAACAGAGATCAGTCTGTCATTTTTGAGATTGCATCCATGTACTGCATTTCAGACTCTTGTTGACCATGATGGCTACTCCATTTCTTCTAAGGGATTCCTGCCCACAGTAGTAGATATAATGGTCATCTGAGTTAAATTCACCCATTCCAGTCCATTTTAGTTCGCTGATTCCTAGAACGTCGACGTTCACTCTTGCCATCTCCTGTTGGACCACTTCCAATTTACCTTGATTCATGGACCTAACATTCCAGGTTCCTATGCAATATTGTTCTTTACAGCATCGGACCTTGCTTCTATCACCAGTCACATCCACAGCTGGGTATTGTTTTTGCTTTGGCTCCATCCCTTCATTCTTTCTGGAGTTATTTCTCCACTGATCTCCAGTAGCATATCAGGCACTTACTGACCTGGGGAGTTTCTCTTTCAGTATCCTATCATTTTGCCTTTTCATACTGTTCATCGGGTTCTCAAGGCAAGAATACTGAAGTAGTTTGCCATTCCTTTCTCTAGTGGACCTCACTGGTTGGGTAGAGGTAGTCCCCTCCCTATGCCCACCCCCCCCCCCCATACACCTGCACACACACACACACCTGCACACACACACACACGTCTGCCATATGGTGACTGGTCAAAAATAGTATCATAACAATAACGGCTCTTTTGTAAAACAACCGTCTCAATTGTCCCCTTTCTTCTTCCACTCTAGTCCTTCCTGTTCCTGCTATCCTATTTTCCTGATTGCTCCTTTTTTCAACACTATGAGCATGGTAATTCTCTTCACTTGTGTCCGGTTCTTTGCAACTCCGTGGCCTGTAGCCCTCCAGGCTCCTCTGTCCATGGGATGCTCCAGGCAAGAATACTGGAGTGTGTTGTCATTTCCTCCTCCAGGGGATCTTTCTGACCCAGGGATCAAAGCCATCTCCCACGTCTCCTGCACTGGCAGGTGGCTTCTTTACCACTAGCGCCACCTGGAAAGCCCTTTCTACACTACGCTGTCGTTGCTTTTCTGTAACCACTTTTCTCTTCCCAAGATTATCTTTTTGCCAATAACCGACCATTCCTCAGTGAGTGAGAGGTTAGAGCAAATGGTGGAAGAGAGGATAACTAGAGCAATGAAGGTGGGAGAAAACAAAGATCACGAATTCACACATTAATATTTTCCTTTAGGAACTCTTCCTCTCATTGTCATTCATCGCCCATAGGATAGGCCGAAACCATCTGAAACCAAATGCCTTCATGGGCAAGCTGTCCGGTGTCTCAGATCCCTTCCCTCCTCCGTGCTGATTCGCCTGGTACTCCTTATCTCTCATCATCCCAGATCCAGGAAGGTCCACCTCAGATAGGTCTCTTGCTTGGACTTATAGTAGGTTCCTTATGGTCATCACTGCTCATGCTGATGATTAAAATAGCCTCCTAATTGGTTTCCTGCTTCCTAATTTGCTCCATCTTTTACACCTGCCAGTAGCTCCTTTTTACTTGTTTGCTTGTTCGTTTTCCTTTTCAGAGGATGTAGCCTGTGTCAAGATAAGAGAACGGTCTTTGGACTAAGATAGGTGAGGAGTCAAGCTCTGACTCTGCTGTTCACTAGCTCGAGATGTTTAATCTTTTTGAGCCTCAGGGACAGTCTAAAAGAGCTGCTGTTAAAAAGAAAAATGTTCCTAAGAGTAACCGGTGCATTCGCATGGTGTCTAGCATATGTCAGGGGCCAAATGAACTGGATACCTTCTCCATGTTTATTTAATAAAGAAAATAAAACCTCCCTTCATCGTGTCCCTGTATACACAGCCCCTAATAAGGACCTTGCTTTACCAGTTCTTCCCTCAGTAAGTCACAGCTTCAATAAACATTCCTCTTTACTGGGTCATTCTAATCAGCATGATATTGTGCTGGTTTTTTCTGTATTAAAATTAGTCAATTGATCCTACTTCTCCCATTAGCCTTCACTCCATTTCTATATTCCCTTTTACTGCAAATCTTGAAAAATTTGCTTGTTCTCAATGTTTTCAATTTCTCTCCTCTTTTTCTTTAAAACCACCCTAAGCAGGCTTTCTCCTCACTGCTCTATGGAAATTTCTCACTTCAAGGTCCCCACTGACCTCCAAACTGCTCAATCCAGTGGTCAGTTCTCAATTTTCCTCTGACCTGATTTATCAGCAGCGTGTGACACAGGCGGTTTGCTTCTGTGTGCTGGGCTTTCTTCAGGATTCTCAGGGCTCTAAAGCCTGCTGGTTTTCCTCCTGCTCTTCCAGTGACTCCTCTTCGTTTCCTTTGTCACTGTCTTGTCTTCATGACCTCTTCATCTGGGGCTGCCCGGGGCCCAGTACTTATCCTTTCTTTTCTTTCCTTATACATCTTTGTCCTTACTGATTTCACTCAATATCAGGCTTTAAACAGCATTTATGTGCTAGAGAGGTCAGGACCTCTGTCCCAACCCTCAGATACAATATTCAACTGTCTGTCTAACATCTCTATTTGGAAGTCTAATAGACAACTCAAACTCAACATGACAATTTTCTCCCTACCTCACTCACCCGTCACAACCCACTCTCGTGTGCCACTTCCCCATCTCAGGCGATGAGCGATCATTCCTTCCTTTTGCTAAGTCCAGAAATCTTTTTCACTCCACCCCATTGGGTATCTTATTTGGTTTTGGCAAAGATTTTTGAGCTCTCACAGTACACTGTATAGACTTTCAAAATGATGCTTACCACAATGTTCTCCTATGTCTTCTTTGCTTTCTGCTCATTTGTACTATCAGCTCCTTGAAGCCAGGAACCATTTCATTGTATGTCCTAGGCATTCGGCACAGTGCTCAATAAAATAAATGTTTCTGGCATAAATAAATAAATAAATAAATGAGGGCAATGGTATCATGATCCAAAAAAAAAAAATCAGTTTAAAAAGAATAACCAAGATAAACATAGCAATGGAAGGAAATAAGAAATTAGGTGAAAGATATACAGAGATTTGTCAGTTTTCAGTTCTGATCTCATGTTATGATTGAAGTTAGTGGGTTTTACCAATGTCTGGTGAAACAAGAAAACAGATAGACAATTTTAAATCTCCCCAGTACAAGAATGTGAGGCAGAGTTAGAATGGGGATTGCAGTTGTATACACTGGGAAGATCTAAGCTCTCAGTGAGAGTAACAGTTGAATCTCTGTCTAATCATTTACCAGTTGAAGACTTCAGGCAAGTTATTTAATCTCCCTGAGCTGAAGCTTCCTCATCTATTATATGAGCATAATAAATACTCACTTCCAAGACTTGTTTTGAGCATTAAGTGAGAGAAAAGCCTGGTTCATCATCAGTGCTGACTGAATGGTAGCTCTCACTGTCAGCCTCAAGGAATTGTCTCAGAAGCAATCAGAGCCTGTCAACTGAGAGTTTTCATCTCCAAAGCATTCTGTTATTCTACATTTATCAAAATTCTTCTTTTTTAAAATGTGTGTGTGTGTGTGTGTGTGTGTGTGTGTGTGTGTGTATTACTATAGGCTGGGGAAAATGGAGACAAAAATGTTTGATCAAAAGTTTCACCATCTATCTTTGGAACTGCGTGTGGCCAGAAACACTCAGGTTAGCATCTTCAACCTATCCTCCCATCATCCACCCTCAAGTTTATTGCTGTCTGCTTTGCTTCTTGCCAGCCACTATTTCTGGAGAAGGCTACATGGAAAAAGCCATGACAAGACCATACTCTTTAACCTCAGTTGTAAGCTCTGCCCACAGCTTAGCATCCCTGATTTTTATCATTATCCTTGCTGCTTTGGAATAACTCCACCTGAGAAACCAGTAGTTACAGTCCTGAGAAACCCCAGTGGTCCTCGTTTGCATATCCCCAAAGATAAGCGGAAGTGATTTCATTAACATCCAAAGCATGTTTCAAATATTAATCTATATGAAAAAAAGAGGCCTAGGAAGCCAGTCTTAACACTGTAAATGACTGAGTTCCTCACTTACACACATAAAACGGACTTTTGGACTCAGTGGGAGAGGGAGAGGGTGAGATGACTTGGGAGAATGGTATTGAAACATGTATAATATCACGTAAGAATCGAATCACCAGTCTATGTCCGATGCAGGATATGGCACGCTTGGGGCTGGTACGCGGGGATGACCCAGAGAGATGTTGTGGGGAGGGGGGGTGGGAGTGGGGTTCAGGTTTGGGAATGCATGTACACCCGTGGTGGATTCATGTCAATGTATGGCAAAACCAATACAGAATTGTAAAGTAAAATAAAAAATAAATAAATTTAAAAAAATAAATAAATAGATTAAAAAAAAAAAAAAAACCTCTCTATGTTCATTGCCTACAGGGTCCTAGTCTGGATATTTTGCCATTTCTCCAGCCTAGCAGCAAATCAACAGGACTCATCAAGTTGAATGAGGGCTTCTTTCTCACTCTTCCTTCTATAATTCATGATAGCTGAAACTTTCAAAATGTTAGCAAATGTTGTATTACATGGCAACCAAAAAAAATTCATCTGTGTGCTTTGTACCATAGATTTCCTAAAGTTATCTAATGGCAAAGTGTCCTCAATATTTTGAAGCATATCTACCCAACATTTAGAAATCTAAGTCCAGTTTTTGGCTTTTTCCTCATCAGTGATCAGATGATTCCCATAAGATATCATGATCACTAGCATGTTACATTTTTTTCTCTTTGCAGCTTCTTGAAGGTAGGAGCTGTGTCTAATTAACATCTGAAAAAAAAATTGGAGAGGTGAATTTGAATTTTAATTCTAGTTGGGTATATTTCTATATATTATTTGCTAATCTGAACTTTGAACTTCTCAGGCGGTTCTAGTGGTAAAGAACCTGCCTACAATACAGGAGATGTATAATAAGAGACTTAGGTTTGCTCCCTGTGATGAGAAGATCCTCTGGATGAGGGTATGGCAACCCACTGCAATATCCCATGGACAGAGGAGCCTGGTGGGCTACAGTCCACAGGGTTGCAAAGAATCAGACATGACTGAAGCAACTTACCACACACACACACACACAATCTGAACTTTACTTTGTTTTTATTTGATTGGAAACATGGATATTCAAACCACAGTGTTCTTAGGGAAATTTAGTGATTCTTCACATAATGTGCACAGTAGCAAATGGAAGCCCAGAGAAGATTTCTCTTCTTCACTTTTGGATTCTAGTTTCTAGTACCGTGTGTGTGTATGTGTCTCCTACCTTTATTTATCTGCATCCCACTTCATTCACGGTAAGTGCTGATGAAAGTGAAAGAACAAGTTAATGAAGAGCCAGGACAGATGATAATAAAGCCAGCCTCTGCAGCCTGATCTCACAATCTGTTTCCCTTTTGGCATTTCTTGTCCTGGAATTGCTTTGTGCGCTTCTTCACATTCTCTCAGCCCCATCTTTTAGGCAACCACTGGTTCACCAGGTATAATCTGACATGTCACCTAAACCCACACTGAATGCCTCTGGACTAGAAGTGTCCTGTCCTGAAGACTCTCTGACACTGAAGATTCGGATGCTCTGTGCACACATCGGAAAGTGTGGAGGAAGTAATGACTGGTGGCCCGTTTTTGACCAATGGAGCCAGAAACTGATAAAAAAGGCTTTTGCCCACCTATTCCTTGGGGAGACAATCTTGAGAAATATTTCATGAAGCTCTTTGGAAAATCTCTCTGGATGGAGGAACAGTTGTCTTTCCCTTCCTTGTTTCATGTCCTATACCTTCTTTCCTCCTCCCTGAGATCACATTCTTAACTAAACTTTCTGCATGCAAGTCTTTGCCCCAGTGTCTACTTTCAGGAAACTCAGGCTAAGCCCCCTCACCCACTAAAGCATGTTGTAGTGACTGGTACATAGTGCGATTGTTTAGTACCCACTGCTTTAGAGTGAGACCAGGTAAAATACTCCCCGGTATTTTCCCTCTGAGACTGTTCTGTTGAAAACATTTTTCTTCTTCTTCTTCACTCTCTGCTCCAATCACATATCCTTGTGTTTTGAATGACATAACCCTGCAACACTTGGTTATAGCTCATTGATTGAAGGGTGGACTTCTGACCTAGAGTGAATTGATCCCTTGGCAGGGCTGAGCTGATCATGTTAGCTCCTTATAATTTGATATCAGGATGATGATACTAATTTATTTGGTTGGATTCTTAACTGAAGTTGCTAAAGTATCGACAAGAAGATACAAGGGAGTAGAGAAAGCCAGACTGCAGATGAAGACACAACAATATGAGAGATGAGAGCACACAATAAAAATTGGAAGTGAGAAGGTAGATGTTTCTTATTCCTTTTCTTGGAGTTTTCCTGTCTGTGATTCCTGCCATTTGCATCTATGAGATATACCTATGTCCTTATAGTAAATTCCCTGTTAAGCTTAAATTCATTTCAGTGATTTTATTTCCCTTGGAATCAAATGATCTCTAAAACAACTGAGGTAATGAATAATACTTTTACCCACTGGATGGAGGTCTTTAAAAGCCAAAGTTGTATTCTGCTCATAACAGTTTCTCCAATGTCTCACAGCTCTACATGATAGATGTACATATTTGATGAGTAACTGACAAAAAGAATACATGTTCCATGCCAGCCGCTGTTGATGAAAAAAACAACATAAGTGTGATGGTTGAGTCCATTTCGAGTTGATTCCATTTAATATCAGTTTGGAACTTCCCACAGTCTAGAAGTGCTTGACTTTCTCCAAAGGGATCTGACATAATCCCAAAGCAACAGCTGCAACCCTTTTTCAATGTCACCCAAACTCTACCCACTCACTCACCACTGACTCACTTCCTGCCTCACTGGAAAAAAATTGGTGAGATATGGGAAGAGTTATTTTGCTGTTCTTTGTAGGTATTCTGTACATTCACATAACTTCTCTTCCATTGGTCCTCCTCCCCTATTTGCCTAAATCAATAATTTTATTTCTATACTAGATCACCATGAATACCTCTTTTTAAAGAAGCTATCCCACCTCTTTATTCACTTTTGCTAAGAGCATCTTGAAAATATCCTGTACATAAACTACCTCAATATCATTATATCCCAGTGGATCGTCTTGTGATCTGAATTCCTTTCACATAATTACCCTGAATTGGTGGCCTGACTATGCCTTTACAATTACCAAGTTTGTTCTGTCTGCATTTTCCTCCAGCATGTCTGATTTTGCTATCTCCACTCTTTAGATTTTTGTGAAATAACTTCCTCTGGGCCATCCTGCCAACTTGAGGACTTTTCTCCTTTACATCAGTCTTCCCTAAGGTTCCATCTCTTTGCTCTCCCTTGAGGATCTCTTCCTTTATGATATTGCTATAAGACAGGTGATCCCTAATTTCAACAAGAGAGTTCACTTCTCTTGTATTAGTATCTTTGGGTCCTGATTTTCTAACCTGCTGGACAGCTCCCTTGGTTTGCTCCTAAACTTTATATACAAAACTCATCCACTTCTACTAAAAACACTGAATCTGTATGACTTTGAGAGAACATTCTCCCCCTGAGTCATCAGGATAATGCTGTAGGAGAGGGAAAGACAAACAAAAGCAAAAAAAAAAAAAAAAGTCTGAAAGTTTTAGCCACGGGCTTATTAGTGATAGTTACCAGAGACAGAAACAGGCAGAAGACATTGGATTATCCCTTTCTCATTCCCACGACAACTGAGCAGGGGGAGGATGGCTGTTTATTAAATTCCTACCATTCATCATCAGTCCTCAGTATTCATTGGAAGAACTAATGCTGAAGCTGAAACTCCAGTACTTTGGCTACCTGATGCAAAGAACTGAGTCTTTCAAAAAGACCCTGATGCTGGAAAAGAGTGAAGTCAGGAGGAGAAGGGGACAACAGAGGATGAGATGGTTGGATGGCATCACCGACTCAATGGACATGAGTTTGAGTAAGCTCCAGGAGTTGGTGATGGACAGGGAGGCCTGGCATACTGCAGTCCATGGGGTCCAAAGAGTCAAACACGACTGAACAACTGAACTGAACTGATTCATCATACACTGACATAGATATTTTAAATGGACTGATTCATTTTGCTTTCAAAAGATCTCTGTTTTATGTATTTTCTATTATTGACCCTATTTTATAGATAAGGAAACCATGAGTATGCTATTGAGATTTTTCAGTATTACACAATGAGTTATAAATTCAAGATTTGGTCCGAAGTTTATTCAACTTCTCCAGCTGTCTTTCTCAATAGAGTTCACAATAGGATGAAATAAGAAAGTGCAGAAAGCCTTGAAGATTAAAGTAAACCTATTGACTGACTTTGAATTCACATTTACGGCTGGAGTCAGGTTTCTTAAATTTATGCCAGTGGTCAGCTGTAAGTTCTGATCCTTCCATTTGGGAAATTACTGTCTCATAAATTACCAGGACAAAGCTTTAATTTTACTCAAGTTCAACTCTTCAATTAGGACTTTAAACATTCTATTACTTTCCTTTCTGTACTCTTCACAGCTTTTTTTTTTTTTTTTAACCTACTAACACATGCATCCCCAAATCACAGTTTCTCAACATGCTATTGGCATTTTGGGCTGAGTAATTCTTTGTGCTGGGTGAGGCCGTCTTACGTATTGTAAGAATATTAGCAACATCCCTGACCTCTGCCCAGTATACTCATAACCTCGACCACCGGCATGACAACAATTGTGCTGTTGCAAACTGTCTTAGGGACAAAATCATTTCTGGTTGAAAATAACTGGTTTGTATTTATATGAAAATCCACATGCCAATAAGAATTCATGTGTGGTTCATGAGGGCTGAGAATTATCAGTCTCACTCACATCTCTATCTCAGTGCTTGGAACAGGGCCTGACACATATTTGGCACAAAATGCAATAAATATTTATTGAATGAATTCATACACGAGAAGGAATGGAAACAACATTTATGGACAATCTACTTTATGTCAGATCCACCATTAGGAACTTTTCTTCAAAACAACTTTGTAAGATGAATAGTAATTAACTTATTTCCCAGATGAGAAAACAAAGGCTCAGAGGTAATCAAAAAGAAGGGATTTACTGATTCATGAAGTTAGACAGTGTGAGAGTTAGCGTTTCAATCTGCTTCTGACTACACTGAAGTCTACCCTTCCTCAAGAATGCCAAATGGTGATTCGGAATTATGAGAATTACGAGAACCAGAGTTGAAGACTGAACAAATGGATCACTGTCGTTTCAGCTTTTTGTAGGAAAGAATGATTTGTAAATCATGTGCTGGCAAAAAATAGAATTTTTGAGTTCTGTTCTCCACACTTTCCCAGTCTCCCACTATGGGTGGGTGACTTTGTTTATTAAGTATTCAGTAATCTGCTTGATTTCTCTCTTTTCATCACTGCACATCTAATCCATCGGAAGCACACAGACTTAGAACTAAATTCTTGCTTAGTGTTCCTGTCTGATCTGGGCTCTAATACTTCTTGGAACTGTTGTCACACAGCTATCCTTCTTGCTTAATAATTTCTGACCAGCTGACCTTTCCTTCCCTTGGATGCACCTCTCACATTAATGACTTGAGCTTGCTGTAATTGCTTTTTCTTATTTTTGAAATGCTATTTGAAATGCTTGTACGGTAAATAAAGTTTTATCGCAGCACAACCATGCCCATTCATTTTCATATTGCCTAAGGCTGCACTCATGCTCAGAGAAGGCAATGGCACCCCACTCCAGTACTCTTGCCTGGAAAATCCCATGGATGGAGAAGCCTGTAAGGCTGCAGTCCATGGGGTCGCTGAGGGTCAGCCAGGACTGAGCGACTTCACTTTCACTTTTCACTTTCATGCATTGGAGAAGGGAATGGCAACCCACTTCAGTGTTCTTGCCTGGAGAATCCCAGGGACGGGGGAGCCTGGTGGGCTGCCGTCTATGGGGTCGCACAGAGTTGGACACGAGTGAAGCGACTTAGCAGCAGCAGCAGCACTCATGCTACAGTGGCAGAGTTAAGTTGTTGTGACAACGGGTGATGAATGGTAAAGGGAAGGTGAACATTTTTATGACATTCTTACCACAAATGATTCAATGAGGTTAAGTGCTCTGCTTTCACCACCTGTACTTAGATGCAAATCTTGAGCCTATAAATGACAACCTGATAGATTTAGGGGATTTAGGGGTGAAAGAGAAGAGTGAAAAAGCTGGCTTAAAAGTCAACATTCAAAAAACTAAGATCAAGACATCAAGTCCTATCACTTCATGGCAAATAGGTGGGTAAAAAGTGGAACAGGGACAGATTTTATTTTCATGGGCTCCAAAATCACTGTGGATGGTGACTGCAGTCATGAAACTGCTCAGAGGTTAAAGCATCTGCCTGGAATGCAGGAGACCCAGATTCGATCCCTGGATCGGGAAGATCCCCTGGAGAAGGAAATGGCAACACACTCCAGTACTCTTGCCTGGAGAATCCCATGGAGGGAGGAACCTGGTAGGCTACTAGTCCATGGGGTCGCAAAGAGTCGGACACGACTGAGAGACTTCACTTGGAAGGAAAGCTAGGGCCAACATAGATAGTGTATTAAAAAGCAGAGACATCACTTTGCCAACAAAGATCCATATAGTTAAAGCTATATTTTTTCCAGTACTCAAGTATAGGTATGAGAGTTGGATCATAAAGAAGGCAGAGCACCAAAAGTTGATGCTTTTGAATTGTGGTGTTGGAGAAGACACTTGAGAGTCCCTTGGACTGCAAGGAGATCCTAAAGGAAATCAATCTTGAATATTCATTGAAAGGACTAATGCTGAAGCTAAAGCTCCAATACTTTGGCCACCTTATACAAAGAGCTGACTCATTGGTAAGGACCTTGAGGCTGGGAAAGATTGAGAGTAGAAGGAGAAGGGAGTGACTGAGGATAAGATTGTTTGATGGCATCACTGACTCAATGGACATGAGCTTGAGCAAACTCCAGGAAATAGTGAATGACAGGGAAGCCTGGCATGCTGCAGTCCAAACAGTCAGACACAACTTAGTGTTTGAACAACAATAACAGCAATTGCTTTACAATGTTGTGTTTCTTTTGCACAACAAAGGGAATCAGCCATACATATACATATATCCCCTCTTCCTTGGATTTCCTTCTCATTTATGTCACCAGAGAGCATTGAGTAGAGTACCCTGTGCTATACAGTCTATGCTCATTATTTATCTGTTTTATGCATAGTATTGTATATCTGCCAACCCTAACAGTATGTTGGACAAAATCTCTGAGAGAATTCATTTGAAATGTTGTGCATGCACGCTAAGTTGCCTCGGTCGTGCCTGACTCTTTGTGACCTCATGGTCAGACTCCTCTTTCCGTGGCATTCTCCAAGCTAGAATATTGCAGTGGGTTGCCATTTCCTCCTCCAGGGGATCTTACTGACCCAAGGATAGAACCCACGTCTCTTATGTCTCCTGTATTGACAGGTGGGTTCTTTGCCACTAGTGTTACCTGGGAAGACTGGAGTGATAAGATATCTTACAATGCCACTTTTTGTCTATTGGTCCTTGTAAAACTGATATTTATCATGAAATATAGTGAAGATATTTTCTTAGAGGAGAAGATGCAACTGAGGTCCAGGTCCATCAGCTGCTAAATCTCAGAAACCGAACTTAGACCAATACGTCTTTCCTGGGACATACCCGGCAATCGTGTAGGGGGCTTGATAATCTGTCATATGGATTAAGCAGGTCAGGAATGGGGTCAAGATTCTGTTTCTAGCAAATCCCCAGGTCATGCTGTTGCATTTGAATGAAGGACTGCCCTTTGTATTACAAGGAGTTAGGCCACTCTGGAAGTGTTTGCTCATAATTAATACTATTTTTATTATTCGGTTCAGTTCAGTTCAGTTCAGTCGTTCAGTTGTGTCTGACCCTTTGCGACCCCATGAACCACAGCATGCCAGGCCTCCCTGTCCATCACCAACTGCCAGAGTCTATCCAAACCCATGTCCATTGAGTTGGTGATGCCATCCAACCATCTCATCCTCTGTCATCCCCTTCTCCTCCTGCCCTCTTGATTATTTATTAAATATCATATTTCTGGGCTTCCCATCCAGAGGAGGTGGGGCCAGGGGTGCAGCTCATATATTCTTTAATAGATCTAAAGAATACGACAGCATATGCTAAATATTTGGAGCCACTGACTTAGAAAAATAAACTTACAACATGGCCTTTTGCAATTCTTCAGTAAGGATAGGTTTTACATTTGGTTTTACATAGCAGGAAAAAGGAAAGAAAAGAATATGTTGTCAGTCTGTACATACATCAGTCACTTATTGGGTGTGCAATTAACCTCAGTTCATCTAATCATAATGAATATCCTATGTGGTGGAAATTTACTGTTACTATTTTAAATTTAAGGATGATGATCATTATTGAACATATGTTTCAGACATCACACTAAAATTTTTAAAAGCACCATCTCAAAGAGCAATGGTGTCGTAGACTCTGTTTTTTCATCTCAGTTTTCCAGTTGGAATAATAGAACACACAATGGTGTGATCACTCACCTAGAGCCAGACATCCTGGGATGTGAAGTCAAGTGGGCCTTAGAAAGCATCACAATGAACAAAGCTAGTGGAGGTGATGGAATTCCAGTTGAGCTATTTGAAATCCTGAAAGATGATGCTGTGAAAGTGCTGCACTCAATATGCCAGCAAATTTGGAAAACTCAGCAGTGGCCACAGGACTGGAAAAGGTCAGTTTTCATTCCAATCTCAAAGAAAGGCAATGCCAAAGAATGCTCAAACTACCGCACAAATGCACTCATCTCACACACTAGTAAAGTAATGCTCAAAATTCTCCAAGCCAGGCTTCAGCAATACCTGAACCATGAACTTTCAGATGTTCAAGCTGATTTAAAAAAGGCAGAGGAACCAGAGATCAAATTGCGAACATCTGCTGGATCATCAAAAAAGCAAGAGAGTTCCAGAAAAACATCTATTTCTGCTTTATTGACTATGCCAAAGCCTTTGAATGTGTGGACCACAATAAACTGTGGAAAATTCTGAAAGAGATGGGAGTACCAGACCACCTGACCTACCTCTTGAGAAACCTATATGCAGGTCTGGAAGCAACAGTTAGAACTGGACATGGAGCAACAGACTGGTTTCAAATAGGAAAAGGAGTACATCAAGGCTGTATATTGTCACCCTGCTTATTTAACTTCTATGCAGAGTACATCATGAGAAACACTGGACTGGAAGAAACACAAACTGGAATCAAGATTGCTGGGAGAAATATCAATAACCTCAGATATGCAGATGACACCACCCTTATGGTAGAAAGTGAAGAGGAACTAAAAAGCCTCTTGATTAAAGTGAATGCGGAGAGTAAAAAGTTGGCTTAAAGCTCAACATTCAGAAAAATAAGATTGTGGCATCTGGTCCCATCACAGCATGGGAAATAGATGGGGGAAACAGTGGAAACAGTGTCAGACTTTATTTTTGGGGGGCTCCAAAATCACTGCAGATGGTGATTGCAGCCATGAAATTAAAAGACGCTTACTCCTTGGAAGAAAAGTTATGACCAACCTAGATAGCATATTCAAAAGCAGAGACATTACTTTGCCAACAAAGGTCCATCTAGTCAAGGCTATGGTTTTTCCAGTAGTCATGTATGGATGTGAGAGTTGGACTGTGAAGAAGGCTGAGCGCCAAAGAATTGATGCTTTTGACCTGTGGTGTTGGAGAAGACTCTTGAGAGTCCCTTGGACTGCAAGGAGATCCAACCAGTCCATTCAAAGGAGGTCAGCCTTGGGATTTCTTTGGAGGGAATGATGCTGAAGCTGAAACTCCAGTACTCTGGCCACCGCATGCAAAGAGCTGACTCACTGGAAAAGACTCTGATGCTGGGAGGGATTGGGGGAAGGAGGAGAAGGGGACGACAGAGGATGAGATGGCTGGATGGCATCACTGACTCAATGGATGTGAGTCTGAGTGAACTCCGGGAGACTGTGATGGACAGGGAGGCCTAGCGTGCTGCGATTCATGGGGTTGCAAAGAGTTGGACAGGACTGAGTGACTGAACTGAACTGAACTGAGAGAGTTAACCCTATCTAGAGTCTATCTGACTCTCTAGACTTCAAGCCTCATCTACAGCATACGGGGCTTCTTTCGACTGAAGTCAGTTAGTAAATAGCAAGGACAGGACACAATTCAAGATAGATATATCTTATATATATCACATTTATCTCATACATATCTCATGTATGTCATATACCTGGTGGCTCAGATGCCTGCAATGCCAGAGACCCAGGTTTGATCCCTGGATCAGGAAGATCCCCGGGAGAAGAGAATGGGAACCCACTCTAGTATTCTTGCCTAGAGAATCCCATGGACAGAAGAGCCTGGTAGGCTATAGTCCATGGATTCACAAAAATTCAGACAGTTACTGAGCTATTAACACTTTCACTTTTCATATCATATATACATATATTTGTGTGTGTGTGTAAATATATATGTGTGTGTGTGTATATATGTAGCTTCAACTATAATTTGGCCAATTGATATGTCTTATATTCCATTCATTTTGCTTCTATTACTCCATTCTTCAGGTATTTTTCTTTGTGGAATATCAATAAAAAGGTTTAGGGTTCAGACTGTTTTTGTCAACATTTGTATAGCATTTTACAGTTTACAGGTTGTGTACAAAATACTTTGATGGATTCAATTTCCAAACCACATAGATCCTCATCTCATGAATGAGGAAACCTATTGCCAGGAAAATGTAATTCTTTTATCTGGAACTCGCAGTCCAAACTTCTCACTCCAAGTCTGTGAGTTTCCATTAGGCCATTCGGCCAAAGAAAGAGGGAGCAGGGAAATATAGGGGAAGTGAGAAAGGCCACCACTTGAGAACCAGCATCATTGAGTTTAGTCCTGGCTCTGGGCTAGCTTTTTGCAACCTTGGGCAATCTGGTTTCTCTGTTTGTGCCAAAAGTTTTCAATCTTAAAGTAAGGGTTTTGAATAAGCCAGTTTTTTAAAAAATAGTGTTGGTTTATGTTTACCAAAGCCTTTTCTGTAAAAGAAATCATACAGTGGGCCTCTGACTCAGACAGCAAAATCTTACAGCAGACAGTTAATAATTAAGGCACAGGGAAACTTGGTTAGGGAATAATGTCTGTTTTGTTCACGAGTTCCAATCAGGGTCTGGCACATGGTAGGTACTTATTAAATGCTTGTTACATGAATATGTCTCCTTATGGATTCCTTAGAGCTCTGTAGGACACAGTATAGAGATCATTTGATCTACCACTGGATTGATCCTGTGGTTCCAAGAAGCCATGTTTTCAAGAAACTGAAACTTCTTATAAGAGTTCAGATCAAAGCAGTAGTTTCTGCAAATATACCTTCATATCCAGGACCTCATGTATTTCCAAGC
This sequence comes from Oryx dammah, assembly GCF_014754425.2. NCBI lineage: Eukaryota > Metazoa > Chordata > Mammalia > Artiodactyla > Bovidae > Oryx > Oryx dammah. The sequence continues at coordinate 108,561,738 of NW_024070187.1, read as the reverse complement.
AAAGTCATTTCCACAAGGTGGGGATTCTTCAGAGTCACATTTTACGTCATGCTGTATAACATGCCTACAAAGGCATGTTACACACCTGCTGCTGCTGCTGCTGCTGAGTCACTTCAGTCGTGTCCGACTCTGTGCAACCCCATAGATGGCAGCCCACCAGGCTCCCCCATCCCTGGGATTCTCCAGGCAAGAACAGTGGAGTGGGGTGCCATTTCCTTCTCCAGTGCATGAAAGTGAAAAGTGAAAATGAAGTCACTCAGCCGTGTCCGACTCTTATCGACCCCATGGACTGCAGCCCACCAGACTCCTCCATCCATGGGATTTTCCAGGCAAGAATACTGGAGTGGGGTGCCATTGCCTTCTCCGACACACACACCTAGGGTTATGCAAAAGACACTGTCTATATTCCCTTATTTTATCTGTAACTATTTCCTAAGGTTGGGACAACAGTTGTCTACTTTACAAATGAGAGAATTGAGCCTAGAAAGTATACACATGTACACGTATGGTGGATTCATGTCATTGCATGGCAAAACCAATGCAATATTGTAAAGTAATTAACCTCCAATTAAAGTAAATAAATTTATATTAAAAAAAGAAAATGAGCAAATACGGGCTTGATCTCAGATGTGCTTGTTTCCTGCCACTTGGGGAGCCACCTTGTCTCCTGTCCTGCTGATTTACGGTAGGTTAGGAACCTGAAATGCTTTAGAATTTTCCTGTTGATGCTGGATCATGTGAGAGTCACTGAGCTGTGATTAGGGATACAGTCTGACAGAATCTTTGGTTTAGTTCCTGAATCTATGTGTTAAGAGGTACATGGTTAAGATAGGCTTGCTCTGGAACAGTGTTTTCCAAATTGCAGGTTGTTACACATTAGCAGGTCATGACTGGTGTCTGAAAAATATAGACTAGACTCTAGAATTTAAGAGAAAATGAAAGCTGACATTGCAGATGATAAATGATGTGTGGTTGAGGGTGTGTTTGTATGTTTTTATGCTAAGTCATTATATGAATGAATTTGTGGATGGGTGATGGTACAAAATTTTGAGAAGATGTGACTGAGGAATATAGGATCCAGAAACCATATTACAAAACAACTGATAGAACAAAATGAGAACTTTGGCTCTTTCCTCTTCTGTTCAGTTCAGTTGCTCAGTCGTATCTGACTCTTTGCGACCCCATGAACCTCAGCACGCCAGGCCTCCCTGTCCATCACCAATTCCTGGAGTTCACCCAAACTCAAGTCCATCAAGTCGGTGATGCCATCCAGCCATCTCATCCTCTGTCGTCCTTTTCTCCTCCTGCCCCCAATCCCTCCCAGCATCAGGGTCTTTTCCAATGAGACAACTCTTCGCATGAGGTGGCCAAAGTATTTGAGTTTCAGCCTCAGCATCAGTCCTTCCAATGAACACCCAGGACTGGTCTCCTTAGGATGGACTGGTTGGATCTCCTTGCAGTCCAAGGGACTCTCAAGAGTCTTCTCCAGCACCACAGCATCAGTTCTTTGGTGCTCAGCTTTCTTCACAGTCCAACTCTCACATCCATACATGACCACTGGGAAAACAATAGCCTTGACTAGAAGGACCTTTTTTGACAAAGTAATGTCTCTGCTTTTGAATATGTGATCTAGGTTGGTCATAACTTTCCTTCCAAGGAGTAAGCTTCTTTTAATTTCATGGCTGCAATCACCATCTGCAGTGATTTTGGAGCCCCCCAAAATAAAGTCAGCCACTGTTTTCCCATCTATTTGCCATGAAGTGATGGGACCGGATGCCATGATCTTAGTTTTCTAAATGTTGAGCTTTAAGCCAAATTTTCACTCTCTTTCACTTTCATCAAGAGGCTTTTTAGTTCTTCTTCACTTTCTGCCATAAGGGTGATATCACATAAGGTGGTGTCTATATATGCCCTGCCCCACACATACAGTCTCCCACATTATCAACATTAATCACCAGAGTGGTGTGTGTGTATATATATATATTTAACCAAGGACAAACTGACACATCGTAATCACCCAGAGTTCACAGTCTTTCTAAGGGCTTATTCTTAGTCTTATACATCCAATGAGTTTAGACAAATGTAAAGTGGCCCATATCCATCTTTATAATATCATACAGTGTATTTTCACTGTTCTAGTATTCTCTGTACTTTGCCTATTCAGCTCTGCTTTCTGCCACTCTGGGCAACCACTGAAATTTCTATTGTCTCCATAGTTTTGTCTTTTCCAGAGTGCCATAGAGTTGGAATCATACAGTCTGTAGATCTCTCAGACTGCTTGTTTCATATGCTTTTTAAATTGGAGTGTGATTGCTTTACAATGTTGTGTTAGTTTCTGCTGTACGATGAAGTGAATCAGGTATACATATACATATATCCCTTACCTCTTGAACAGGGAGGTCTGCCCACCCCTAAACCCCAATCTCATCCATCTAGGTCACCACGAAGCACCCAGCTGAGCTCCCTGCTTTATACAGTATGTTCCCACTAGCTATCTGTTTTATACATGACATCACACACACAACAGTCTTAATCTCCCAATTCATCCTACCCCCACTCCACGTCCACATGCTCATTCACTGCGTCCACATTTCTATTCCTGCCCTGCAAATAGGTCCATCTCTACCATTTTCCTAGATTCCATATTAACACATTTAAATTTCCTATATGTCTTTTCATGGCTTGATAGCTGACTTCTTTTTAGCACTGAGTAATATTCCATTGTCTGGTTGTACCACAGCTTATTTATCTAGTCACCTACTGAAGGACATCCATGTTGACAGGAGCCATTTTTAATAGTATGAAATGGAAACTATATAAAATTTTCTTTCCAGTCTGTGGGCTCAATCATTCTCAGAGAAACCTCCCATCATTTTTATAACATTCTAAGTTAAAAAGAGATGGGCTTAAAGAGAGAAGTGACCCACAGTACACGAAGGGGACAAAATTGTATAAGCAGAGTCCTTTAAGAATTCCATGTAAACTAAGCTTGACTTGTCTAGGTTTGCTAAACATTATGCAAAAATCGAATGCAGAAATCAATTCGTATCTCAGCCATTTGAATATATTCCACTCTTTGACTTTATTTATTTCTTGCAGTCACATGCAGAAGTAAATCTCAAATGTTAAGAAAAACAAATTATAAACTTTTAAAAATGAGTAAGTGAAGCATTATTTAGCTTTCAGTCACAACAGAGACCTTGCATTGCAAATCTTTCATTTGCAAACAGGATTTTCTCCCCTGTTGTTCTTTAAACCAAATCCTTAAACTGGAGCTCTCTGGCATAAATTACTGGAATGAATAGATTCTTCAGTCACTTGTAAATAGGATCCTCCTGCTCAATGTCCTTATCTCCCTTTCAGGACTGAGAAAACTTTTACTTGTTTTTGAGATGTAGTGTTAATGTCTCATTTTCTAGATTAGGTAAATTGCATTTCCTTGTGGATAGAAAACTCTATGTACAGAGGCTACAATGCACTTATTAGTGTCTTGAATGCATTATTACTTTATTAATTATAATATGTAATTGCTTATGAAAATTTGCAGTTTATTCATATATAGTATTGATGTGTATGAGTGGGCAGTCATATCCCACTCTTTGTGGCCCCATGGACTGTAGCCCACCAGGCTCATCTGTCCATGGAATTTTCTAGGCAAGAATACTGAAGTGGGTTGCCATGTCCTTCTCCAGGGTATTTTCCTGACCCAGGGATCAAACCCATATGTCTTGCATCTCCTGCACTGGCAGGCAGATTCTTCACCATTAGTGCCACCCGGAAGCCCTATTTGCATAAGAAAGGCATCTATTCATTTTGCAGGTAGACTCTAAGTGTGCATTTATGCCTGGCTGGATCCCTCCTAGGGACTCTGCAGATACCCCCAGCTGCATCTAAGACCCTGAGTCAGAGAAATGATGTATGTGCTCACTGACAAAGGGAGAGGATGGGAGGATGGGACCCCTTCACCTGGCTGCCTGTCATCTCTGGGTAGACCTTAGCTCATTGCAGTGATGTGAGTGAGCTAGACTGCACCTGCTCATGGAGAGGAAGGATGGCTGATTGCACACATGTTTCCAATTCCCCTTCAGTGACATCGCATCAGTAGCTTAAAATAACATACAATGGGGGTGTTTATTACCATAGTAATGAACAAATATTATACTTCACAGTTTTCCCCCTAGAGAGTTGGTTATTAAACCTTTATCCAAATGTCCCTGCTCATTTGATGCTTTCTTAGACCTCAGATTGTTTAAAGCCTCCTATCAAAACCATGCTTCCCCTCTTTAGCATTTATTTTAGTGGCAATTCAGTGTTCATCTGAAGTGGAAAGATTCATTGAAATAGTATATCTTAAGTACCAATGACAGGTCTTGAAGCAAAGTGTTTTTCTAAATTATTAAATTTGTTTATTATTATGGAACTATTGATGTGTCGTTTCCTCCTCCAGTAGACTGTAAATGCCTTGAAGGCAGGACGATTTTTTGTTTTCTCTCTTAAGGATCTAGCATAGTCCCTGACCCAAGGTAGAGAAGCAACTGCATTGTGATAAAGGAAAAAAAATCAAATCACCATTTCTGTGGCTGATAGTGGCTATCTGATTCACCACGCACCCAACCTATGGCGTGCTTTCTGCTCGGAGTGAAAGAGTGAATTTTGCCTGTTACCTGTGAAGGGGGTGTAGGTGAAGGTCCTATATTGGCTACAGATGATTCTGTCATATCAGTTTTCATAAGCATCTGTGTCTGACTCCATCTTTCAGACAATTATTAATATGAGCACAGGTTTCCCAAGAGACTAAATAATCTTTAAAAAATGTTTAGTGACTAAGAACAAGTATATCTTGGGAACTCATGTCTAGAAAATAGACTTAATTAGGCATTTAACCATTCACTATTTTTTTGCTCCCTTCCATGTAACCTGGCTTTGATTTGGTTACTATGGCTGTCCCCAAGATGCCATTGTTTTAAGAAAATGCATGTTTTCTCCTAATTGTCAATTCTGAGGATGCTACTAAAAGATGGTTATGAAGTCTTCCTTTTCTCTGTTGATTCATTAGTGGGATGTCGCTCAAGTGTGGCTTCATTAAGTCTTTTCATTGATGGGAATACATTCACATACAAACCCAGCCTCTCAACACTGACTTACATCCATGACAGGCATCCAGGACTTCCTGCTCACAAATTCGGTCTTGTATCTTTAATAAGAACATCAGGGCGCTTAGTGGCCGGGGCTGAGGAGTTGAAGTGGCAAGCAAGAACTTAAAGGTCAACCAGGAAAATAAAATTGTTTTCTTTTTCAGTATTTGGTTTTGCAAGCAGATAATTTGAAGCATCTCACGTCTTACAATACCAGGCTCTCAGTGTGCAAGTTTTCATAATGCTGGAAGCTACCTGTGATATTGTATTCTTAGCATATATTGCTCACCCTGGGAGGCCTCCTGGGATTCTGGAAAGGACTTTGGGCTAGAAATCAGACTTGGACCCCTATTCTATTCCTGCTATAAAAATAGTGATAAGAAAAATAGTTCACACTCCTTGAGTTCTCACTTTATGCAAGACAATATTTTAAGTAATTTAAAAGTATGGGAAGGTTGATAGGGTTGAAACACTAACTCATCTTGTAACTCAAGTGTGCAGACAGAATGCAATTCCTTTATTTGTTCCATGTTTGAACTACTTTTTCTGCTGTTTCATGCACTGGTGTCCAGGGAAATAAATTAGATTTGGTCCAATCTGCTGCTGCTGCTGCTGCTGCTAAGTCGCTTCAGTCATGTCCAACTCCGTGCGACCCCATAGACAGCAGCCCACCAAGCTCCCCCGTCCTTGAGATTCTCCAGGCAAGAACACTGGGGTGGGTTGCCATTTCCTTCTCCAATGCATCAAAGTGAAAAGTGAAAGTGATGTCACTCAGTCGTGTCCGACTCTTAGCGACCCCATGGACTGCAGCCCACCAGGCTCCTCCATCCAAGTTTAGTCAAATAGCTAGTTTAACTTGGGCTGTTCAATATGGTAGTCACTATCTACATATTCTTATTTAAGAACATGAAATTTGACTAGTCCAAATTGATACGACTTGTAAAATACACATCAGATTTCAATTATTTTGTATGAACAATAAAGAATGTGCTGTACTTAGTCGCTCAGTCATGTCTGACTCTCTGCAACTCTATGGATTTCAGCCTGCCAGGCTTCTCTGTCCATGGGGATTCTCCAGGCAAGAATACTGGAGTGGGTTGCCATTTCCTTCTCTAGGGGATCTTCCCAACCCAGGATTGAACCCAGGTCTCCCACATTGCAGGTGGATTCTTGACCATCTGAGCCACAAGAATGTACATCTATTTAATAATTTAAAATATTTAAATTGTTCAAATTAACTTCATTGCTTCTTTTTCTTTAACGTGGCTACTACAAAGTTTAAAACTAGGTAACACATTTATGTGAAATCTAGAAAAATGGTATAGATGAACCTATTTTGGGGGCAGGAACAGATACAGACATAGGGAACAGAAGAGTGGACTCAGGGCGGGGTGGGGTGGGATGAGCTGGAAGATTAGTTTCACCATAAATACACCACCATGTGTAAAACAGATAGTGGGAGCCTGCTGTAGAGTGAAGGGAGCTCAGCCCAGTGCTTGTGATGACCTAGAAGGGTGGGATGGGGGTTGGGAGGGAGGGAGGTACACGAGGGAGGGAATATATGTATACGTAGAACTGATTCATTTCATTGTACAGCAGAAACTAACCTAACGTGGTAAAACAACTATACTCACCCCCCTCAAAAACAAGCTGGGTATATGTCCACTGTTTTTGTGTTCCTCCTGGTGGAGGAACAGCATGAGTTAAGGTTCTGAGTCCTGAAAGACTTGGTGCTTTTGAGGAAATGAAAGACAACATGTTGGAGCTAGGACAAGGATGTTTAAAAGGATGTATGAAAGACAGAGTGTGAAATAAAACTAGAGAGGAAGTGAGGGGTTGGATCGCATAGGAATATGTAGTCTCTAGTAAGGAGTTTGAGTTTATTCTAAGAACAGTGAAAAGCTGTTGAAAGGTTTAGGCGTCAGAGAAGTGATTTATGCATGTTTTATGCCATCTTTCTAAATCCCAGTTTCCTATCTTTAGAATAGGTATAATAACATTCATGTCATCAAAGATCATTAAAAAAGATGATGTATGAGTCATCACGATGGAAGTTGTAAAATACTACAGAGATATAAATTTATCTTATCATTATGGCTATGGCTCAAAAATCTTCAATGAGTTCCTGACATCAATGGCATAAGGTTTTCCATCAATGTGTTTTAAAGTCTTCCATCTGTTGGCCCCATCTGACCAGTGTGAGGATTTCTCTCATTTTCTCACTCAAGATAATATTTCCAGTCTTCTTACCATTGTGTCTCCTGCTCCTAGTAAGTGTTAGTCGCTCCGTTGTGCCTGACTCTTTGTGACCTCATGGACTGCAGCCCACCAGGTTCCTCTGTCCATGAGATTTTCTAGGCAAGGATACTAGAGTGGGTTGCCATTTTCTTCTCCAGGGGATCTTCCCAACTCATGGATCGGACCCAGGTCTCCTGCACTGCAGGCAGATTCTTTACCAACTGAGCTACAAGGGAAGTCTCTCCTGCTCCTGCATCTTGATTTTGTGGCTTGTTTTTGTGGCTTCATTGTATTTCCCCACCTATTCTAACCCAGTTTCACATTTGTACTTGTGTTAGTCTGGATTCTTTTGGTTACAAGGAACACAGAAACCTCAAACTAGCTTGAAACATAAAATGAATTTGTGAATAATGTTAGTGAGAAATTCAGGGGAGGTCTAGTCCCTTCAGGCACGAACTGATCTAAGAGCTCATGACACCATGCTAGGAATTTCTGTCTTGGGTCTATCTTTAAATTTCTCCCATGAGTTGCCAGTTTGATCATCTACAGTTCCAGACTTCATCCTAACCAACTTAGCAACTCCGATAAGAAAAACTTCTCTTTCCCCAATGATCTAGCAAAAGTCACGTTTTTCACTCTATTGCCCTAAATTTTTTATACACCCTGAACAAATCTATGCATTGACCAAGCCCCAGGCCAGAATCCATTACATGGATTGGAGACACTTGCTGGGGTTAGTCCCCATCCATATCAAATGAATGAAGTAGAGCTGGGGAAGTTTCACAAAAGAAAAAGAGAATCAGGAAAAGGACACTGACTAGACAGGCAAAAAGAAAATGAAACAAAAAAAAACCCAGCTCAGATATCCACCATAATGATATGGCTCACATCCCACGTCCTCCATGAGCCCTGCCTCTATGACTTCAGGCAATAATTATCTTTTCCTTCCTGACTTTTCTTCATACTTGGTCTCTGGAGCATACATTTTTGGCTCTTGATATTCCATTCTGTACTTTATTATAACCATAAAACTTTTATTGCCTGATTAGACCTTGGTGGTAATCTCATCCTAGAGATGTGAAAGCCCTGAAGGAAAAAATAATAAATTTTGGATTATTTTGAAAATATTTCTTGAGGACTTCTAGGTCATTTCTGGGGAGAAAAGATATAAAAATCCTTTGAAAATCCCTTAGCATTATTTCTCAGGAATGTTTTTATTTTTAAAGGTTTAAAAGTTCTAAAGACATCAATCATGAAAATTTTATGAACAAACTAAGTAATGTATGGTGTACTTTTAAATTTCTAATCCAATAGTGTGTCTTTTGCTCTCTAAAGGATGAGTGTACTTCTTCTGTCCCTATTTCTATCATCGTCGTCAAGCTCAGTTAATGTTGTGTCCAACTCTTTGCAACCCTATGGACAATAGCCTGTCAGGGTCCTCTGTCCATGGGATTCTTCAGACAAGAATATTGGAGTGGGTAACCATTCACTTTTCCAGGGGATCTTCCCAACCCAGGAATAGATCCTGGGATTCCTACATTGCAGGCAGATTCTCTACCATTTGAGCCATCAGGAAAACCCCTATCATGTATATGTATATGTATGTCTATATCCATATCTGTATCATCTATATCTGTATCTGGATCTAATTCTTCTGTTTCCTTTTCACCTGGCTTTAAACTTTTCAAACCTTCTTCTCTTTCTAAGAAAAATAAAATTTGAATCTGAATATACTCAGGTCTGCTTGGCTGTCACTCCTGGCATATTCCTGTTTGTGTACTATAATTATCTCTGAGTTTTGAGAGGTGTGCCTACGAGTAGCTCAGTACCTGTATTTCTCATGGGTCTGAGAGTTGCTGTGTGCCTGTATATATGTTTGATTTGTCTTATTTTTCCCCCAGCTTTACTGAGATATAATAGACATGTAACATTGTGTAAGTTTAAGGTGCACAGTGTGATGACTGGGTGTACACATATATTGGGAAATGTTTACCACAATAAGATTAGTTAACACATCCTTCACCTCACTAGGTAGGTAAAGGTTGGGTAGGTAAAGTTTGACAAGTACCCCAAGGTGGGGTCACCTATGAGACTAGAGTATTCTCAGTTCCTAGTGGGATGCTCTGGTGGGAAGCTTGGGTCTGCTTAAAGGGTCTGGCGCATGATGGATGATTTAATGGCCTTTACTTTATGCTATGAGGGCCAAACAAGTACTCAAGTTGGCAAAACAAAAATGGGGCTCAAGTAACTAAAAAGTGCAGAAATATGGCTTCATCTAGATGGTTCAAGCTAGGTCATTGGAGCTTCCCCCGCCTCCCCATCATATCTTCCTTCTATATTGGTTTAGTCACCAATCTGGCTCATCTGATTGTGACAAAGTGGCCCTAAGCCTTGTAGTTTTCACCAACTGGGCCAGAAGAGACAGGAGAATGGCTGTCTTACAGAAGTCACAGTGGGTCAGAGGCTCTGAGCTGAGCCCAGGTCTGGACCCATCATTGTGCCCCCAGGCGTGGAATGTGCTGACAGCTTGCTTCTGGAAGTTGGGCTTCCCTTGTGGCTCAGCTGGTAAAGAATCTGCCTGCAATGTGGGAGACCTGGGTTCAAACCCTGGGTTGGGAAGATACCCTAGAGAAGGGAAAGGCTACCCACTCTAGTATTCTGGCCTGGAGAATTCCACGGACTCTATAGTCCATGAAGTCACAAAGAGTCGGACACGACTGACTGACTTTCACTTCTGGAAGTAGGTCTAATCCACTTTACATGTATTGGTTAAAATTGTGTGGGCCTAAATTTCCAAAATGAAAAGAATGGAAAAGACCCAGGGGAGGCCACCAAGACGTGTCCACCATAACTGATCCATCTAAATCTTTCTGAGTTTGCAAGAAGGCTACTGGTAGACAGAATTTACCTTATTTCTTTTATTCCCCCTCATCGGAGATGAAAGCAACATGTATAGCTGCAAGGAAAGTCAAAGTAAAATACATAGGCAAAACTCAAGCTTAAGACAATAGGAAATCAATATACCAACCTCACCTAAGAGTGCTGGTGACTGGAAATGTTGGAGACAAAGTTGACTGTAACTTCTTATTGGCTATCCAAGGCTCTGTTTTCTCTTCTGGTCTGTACCCAATATCATATTCTATCTGTCCAGATTTATTTTAGCTTCTAGGGAAGAATCATTGGCCTGAATCATTGACTAATATCAATGATATTTAGCATAAATTCGCATCTTGGTTTTGTTTCAAACTGTCAGTCTTCCATCAACGCATTTTATCTATGAAGGCAAAATCAGTTTCTGCCCTCTAAATTAAAAAATATATATATTATTTATTTGATTTTATTTTTGTTGCACTAGTTCTTTATTGCTGTACACAGGCTTTCATTAGTTGCAATGAACAGAGGATACTCTGCGTTTCAGCGCATAGGTATCTCATTGTGATGGCTTCTCTTGTTGCAGAGAACAGGTTCTAGGCACGTGGGATTCAGTAGTTGCAGCCAGTGGGCTCTTGAGCACGGGCTCAGTAGTGTGATGCACAGGCTTAGTTGTTCCAGGGCACGTGGGATCTTCTAGGATTAGGGATCAAACCTGTGTCCCCTGCACTGGCAGAGAGAATCTTATTCTCTGTGCCACCAGGGAAGTCCTGCCTTCTCAATTTTTATGAAGGTTCTCATCTCTAGGGATATTACATTTAGTTACCAGATGTGCAAATACAGCTGCAGGCTAATTCTGTGGCCCCATTATAACCAGACTTCCTGTTTTGACAACTCTGCTCATAGGAAGAGGAACAGGTAGCATCTTGAAGTGCGTTCGCTCCAACCATTTGGAACGAAACCTCCCAGGTGCAGCTCCTGACAACTCTAACTCACAGAAAAAATAACAGCATTTGCGGCTTGGAGAGTCATCTCACAGATCAGCCATCCCACTCTTGGTATACAGATTTTAATTTAGACTCGATTAGAAATTTCCTGAGCTACTGAGAAATTAAACATGGACTGAATTGCCTTCCATCAGGTAATTAATGTCAGAATCACTGGTGATAAAACATAGTGAAAAAAATTGTATCACAAATATAGTTTAAAAAGTACTCTATTTAAAAATCCAGAGAATTGAATTCTAGCTCATGAGTTGCCCTTGAGCAGCTTGTGACCTTGGAGAAGGTCCTTGTGGGACTTCATTTTCTTAACTTATACAATAAAAGGTTGAAGTTGGAGAGATTCCAGTTTTAATAATCTATTCTGTTTCTGCTTCAGTTGCCAAATGGCTAGGAGGGGCAAAGAGAATATAAGGAAAGATATAAACAAAACAACCCTGCATTTAGTGAACGTTTGCCACTAAAAAAAAAAAAAAAAAATTATAAAAACAGTTCCCTTTTTTAAGAGGAAAAATTTTCATTATCCTTTATTTTGACTCAGTTGCCTAATTTCACTGAATAACCTGTAATTACATTTATTCAGACCTAATGAGCTAAATTATATGGAAGTTTAATTCCATTTCAGAGGATCTCAAGGTTTGTTTTCTGCATCAACACAGTGGTGGGGTAATAGATTGTAACCCTGTTTCACTCCAGAAATCCATCTTTGATGGCTGGACCCTTCCATCTGTTTCCATTAAACTCTCACAGAGGAGGCACTTCAGCTGACATAGAGATGTACCACCCAGGACCGGCTGCATAATGTATAAAGTGAAAGTGAAAGTGCTAGTCACTCAGTCATGTCTGACTCTTCCTGATCCCATTGATTGTAGAATGCCAGGCTCCTCTGTCCGTGGAATTCTCCAAGTGAGAATATAACAGTGTTCTATCTTACCACACTGTCATCCCCTTCTCCAGGGGATCTTCCTAATCCAGGGATCAAACCTGGGTCTCCAGCAATGTGGGCAGATTCTTCATAGTCTGAGCCACCTAGGTTTAGTGCAAAATGAAAATGCAGGGACTCAGTTTAAAATTATTAAGAATTTCAGGACAACAACACAGAGCTTTGAACCAAACATAGGCTCCTCTGAAAGCAGGCCTTTGAGTGACTACAGCAATCCTACACCCATTACTCAGGCCATGGTGGTACCCAGCTCTCCCTTTGGGAAAGACTTGTTACTCTAGCTGCAAAGGATGCTGACAGGGAGGTCAACCTTCCATTGTCATTCCCTACAAAGATGGCCTTTGAGGCAGTGGGCTGCCTCCCAGAAGATAACACCGCTTCCAGGAGCTGACCATATCCAGCTGACAGACAGAGATAAAAAAGGCTGCTCATTTTAGCCTCATGCAAAACAACTTTAATGGATGATTTCAGGTCCAGATCTTCTCCAAGGGACTCTCAAGAGTCATCTTCAGTACCACAATTTGAAAGTGTCATTTCTTTGACACTCAGCCTTCTTTATGGTCTAACTTTCACATCTGTACATGACTACTGGAAAAAGCACAGATTTGACTCAATGGACCTTTGTTGGCAAAGTGAGGTCTCTTTTTTTTAATATGCTGTCTAGGTTTGTTATAGAGTAAAAACACCCAAGTCTTCATACCTGGCAAGTGTCAACATTTGCATTAATTAAAACTTATCTCAGGTTTCCATCTGTGCTCCTGTGCAGATGTGAGGATCTGATGGTTTGATAGAGAAATAGACACTGATAGAGATAAATAGTTATGTTAATGTGAGGACTAAGTTATGTCACATATTGAATCCATGCAAGGATTCAGTACCAAGCACATAAGTGATGCTGTTGTTGCTGTTGTGCAGTTGCCAAGTAGTGTCCAACTCTTCGTGACCCTATGGGCTGAAGGCCTCCCTCTCCCTCACCATCTCCCAGAGTTTGCCCAAGTTCATATTCATTGCATCAGCGGTGCTGTCCAACCATCTCATCCTCTAACGCCCTCTTCTCCTGCCCTCAATCTTTCCTAGCATCAGGGACTTTGCTAACAAGTCATCTGTTCTCATCGGATGACCAAAATTCTGGAGCTTCAGCTTTAGCATCAGTCCTTCCAGGGAATATTCAGGGTTGATCGCCCTTAAGATTGACTGGTTTGATCTCCTTGCTGTCCAAGGGACTTTCAGGAGTCTTCTTCAGCACCACAATTCTATGGTATCAACTCTTTGGTATTCTGCCTTCTTAATGGCCCAGCTCTCACAACCGCACATGACCACTGGGAAAACCATAGCCTTGACTATACATAAGTGATAACTCCTCCAAATTCCTCTCTGTCTGCTCTTTTCCTATACCCATACTTTGGTTTCAATTCTATTACATTCTCCTTTCCTCATGGCAAATATCCTTGGATGTTCATGTATAAATAGAGCACCAGAGAGAAGTTCACAGTAGCAAAAGAGGAATAAAGGTGCTAAGCTCTCTGGTTGGTGTTGTTTGATGATAGTTCCTATACTGTAAGATATTATAGCTCAAATGTATTAACTGTTATAACAGTTGATCCTTTAAGGTCAATTCTCTTGGAAGAAAGATTTTCAAAATAGCAATCAGTATATGTTAAAATGGTCATCAATGTCATTGGCCATTTTGCAAGCTGAAAAACCTAAATTATCAGCAAAATCATAACAGAAACAGAAATATAATTCATAATTTTCTTCCCAGTAGCTTTCTTCCCTGAGCTGAATTATGAGAAAAACCATATCAGGTCAGAATTTTTATTGCAGAAATTGATGCTACCCCAGTATTCCAGGTTTCTTTGACAGCTTTAACAGCATAAGACTGGGAGTTAAAGTCTTAACACTATAATTGGGAGTCTTGGTCCCTATTAAAGTGAATCTTCCTGCAATATTAGAGGATTTGACTGAGTTGAGTACTGTGGACTAAGACTCAGTATGGTATACTTGCTGATAATTTGTGATCATCACAGAAACCTGGTATGTAACAAAAGGATGACAGACACCAAGTCTGACTTGCTGCTGTTGCTAATGCTGCTAAGTCGCTTCAGTTGTGTCCAACTCTGTGCGACCCCATAGACAGCAGCCCACCAGGCTCCCCCATCCCTGGGATTCTCCAGGCAAGAACACTGGAGTGGGTTGCCATTTCCTTCTCCAATGCATGAAAGCGAAAAGTGAAAGTGAAGTTGCTTAGTCGTGTCCGACTCTTTGCGACCCCATGGACTGCAGCCTAACAGGCTCCTCCAGCCACGGGATTTTCCAGGCAAGAATAGTGGAGTGGGTTGCCATTGCCTTCTCCAAGTCTGACTTAGAAGACATCAAATTAGTCAAAGGATTTGTAGATTTATCTGGGGAAAAAAAAGACACTTTGAAACCCAGCAAGCAAAACATTTACTTCTGCTCAGATGATGAGCTAAGAGAATGCTTTGTCAGAGTTATGTTTAAAGATGGAAGGAATGTTCCTAGAGCCCCAACCTAAGAATGTCCTTGGTAAAAGGATAGGGGTGTTATGGGAATCAACTGTAAGCAAACTCAACAGCTCCCGAATGAACCCCAGGAAAGTCCAAGGCTACCAGGATATCAAGTCACTGTTGAATCAAAAGTGAGCAGAGTGTGACACTGAGGCTGTGGATTGCAGAGCCATGTGGAAGTGGGTGTGAATCCTGGCCTCACTTCACTACAAAATTTGTAAAAGTGAGCAAGTCACTCCACCTCTCTACACCCCAAATTACATATCTCCAGGTAGTAGTGAAGAGAACCACAAGTGTTACTGTAAGAGTGTCTGAGATAATGTATGTAAGGTGCTGTCGCAGAGCTGGCTCACAACAAACGATGGCTATTATCCTTCATGGTAACATCTTTCAGAATTCTGCCACATATGGGAAAGAAGGAGAAAAAGATGGAAATACCAGGCCTAAGATACATGGCAGTTGAAATTTTATAAGTATTATAATATCCAAAGTCTAATGTGAGACACATTTTCCAGGGAAGGGGGATGAGCTATGTAAGTCTGGATGTGTGAAGGTTAGAGGAAGGCTTTCATTGCAAATAAAAATGTGTATAGAAAAATCAAAGGCACCGCACCATACAAATAGCCTCTCACCACACCAGGATAGTATTTTGGAGTTCATTCATAAAAATAGCATGTCCACCACATGAAGAATAGCAACACTGGCTTGAACATTAATGGGTTTACTATTCATCAGATGACCTGCTAAGTGCTCACTATGGATAACATTTTATATTTATAAGAACTCCATAAGCACATGATTATTATTATTATTTACTTATTTTTTTGTCTTTACTACTGAGACAGTTCCAAGACATTGGCTTAAGGTTTACAATGTGATGTTTTGATATACATTGTAAAATGCTCACTATGATCAAGATAATTAACATACCCATCACCCCACATATTTACTATGTTTTCATGTATGATGAAAACACTTAAGATCTACTCTTTCAGTAAATGTCAACTACAGTTGACCCTTAAGCAGCACAGGGTTGAACTGCACAGGGCCACTTATATGAAAAGTTTTTTCAGTAAACATCTATTAAAATAGTACATGCTCTGTGGTTGAATCCATGGGTGCAGAACTGTGTATAGGGAGGGATGACTACAAAGTTATATGTGTTTCTTTTTTACCTTGGGGGCATTGGCACCCCTTATCCCCACATTATTCAAAGGTCAATTGTATACATATAGTATTATTAACCGTAGTTGTCATGTTGTACATTTCCAGGATGTATTCATCCCGCATAACTGAAGATTTCTACCCTTTGTCCAATGTCTTATCATGATTGTGATCATCATCGTCATTATTATCATTATCTCTATTTTACAGATGTGGAAAGCGAGACATAGAAATTCAGCAACATGCTCAAATTCTCACAACTAGAGAAACAGTTATCCCTAGATGCCATTTCAAGCAGTTTGATTCCAAAGCCTCAAATGCCCAGCTCTTACCCAACAAGTTCTTCCACAACCTGTGGAAGACCATGGGTCTCACAGTTATCAGGAACCTACTTTGAATTCTGCACTGCTACATGGTAGCTGTGTGTTCTTGGTCAACTATTCAATCTCTTTGAACTTCTGTTTATTAAATAGGAAAAAATGATAGTTCCTTCCTTGCGGTGTTTCTGTAAACAATAACAGTTATTATTAGTGTTTTTATTAATGTAGGATATATTTACTTGTTTTGATGTTGCTGTTCTTACCTTTTAATGAAAAATCATAACATTTTTCAGACACTGTACTCTTCGGGTCCACTGTTTACCATTTTTTCCCTCCCCTCTATTTGGAAATGAATAACTATAGGTATTAAATAGACATTTTTTCAAAGAAGACATCCAAGTGGCCAACATGTGTACAAAACAATGCTAAACATCACTAGCGTCAGGGAAGTACAAAGCAAAACCACGATGAGGTTTCACTTCACACATGACAGCTGACATCATGACAACAAGAAATACAATTGTTCATGAGAATTCAGTCATAAGGGAACACTTGTACACTGATGGAAATGTAAATTAGTGCAGCCACTATGGAAACCAGTATGGTGATTCCCCCAAAAATTAAAAAAAAAAAGAATTGCCGTGTAAATTCAGCAATTCCAATTTCAAGTGTATATCCAAAGAAAATGAAAACAGGATAGTGAAAAGATATACAGAGTCTCATGTTCACTATAGTAAAGATATGGAAAAAGGCCTTAACATCCATCAACAAATCAATGGATAAAGAAGATGTAGTATAGTTACCCTGTGGAATATTATTCTATCATCAGAAAGAAGGAAACCCTACTATTAGCAAAAACATGGAAGAAATTTGAAGACTTTATGCTAAGTGAGATATGCCAGAAAGAGGAATAAAAATACTGTATGATGTAACATATGCAGAATCTAAAAAACCCAAACTTGTAAAATCAGAGACTACATAGAATGGTGGTTACCAGAGGCTAGGGATGGGTTTGACAGACTTACTTTTTAATAATATGTTTCATGATGATTTCAGTGCCAGGTGTTTAGGTTTACCTCCACTGTATTATTTTCAAAAGTCAGCGACATGATGAATGCATACTGCTTATATAGAGACTAGAGATAAGACTTCATCAGTTGTAACCATGTTTACATTGCTGTCTTTATCTCTATGGTAAAGGGATTAATTTTAGTATAGAGCATGGGTTCTGAAACTGGACTGTCTAGGTTTAGATCTTTGTTCTGCTATTTTATAGTTATGAGATTTTGAGCAAGTTGCTTCTCCTCTTTGCATCAATGACTCTGTCTCTAACAATGGAATCAATTTATCTCATAGGGTTATTGTGAGAATTGTAGTTGATTGTCCATGTAAGTTTGCAAGCCCCTAGATAATATTGAATGGATATTAGCTACTCTTATTAATAACATCTCTAAAGTTCCCTCCAACTCAATAATTCTCAAATAAAGTATCTCTATGATGACACTAATTTGATCAAAACAAAGTATCAAATGTGATGACAGAGTTACTGTTTATTCATCTCCTTGGCAGCTCACTCATCATCTCTGTGGGTTGATGGTTGGCTAGTTTTGAGACTTGGGTTTTAGATCTTTTGATTTCTCTCTTCTCTTGAGAGGCTCTTGTGCATGAAAGAACCATGGACCAGTTGCATTTCCAATGTCTTGTGTTGACAAATCAGGATATAGAGTTTCCTTGCAGAGATGTGACAATTTTCACTTGTAATGGCACCATGGGTTTTATAGATCACAGGCTACTTAAAATGGAATGAAACCTGATCATTGTCCTCTTTATGTACAGCTACATTAATAAGGCATTTTTTGAACCACAGGAAGAGTGTTGCCCTTTAAAAGCAATTGAGACTTGAAAACAGAAAATGACTCAGTGAATTTTTTTTTAAAGGAAGCATACAGGTGGATCTCACTTTAAGCAATGAATGTTTCTAAAAAATGTCAGTGTGAGTCCTCCTTTTGACAAGACAAGAATAACATCCAATTGACTGACTATTTTGGAAAATTTCAGTGGACAATGGTACTCACTGACAATTAGGAGAATGAAAATGTATTATTATCTCCAGAATTAAAGTCCATTTCTAGTTACAGAGTATATCACTTGAGTAATATGTCATCTGTCTCCCCAGGGAGCCCACAAGCTACTGGTGAAAATGGACACAAGAGTAAAAAAAAAAAAAACCAAAATAAAACAAAAAGAAAACAGTCAATGTATTTATGAGGCATATAAAGATTATTAAGCACATCTGCTCCCTTAATTTCTTTTTATAGTGACCATCCTCATTTATGGTACTTTCTAAGTTCTTACTCTATAATGATATTCATTTATTCATTCATCAATGAACCAATGTTTACGTTGCTTATTATTTCCAGCATATGTATGTGTGCTAAGTAACTTTAGTCACGTCAGACACTTTGTGACCTAATAGACTATAGCCCTCCAGGCACCTCTGTCCATGGGATTCTCCAGGCAAGAATACTGGAGTGGGTTGCTCTGCCCTCCTCCAGGGATCTTCCTCATCCAGAGACTGAACCAGCATCTAAGTCTCCTCCACTGGCAGGTGGATTATTTACCTCTGTGCCACCCGGGAAGCAGACAATATAACTTCCCAAATTCTGCTAGGAGATCAAACCAGTAAATCCTAAAGGAAATCAGTCCTGAATATTCCTTGGAAGGACTGATGATGAAGATGAAACTCCAATACTTTGGCTACCCAATGAGAAGAACTGACTCATTAGAAAAGACCCTGATGCTGGGAAAGATCGAAGGAAGAAGGAGAAGGGGACGACAGAGGATGAGACGGTTGGATGGCATCACCGATTTGATGGACTTGAGTTTGAGCAAACTCTGGGAGTTGGTGATGGACAGGGAAGCCTGGTGTGCTGCAGTCCATGGGATCAAAAGAGTCGGACACGACTGAGTGATTAACTGACTAACTAACTGAATTCTGTGAGACTCTCGCATCAATCTATTTATTCTTCAAGACAGTGTGAGTCTCTGGTTCAATCATTTGCTAGCTGAAAACTTAATTTTGAGTCAAATTCCTAGGAGGCATCATGGTGTATTGCGTACTGTGCAAATAAAGTCCATGAGTTACAGCAGCAGAGATAACCAATGAGAAATCCCCATCAAAGAGCACAATTTTGTCCCCTGGCATCATGATATTATAATGTTCACCATAATGCCTCCTAGAGAATTTGATCATTTTCCTTTGCTGACTCAGTCTCCAGTTCTTTCTTTCGTAACTTTCTAGCAAATGAGTATAATAATATGAGGCATATTATGTACCTTATATATACTATAATAGAACATACACTATTACATTGTTTTATAATACTGATTATATTATCATAATATACCAATTCTTATGCTTAGCCATCATCGCCCCTGGAACAGGGCTCATGGAAACTAATCAAATCTCCTCCATGCTTCTGTGAAAGTGAAAGTGAATTCACTCAGTCGTGTCCGACTCTTTGTGACCCATGGACTGTAGTTGGCCAGGCTCCTCCATCCATGGGATTTTCCATCCAAGAATACTGGACTGGGTTACCATTCCCTTCTCCAGGAGATCTTCCTGACCCATGCTTCTATGGAGACACAAAAAGTTGGTGGAGTCTGCCTCAAAAAATGCTTCGGCCCAGTCAGGCTATGATACCATGCCCATTGTCTTGTTGCTGATATGTGGGGTCAAACCATCACTAGTGTTACTCCTGTCAGTAGCCCCAGGAAGGGAAAGAGAACACCTATCTTTTTAGTTTTCAAATTTCCATGTTTCAAAAGGTGTTTCTTCATGTCCTCATTTACACAACACCTTATACTCCCATCTTCTCTGTTGTGGGATTAGTTCCCCAAAAGGAAGGGATTAGTACTTTCACTTGTGGTGCCAAATATTCCTTGCTGGATGATGTTATTATTTGTTTAGTTCTTATGATAAATGGGGCTTCGCAGGTGGCATTAGTGGTAAAGAATTCAGCTGCCAATGCAGGAGACATAAGAAGAGTTTTTTCAATCTCTGGGTCAGGAAGATCAAAATGAGATCTACAAAACTCTATGAAAGGCCTCTAATTCTTCAAGATTTCTGAGTTTTTGCATTTTGAGAAGTCTAATATCAAAATGGTGGGAAAGCCCATACAAATGTTAACTTATAAAGAAATTTAATATCTACGATACAAAATTAAGAAAAATTAATACTAGGTGAATTTAGTGGCTTAATTGTGCCTGCATTAATTAGGTAATTAGCAAAAGAATGTGCTTTTTATAATAGCTCTCTGTATATTAATAAAGGAACCATTCATAAGATGAGCAAACCTGACTTTGGGAAGTGCTAATTAAATTCAGAAATGGAAACTATCCATTGTTAAACTACTTTTCCATTGTCTCCTTTAGAGACATGGCATAATGTACCATTTGCTGGACCAAGTTTCACCTTGAAAATTGCTTTGTTTTCCAACATTTCTTTTCTACTTTTCACATTTTTTGAAAAGCAAATATATATAATCAAATAGTTTTCCACACACCTATCATGAAATAATTACACAATTACCTCCTTGGATTCCTACAAGGAATTTTGGTAGTTCTTTGCACCTCTACCTAGTTACAAGTCTCACTGAAAAATAATTTAATTCATGGGGTTCATTGGTTATAGCCAGGATGTAGCTTTTGATGCATAAAATCCTAAAAGTCTAGTAGTTTAAATAAATAGAAAATTATCCTGCTTTTTGGCTCAGATGGTAAAGAATCTGCCTGCAATGTAGGAGACCAGGGTTTGATCCCTGATCAGGAAGATCCCCTGGAGAAGGAAATGGCAACCCACCCCAGTATTCTTGACTGGAGAATTCTAAGGACAGAGGAACCAGACAGGACTGAGCAACTAATACTTTCACCTTCGCTTTCTTGTAACAGGGCATCCGGTTTCATCTCAGCTTTCTTCCCCGCTAAGTGGATTCTGTGTAGTCAGATGTCTTGTGAACTGGCTATTTAAAACCACCTGGATGCAATTGCCTCTTTAAGACAGAGTGGCTGGGAAGGTCCTTCCTCTATTGTTTTCATGGTTGGAGCAGTGGGTGAGGATTCAAAAAGACTCAGTAAACATCATCTGTCTCCTCTACTTAAGTTTTAAACCTATTAAAAATAAAAGAAAAAGGAAGGGAGATACATAATCAAGATACCACTTTTATTACTGAGAAGCTGATGTTGGAGATAATGGCTTATATCTGCAAGTGGGATCATTACACTGAACTCAAAAATTATAGACTTGCCTATTCAGTAATGTAAAAATTAAGAAATTTAAGAAGTGGGGAAAAATTTGCTTCTTAACTTAGAAAACAATCAAGGAGATGAGAAAAACTCATATCTTTGGTCAGGAAAGATTAAAAGGGATTAGATGTTTATAAAATTAATCCTTAAAAGTAAATGAGTCACTTTGAAACATGCAAAGTAATTTCATTTTATTATATCATAAGGATTCCAAATTCTGCAGACCTGGGACTGTGATAGCAAGAAATGTAAAGCTTTTGATGCTGCTAATTTTTTGAGCTCTACCATATATGAGCTCAGTTTTTCTAAGGATTTCAAGAAATTTTTAATTTTAGGAACTCTGTACATGTCATCAGATTTTGAATTATTTCATATAACATTGCATATAATTTTAGGTGAGTTATTTAAAAGAATGTTTCAAAATTTCTATGGGAGTGTGTGTATATATATATATATATATATATACAGCCAATTTTATAGTATAGTCATTAGGGAATGTGATATGTATAATATTCTAGATTTGGATGTTAACATTTATAAAGTTTTTGTAACAAATTTACTTATTTTTAAAAAGTATTAAAAAAAACCATTTCTGTTGGTAATTAGAAACCCTTGCCTATGTCAGTATTCCTTATTTGATGTTTATCTCTTTCTTATTTGATCAGACTTTCTCTCACTTTGACTTTTCAAAAATTCAACTCATAGTATTATTATGTTTTATTTTCTTTTTGATTTTATGTATTTAAAAAAATAACAGGTCATGTTTTTATCCTTAGTTTCTAGTTGTGCTATTTACTTCCTCATTCATGTACTACATCAAATGGAATAGTTTGGCTGTTTATTCTCTCTTTCTAGCTTTCTAAAAAATGCATTTAAGACAGTCTTAGCAGATTAATTCATTGACCTTCCCCAATGGCTCAAGCAGTAAAGAGTCTGACTGCAATGCAGGAGATCTCAGTTCAATCCCTGGGTTGGCAATATCCCCTTGAGAAGGAAATGGTAACCCACTCCAGTATTCTTGCTTGAAGAATCCCAGGGACAGAGAAGCCTGGTGGGCTATAGTCCTTGGGATTGCAAAGAGCTGGACACGACCGAGAGACTTCACTTTCTTTTCTTCCTTAGCGAATTTTTAGTGCTGTCTTGTTATTTGATTCCAAGTTCTATAATTTCATTTGATTTTCTATTAAAAATAATTTAGCTTATTATTTGACACCTTTCAAAACTATCAAATTAGAACAGAATTTACAGGCAAGAGTTCTGAAAAAAATGGGGGGCATCTTTTCTTATCTTTTGAAAATAAAGTCCGGGGAAACAAGAGATAAAGCAACAAATAAGATGATATAGAATCTTAGAGAAAGAGATCCCAAATTATAGTGGAGTAATGGAAAATCTAGGAATAGCCATTGTTCAACCTCTCTAGAGGCCAACAATACAGGAAAAAAAAGAAGCCTGCAATAAGAAATTTACTGTTTATGGTTTGTGCAGGAAGACTGCATAAATCTCTTCAGACAACAGACCGCACTTCATAACTATTGACAGACATCAGTCTAATTCTTGCTGTGCAAGAGGAGAGGCACAGTTAAAGGTCTTGATTATTCCCTCCATTTTCATCTCCACTTCTCAATCTTATCTTCCATTTGTCCTTTTTTGACCTTGAGACAGTGATTTTCTGGGACCTTATGAGACAGTCAGCTCTCACCTCCACTATAACCTCCTAACAGTATATACTGGATTGGCACTTCATCTAGACATCCATCCATCCATCTTCCATTTGGTAATTTAATAAAATTTCTTTACTGCCATGAGTAATGACCCATCCTAAATCAGTCCTTTGTTTTCCAATATCAAAGTATTCCTTTTTGTATTTCTTGAGTTCTATTTTGGAGAACTGACTCATTGGAAAAGACCTTGATGCTGGGAAAGACTGAAGGCAGAAGGAGGAAAGGATGACAGAGAATGAGATAGTTGGATGGCATAACTAACTCAATGGACCCGAGTTTGAGCAAGCTCCAGGAGATAGTAAAGGAAAGCAGAGCCTGGAAGGCTGCAGTTCATGAGTTCCCAAAAAGTTGGACACAAGTTAGCCACTAAACAAAAACAGGAAAGATAATAGGTAAATGTAGGAATGGAGCTTGAACAAGACAGTCATTATCTATTGAGTGAATGAATAAATGCCCAGATTGCCAAAAGAACACATGAAGCAAATGAGTGATAATGGGACAGAATTTGGAAACAAGTCAAATTTCCCAATAAAGAGTATAGTCAACTTAGACAACAAAATCAGAACAAGATTTTTCAAGTTATGACAACTTCAAGAAATGTTTTCAAAAATCTTTGACTTAAAAAACTTTGTTCTTTGAGCAAGCATGCCATCCATAAGTGAAATGAAAAGGAACACATTCTGTTTTTGCCTTACAGTGTTCCCAGAGTAATTTTTGTCCCAGTAATCAGTTAACCACCCCCAGAAGATTCCACCAAAAAAATTGTTTTTTTGTTTTTTGTTTTTCCCAGTAATCTGACTAAATGCAACCTGTTCCTTTTTGACCTCATCTTTTGCTCACATTTTATTCAGAAGATCTCAAAGACTGTTGAAATAGATGCAGATCCTGGGTTAGATCTCATGTCCTTTCTTTCACAAGCTCTTCAATCTGGCCAAGCTTCACCTAATTTTCTATTCTTGAGATTTCTGACTCCATTGCTTCTGTTCACATCTCCCAGAAATGCACTCATTCATTCTGATCCATGATCCAACACAAACTGGGGTGGTTGCCCTGCTTACAAAGCTATTTCCAGTGACTATTCCCTCCCTATGTTGGTCATCGTTGATCAATATATTGTGGATACTCAGTTGGATTTTCTCTCTTGAGAAGTTGAAAAGAGTAGCAGAGATATCTAGCTCTGAAATGCAGCTGAAAGCTAGCTGTTTCTTGGTTGCATCTTAGAAAGAATTGTGTGCTGCTGCTACTGACATCTGGGGCTCCCCTGGTGGCTCAGTGGTAAAGAATCTACCTGCAACGCAGAAACTGCAGGAGATGCGGGTTCAGGCCCTGGGTCGGGAAGATCTCCTGGGAGAGGGCATGGCAACTCACTCCACTATTCTTGCCTGGAGAATCTCATGGACAGAGGAGCCTGGTGGGCTGCAGCCCATAGGGTAGCAAAGAGTCAGGCACGACTGAAGGGACTTACATGCATGCCTGCTACTGAGTTCTCTACACAGGCCGTTTCCTGGCTTTCTTCAAGTTTGGTGTTTCAGTTCCTCCTTTATGCATCTTCTCACTAATTATTCCCTTTTCCTCAGAAAGTAATTCAGAATTGTGTTTCCTTTGATTTCTGGTGCGTGCAACCAAGCAACTTGAGTTACCTTAAACTCCTTCTCCCTACGTCTATCCTTGCCAGCCATTTAAGTCAAACTCTTTCTCTTCAGGGAAGCTTCATGGCCTCAGGCAAGTAGCAGACTTCTTCATACTCAAATCTCAAAGTCCTTTGCCTCCATCTTTCTTGGGTTAACCACTGTGCATACCTTGTCTGAAGTGTATTTATGTATGATGAATAGCCTTTGTATGAGAACAGTAGCCCATTTAAGACCCGATTGATTTTTTGAATTCTCCATATCACCTCATATGATACTTGCACACAGAAAATGCTCAAAAACAATAGTTTAGCTTATGAAAGAGCATCCTTAACTAGGCAGGAGATACTGAGAAGGACATTTGTTCAGAAGTCATTATCAATAACAACTACCGTCTTAAAGTATATCCTTGTGCTGTCTCATACTATTCTCTTTACCATGCTGGAAGGTAGGTAATTTTCTGCCAGTAAGAAAAGGCATGTAGAGGTGGAATAATTTGTCCAAGATTTCGCACTGATTCATAAGTGAATCTACAATGGAGTAGTTCTGCCTATAAAACCTGTTTTCTGATTTTGACATGGCTGGCAAGTTGCCTTACAAGAGGTTTGTTCTGTCTCAATCACAACCGCAATTCCTGGGCACTCAAAGGAGGAAGAGGTTGGGAGTAAGTAAAGAGGGTCTTTCCTTGTCTGGTCTGCAAGTATTGATTCCCTTAATTCTGCCATCAACCAACCAACAGGATGTTCATGAACAGCATGAACATCCTGTTTCTGATGAAAGAACAGGCATAATCAGTTTTGTTAGCCCTCATTTTTCCATAATAAACTAAGTCATTATTGCAAAATGGAAGATGTTTTCAAAGGGGTCACTGACAATATGTACCAGAGAGTTTCAATACATGATAAAAGAAAATATTTTATCACTGGAAAATAAAAATTAGCTTACATAACTGGGAACTAAAGTGTTTCTTGATGAAGGTGAAAGAGCTGGCTTGAAACTCAATATTCATAAAGCTAAGATCATGGCAACCAGCCCCATTATTTCATGGAAAATAGATGGGGAAAAATGGAAACTGTGGCAGATTTTAGTTTCTTGAGCTCCAAAATCACTGCAGATGGTAAGTTCAACCATGAAATTAAAAGATGCTTGCTCCTAATAAAAAAAGCTATGACAAACCTAGACAGTGTATTAAAAAGCAGAAACATCACTTGGCTGACAAAGGTCCACAGAGTCATAGTTGTGGTTTTTCTAGTAGTCATGTACGGGTGTGAGAGTTGGACCATAAAGAAGTCTGAGTGCTGAAGAATTGATGTTTTTGAACTGTGGGGTTGGAGAAGCCCTTTGAGAGTCCCTTGAACAGGAAGGAGATCAAACCAATCAGTCCTAAAGGAGATCAGTCCTGAATATTCATTGGAAGGACTGATACTGAAACTGAAGCGCCGATACTTTGGCCACCTGATGCAAAGAGCTGACTCATTGGAAAAGACTGATGCTGGGAAAGATTGAGGGCAGAACAAGAAGGAGGCAATAGAAGATGAGATGGTTGAGTGGCATCACTGATTCAATGGACATGAATTTGAGCAAATTTCAGAAGATAGTGAAGGACAGGGAAGCCTGGTGTGGCTGCAGTCCGTGGGGTCACAAAGAGTCGGGCACAACTTAGTAACTGAACAGCAACATCAGTAAGTGTTTATTTTCTAGGCATGCCTGGTATCAGCATCAGTGTGAGCACCCACAGGCATGTATATCTTTGTGGGTCTGTATATTCCTGATTTTGAGCATCAGTGAATTACCTTTTAAAACTCTTCACTGGAGGAAAATATATCTTGTCCTCACTCTGTAAATTAA